>NW_027512717.1:0-307500 GCF_048772815.1 Callospermophilus lateralis
CTGTGAAATTTATAAGAATATAGAGGTGAACTGTGTGTATGAAAATAGAAATCCAAGTAAGATTGGAAGCCCAGAAGTGCATTGGGCCCTTGATTGTGATACTGAGCATTGAATTACATTCTGCACAGATGTCTCAGATAAATTGATATACAATGGCATAGGACATTATACCTTGGATGATTGAATGTAGAAGCGAACATCCGGTCAAAAAGGGAGAGTCAGTAGGAATAGGAAGATAGTAGGTAGGTATAGGAAGAAGGGTGAGTGTATGATTTGGAACAAAATTTCTTTAGCAACAGGGTTTCGGATAGAAAATGAATTTAAATGTCAGCACATGTGAAGAGTCTGTCACAATGATGAAGTGGGAAAAATATGTAGGTAAGCAGATATCAATAGAGACATTATGAAATCAGGGTTGAGTTTGAATATGCAATCTTAGGAAGAAACAAATATGTAGTCATCAATAGGATTGACATTTGAGAGCATAAGTAATCTTGGACATGGATGATTTTAGTAATCCATGTTAATTTTCCATTTTGGCTTTGGTACAATCATAAATGTGAACTTTGAATTTAGTGTCCAGAATATTTCTGTGAATAAATGTATATGTAGATCAGGTGACATGAGTATTTCTTCCACCATTTCTGGGAGCAATATTGACTGACTACTTCTGATTGATAGGTACAGATTCTTTATGTGAATTGGAATCATGAGAAACCCAAGCACCTCTTCAGGGATTGAAGAACTCATATGACCCAAAGGATCCCTATTCTCAATTGATGGAGGTCAGGAATCTAACAGAGGAAGGGAAGATACTTCATCCAAAATGACTGAACTTTTTGCCATTTTGGTTTTGGATGCACACATGGGATCTTTCTTTAGATCCATCAGGTGCTGAGAATCTAAGTCACAGCCTCACACAGGGCCAAGATGCTGATTCAGACACATCCCTTTCCAAAGAAATTTAGCAAAGAGCCATAGGTGATGCCCATTCATTTCCATTTGAAAACTGTTTTCTTCAGGCTTTACAAAGGGTTAGCCTGAGGTAAAGAACTTCCTGACATTCAGGGCAACAGAAAAATAGGTAAGCAAAAGGCCCAAAGCAGGGTTTCTGCACTGAGACTTTCCTGGTCACACTGTCCCTGCTCTTCTGTAAAGTTAGATTGAGGGAACAGTGTATGGTTAGGGTTAATAACACGTTCGATTTGGGTTAGGAATCATTCTGCAGGATGAATATTCGTACTGGGAATCTGCAATAATTACAAGAATATATAGGTAAAATAAAAGTATGAAAACAGAAATCTAGGCAAGATTTGAAGCTCAGATGGGCATTGGGCCCTTGAGTGGGTTACTTAGCTTTGAATTATGTTCTGCACAGATGTCTCAGATAAATCGATATACAATGACATAGGACCTTGTACCTTGTATGATTGAAAGTTGAAGAGAACATCCAGTCACAAAGGGAAAGTCCGTAGGTTTAGGACGATAGTCTCTAGGTTTAGAAACAACAATGAGTATAGGATTTGGACCAAACGTTCTTTAGCAATTGGTTTTCAATAAGAGAGTGAATGTAAATATCAGCACATGTGAAGAGTCAGACACAATGATGAAATGGGGAAAATAGGTAGGAAAGCAGATATCAATAGAGACATTAACAAATCAGGCAATGTATAAAGTGAGGGATAGGATTAGACATTTTCAACAGGGTTGAGTTTGAATATATAATCTTAGAAAGAAACAAATACATAGGATTTATCAATAGGATTTACATTTTAGAGCATTAAGCAACCGGGACATGGATATTTTTAGTAATCCATGCTCACTTTCCTTTTAGGCTTTGCTACAATCATAAGAGTGACTTTTGCTTTCTGTGTCCAGAATATTACTGTGTTAAAATTTATATGTAGATCAGGTGACATGAGCATTTCTTCCACCATTACTGGGAGCAATATTTTGAAGACGTATAAATATTGGGGGAACAAAGTGGAGTACCCTGTGTCAATGGATATAGAAATAATGTATGAATAGACGATACTGTGAATAAATAATATAACTGGTTCCAACTTTAAATAGTGGATTGATTTGATATCTGAAAATATACTGGAAATCTTAAACTGATATTCATACATTCACTACAACCAGGTATACATCTAACGGTAATATTAGGGTTATGGTTTATCATGAAGAGTGTGTGAGTTTTGCTTCAAATATGATTATGAAAATCAAAAATAATGTGTTTGGAAAGAAGTCTCATGACAAGACCAGTCAAGAACACTGGAGGAATATATGTGTTCTGAAGCAGGAGGTGATTGAAATTGAAACAAATGCCTATAAATTTGTGAACTTGTGGATGAAAGATATATCATATGATGTGCATAAACTGAAGAAATAGTAATGTACCACTGCTTAATAAAAATGAACCGCAAAATACACATCATGTCCCATAGGAAAATGCTTGCATTGATGTTGAACTTGGTTTTACTGTAGAAATATTAGGATTTGTGTGCACCATTCACTGAAGTTAGTCTTCAGTACTAGGAAACAAATCTGTATTTAAGGTGGATGAATATTTCTGAGAATAATCTTGTGAAAAGTTGATCATAAATCCACATACATAAATATGAATGATTTTAAGGAGTGTATAATAAGATTCATATATTTCATATTTTGAAAAATTTGGAGAGTATATATATATATATATATATATATATATATATATATAAATAAATACACACACACACACACACACACACACACAGAGACAGACATTTAAACTAGCAATATATTTGCCAATTGAAATTCATCATGAAATATGTAACATCCACAGATGCAAAAATATTGATTTCACTGAAAATGGATCTATATATAATGTTGTTCTAATAACAAGCTCACCCATAGGTTGAATTCTCAATTCCAACAGTGTTTAAGAGGAGTGATCTCTTCTCATAACTTGTACATGCCTAGTCAGCAACCTCACAAAAATATACGTTTGATAACAGGTAGGATTCTATATGTGCATATAAAAATACATGTGCTGAATAGTCTACAGAGAAAGGAGACACCAATTTGTTGAGAGCCACAGCTTAAGGGGCCCCATCAAACTTCCAGTTACCAGCAACATTCCCCTGCGAGATGATTATTGGCTCACAGCGGCCCCAGCAACATCTAGCTGATTGGCTCCTCTGTGGTGATGCACAATGGAGATGCTCATTGAGCTTTTTCCCCGCTCTTTCCGACTGCCAGCTGATGATTGGCTCACAGCAGCCCCAGCAACATCAAGCTGATTGGCTCCTCTGCGATGATGCACATTGGGCAGTTTCCCTGCCCTTTCAGACCACAGAGCTGCTCATTGTGGGACTTTTTTGGTTCCACCCACCTGACCCAGCCATATGGCCTCAAGAGCAGGAGGATTGTGGGAGGTGGAGAGGCTTGTGGGTGTGACAGAAACTTTGCAAGGAAGCCAGTGGTGGCAGTTGGGCTCTGAGGGTTTTTCCTAAGGAGCTGTTTTGCTTGGCGTGTGTGGTTCTAAAAATAAACTTTGTTTCTTTTGAAAAGTCGCTCTTGAATCGTGCCCAGCCAGACTGCAGCATTTGGTAGCTCGCACGGGGAGCCACTGAGGGTAAGTGATAAGGTAAACTGCTAGCCCCTGAGGGAAGGGCGAGAGGATCGGTAGCCATTTTAAGATTCCTCTTTTGTTTTGCTTCACTTTTGTTGCCTGTCCATGGAGATGAGTGAGATGGATGAAAAACCGCTCACATCTGAGAAAAAAATTATTTACTTCTGAGGAACAGATAGGGAGAAAGGACGGATGCACATGTCAGTAGGATATAAAGGCTAAAATGACTTTTTGTTGTTCCCTTTTTATTTTATTCTGTCTCGGTTTTGTTTGGCATCGTCTTGTTGGGTTGTATTATAGTAGAAATACAGGATCAGAAATTAGTAAAAAAACAAACTGAAAGAGTGTTAAGTAAATTGTTAGAGGAAGGAGGCACCTCAGTAAAGTCAAGGACAGTCAGGGCATACGTTGATACAATACAAAAATGTAGCCCATGGATTTTTAAGGAGTTGTTAAATATACCATAATGGAACCATCATGGTGAAGATTTAAAAGGGGGGAAAAGAACAGCCCAGGGACTCTGACAGTTGGCACATTGCCATTGAGGACGTTTATATCTGGTTTGCTTAGTCCAAAGACTTCAGATCAGACAAAGATAGAGGAACAAAGCTTAGGTCAGAAAAAGCCATCAGGGGCAAAGTTACAAAAGGAGACTGCTACTAACAACTTTCAATAACTAGAGGGCGTAAGTGTCCAACCAACAGCGCCTCCTCTACAGGAGACTGTTACTAACACCTTTCTATCACCAGAGTATGTAAATGTCCAAATAACAAGGCCACCTCCATATGCTAGGAGGCCCCCAAACCCCGCAGTTGATAGTTCGGTTCCTGAGACAGGATCTCAAGTATTAACATGCCCTGTATTTGAGGTAGGAGGGCAGCGAATTCACCATGCTTTAAATTTCAAAATAGTGAAGCAGCTAAAAGGGGCTGTAACAACCTATGGTCCTCAAGTACCCTTCATTGTAAGCTTGGTCGAATCCATTAACAACTTGAATATGATGCCAGTAGATTGGGCTAATATGTGTAAAGCTGTGCTAAATGGAGGTCAATACCTTTTATGGAAGGTTGCCAATGAGGAATTTTGCAAGGAGACGGCTAGGTGAAATGCAGAAGCTGGTTATCCTCAGAGAAATCTAGATATTTTGTTAGGAAAGGGACCTTATGAGGACCAGCAGCAACAAATTGCATATGATCCTGGCGTATACGCACAAATTGCTGCAGAGGCGGTTAGGGCATGGAAGACTTTACAAGGACATGGAGGTTTACAAGGTCAATTATCTAAGGTAATACAAGGAGCTAATGAATCTTACGCTGAATTTGTAGATAGGCTTATTCAAACAGCTACCAGAGTTTTGGGGAATACAGAACAAGCAATGCCATTAATAAAAAACTGGCTTATGACCAAGCGAATCGTAGGTGCAGAGATATCACTAGACCATGGAAACATGAAGATTTAAACACATATATTAAATTATGTAAAGACATTAATGAATAAGAGGAAGTCATGGCAGCTGCAGTAAAACAGGCTTTAGATGCCAGAGACATCAATGAACAAGGGCAATTTGTGGCAGCTGCATTAAACAGGCTTTAGATGCAAGGCCAGGAACATGCTACAATTGTGAACAAACAGGACATTTTAAAAGGAATTGCTCCATAGGAAGAGGGTTTAACAAAAATAGGTACCAAAGGAGTAGAATACTGGGTATTTGCCCACGATGCCGTAGAGGGAGACATTGGGCTAATGAATGCCGTTCTCAAACCACCATAGAGGGTACTTCATTATCAAAAACGAACAAGGACTAGCTGTTTATCCACGATATCATGGAGAAAGGCACCGGGCTCCATTGCCAAAAAATGGACAGGGGAGCCCAATGCTCTGGGGCCCAAAACCACAAATATACGGAGCACTGGAGGAACCCAGCAACCCCATCAGTGTAGTGCCCAGGACACATTGTGCATCAGACGCCTCATCAGACAAATCAGAGGGAGCGCAGGGTTAGACATCTGCACCTCCGTCAGATCAGTACTAACTGTAGAGATGGGGGTTCAAATCATTCACACATGGTGAAAGGACCTCTTCTCAAAGGAACAGTAGGCTTATTATTGGGACGCAGCTCTTCTAATCTAAAAGGACTTATGATAAGTCCTTGGGTAATTGATCCCGATTATGAAGGTGAAATAAAATTTATAGCCAGTTCTCCAAAGGACATATCAGTAATTTCACCAGGAGATAGAATAGCACAGTTACTAATAATACTCAGTCTGCATGATAAATTTTCCAGTCGTGCTGTAGAAAGAGGTTCCAAGGGATTAGGCTCCACAGGTGTAGATTTGGTTATGCTTTCTTTAAATTTAGATTCTCGCCCCAGTCTAAAACTAAATATTCAAAGACACGAATTCAATGGGCTACTTGATACAGGTGCAGATGTTAGCATTGTCTCTCATCAAGAATGGCCAAAACATTGGCCATTACAACAATACACTCAAACATTTTGAGACCTAGGAGTGGCAACTAATCCCCATAGAAGTGCAATGGTATTGGATTGAAAGGATCCTGAAGAATGTGAAGGAACTATACAGCCATATGTATTGGATAATCTTCCCGTAAATTTATTGGGATGAGATGTCCTAGATCAATTAGGTTTGACATTAACAAATAACATCAATCAAAATGTACACACTATTATGGCTAGAGAAGGTTTTAGGAAAGGAAAAAGATTAGAAAAACAAGAACAAGGTATAGCAGCGCCAATACAAATAGACCAAGCAACAGACAGACATGGGTTGGATTTTCAGAAAGGGCCACTGAGACAATAAAAATTACTTGGAAATCAGAAAGACCAGTATGGCTTCTTCAGTGGACCCTGACTAAAGAAAAGATACAAGCAGCCCAGTTCCTGGTCAAACAACAATTAGCGGAAGAACATATACAACCTTCTGTATCTCCCCATTATACTTTCATTTCTGTCATCAAAAAGAAATCTGGTAAATGGAGATTATTGCAAGATTTAAGAGCCATTAATAATGAGATGGTTATTTTGGGACCTGCTCAATCAAGGATTCCTCAATTGTCTGCTTTGCCAAAAACTTGGTATGTTTTAGTTATACATATTAAAGATTGTTTTTTTTTTTCATTTCCAATTCTTCTTGAGGATAGTCCAAGTTTTGCATTTACTATCCCTGCACTGAATCATGAAGGTCCTGATCAGAGGTATGAGTGGAAAGTACTCCCTCAAGGGATGGCTAACAACCCAACTATTTGTCATATTTATGTTAACAAAGTAATCCAGCCACTTAGAAATCAAAATCCTGAACTACAAATATTTCACAATATGGATGATGTGTTATTAGCACACAAGTTAAAAACCCATTGCTAGAATGTTATGCCACACTTACAAACTTATTAAAAATTATAATCTAGGGATATCAATTGATAAAATACAATTAAATTTTCCAATTAATTATTTAGGAGTTCTATTATCCTCAACCATGGTCAGTCCACCAAAAATTCAAATACGAGTAGATCAACTCAAATCAATTAATGACTTTCAGAAGTTATTAGGAGACATTAATTGGATAAGGCCTTATCTAGGTATACCAACAGGACAGTTGGGACCTATATTTGATATCCTAAAAGGTCCATCTGATCCAAATTCACCCAGAATGTTTACGCCTGAAGCAATAAAGGCATTAAAAATCATTGAAACATATATGGGAAATATGCATTTGGATAGATTTGATAAAATAATGCCTTTATTATTTATTGTACTACCAACAAAAAATATTCCTACAGGAGTATTTTGGCAAGAAGGTCCATTATTATGGATACATTTATCTTATTCTTCTAACACTATTATTACTAGGTATCCTGAGGCTGAGGGACAATTAATACTCATAGGAATAAAAGCAGCAAAGGGAGTGTTTGGAATTTCTCCCAATAAAATTATTACTCCATACACTATGAATCAAATTGATGAATTAGCTAATGAGTTAAATACTTGGGCAATAATCATGTGTAAATCTAATGTTTTATTTGATAACCACTTACCATCTAATCTTTTATTGTCTTTTGGGTCATTGCATCCTGTAATTTTTCCAAAAATTACAAGAAAACTCCTATCATGAATGCTCCAAATATATTCACTGATGGGTCAAATAATGGTACAGCAGCAAAAGTTACACCTGATCAAATTTTTACATTTTTAGCACCCCAAAAATCAGCTCAAAAGGTAGAGTTTAATGCAGTATTATAAGCTTTTGTGATGTTTAAAGATTCTGTGTTTAATTTATTTTGCAATAGTCAGTATATAGTTAATGCTATAGTATCTCTTGAAGATGCTGGTAGGATTTCCCCTTCCTCTACTGTTTTCTCTTTCCTTTCCAGTATACAAAGTCTAATCTGGGACAGAAAATATCCATTCTTAATAGGACATATCTGGGCACATACAGGATTGCCTGGAGCCCTTAGTTTGGGCAATGATTTAGCAGGTAAAACTACACATGACATACATACATATTTTCTGTACACTAGAAGAAGTTATAAATTTTCATAAAAAGTTCATTATCAATGCTAATACTTTACAAAAGCATTTTAAAATAACTAAGGAACAAGCTAGACAAATAATAAAACAATGTCAAAATTGTGTGACCATTTTACCACATTTTAATCTTAGAGTCAATCGTAGAGGATTGATACCTTACCATATATGGCAGATGGATGTCACACACTTGCCAGAATTTGGAAAATTAAAATATTTGCATGTTACAGTTGATACTTCTTCTGGATTTTTGATGGGCTCCCTTCATGGGGGAAAAAAACTAAAGATGTTATAGCTCATTGCTTACAAAATTTTGCCACTGTGGTCATTCCAAAGCAGTTAAAAACTGATAATGACCCCGGTTATACTTCTACCTCTTTTAAACCATTTTGCTCATCATTTGGCATTACTCATATATCAGGAAACCCATACAATCCACAGGGACAAGCCATAGTTGAAAGAGCACATCACACTATTAAAATGTACTCATTGAAGTAAGAAGACAGAATTGGGAAGGGATATAAATTCCCCAAAGATAAACTTAAAATAACCCTTTTTACTCTAAACTTTTTAAATTTGGATTTTCAGGACTTAGTGCTGCAGAAAGGCATAAGTGTCCAAAAAATGTGTATAAGCCCGAGGTACTTTGGAAGGATATTCTAACAGGACAATGGAAAGGTCCTGACCCATTAATTTTCTGGAGTTGGAGGTCTGTTTGTGGGTTTCCACAGGAAGAACAGCAGCCGATTTGGATTCCAGAGAGATTAACTAAGATCCCGACCCAGTGATTGCCTGGAGTCGGGGGTCTGTTTATGTGTTTCCACAGGGAGAACAGCAGCCGATTTGGATTCCAGAGAGATTAACTGAAGCGATTTCGATAGACCAAAATAAGATGATTTGGCTCAAATCCATAACAGCTGATATCCAAAACTCCAGTTTGGCTATCCTTACATCTGCGACAGAACAGGGATGCTTTTTTCAATATCTATTTTATTATTGCCCTTTCTCAAATCATGAAGTTCTCTTTTGTTTTTTTGAGCTCATACAGACCTAGGTTAATGTTTTGCTTATCAGTTCTATTTTTTGACTGTAGAGTTTTTAAACATTGCAATGATGATTTCACATGTAAAATGTTATAAGGCCTTTACTATTATATTATGTGTTGTATGTATTTATTATGTGTGCACACTTGTGTTTTGTGTTATATATTTGAATGTGCGTATGTCCATATATCACATATGATGAGTGCTAATGAAATAATATATCCATTTTTTTTATTCACGTGAATTAAATTGTTTAATTTAAATTGGGTAAACAACTGTTCAGGATTGTTTTAATATGTGAAAAAATAGGAGGTTAACAGACGTGTTTGTTTACTTTCACTTTTCCTTTTCATTATATTTAATTATTCTCTTCAAGATAACGTAAATTGTTAAGAAAATTGTTTTCTTTTAGTGCCTTCAGGAATGTTACAGAATTTTTTCTTTAGCCATTATTGCCAGAATTCCTATCTTCATCCCAGTGCCGGTGAAGACAAAGATAAAATCAATCTACAGATTCTGCAATAGCCATCACTGAACTGCTTGTAGAACTTGCCTGGATTATGTATCACTTGTATGCATTGTGAACTCACTTGTATGCATTGTGAACTATCTGCTGGTACAGCGAATTGTGGCAGTGTTGGGGTACTTATGCTGATGCTGTCATCAGTGATAGAATTTTTCCAATAGGAGCCATCAATTGACTTGGTGTATCTTCCCTATTCTCACTTGATACAGGTCAGGAAACTTACAGAGGGAGGCGAAAGACTTCATCAGCAATGACTGCTCTTTTGGCAATTTTGGTTTTGGATGCACACATGGGATTTTTCTTTAGATCTATCAGGTTCTGAGAATCAAAGCCACAACCTCACACAGGGCCAAGAGGCTGATTCAGACACATCCCTTTCCAAAGTAATTAAGCAAAGAGCCACAGGTGATGCCCATTCATTTTAATTTGAAAACTGTTTTCTTCAGGCTCCACAAAGGGGTGGCCTGAGGCAAAGACATTCCTAACATTCAGGGCAAGGGAACCATAGGTAAGCAAATTGCCCAAAGCAGGGTTTCTCCACTGAGACTTTTCTGGTTACACTGATCTCTGAGGTTTCTGAGATGTTTCCATTCCCTTCAGCTATCCAGTACATGGCTATGTCACAGAGTTTGGAGGTGGTACATATCTTGGACACAAAACCATGAGCCTATTCTGGAGAGAGGCCAGAAATCAGGAGGTGAACAGGAACTTAGGAAGATAGTAGGTGTTGTCTATCCATAAGGCAAGCCGCAGTCCATTCATAAAAAGGGCAGAATAAATGCCTGGAAGCTTCCTACTAGTCAGGACACCTCCATTGATGTATTCGCTTTTCTAATAACTACAACCACGGACACAGTGGATACACAGACATAGAAAAACTCGCCTTCTCAAATGACTTACTAGAAACAGTCGACTCCAAACCAAACAAACAACCTTTGCTACCTATTCTCAGAACATGAGACAAAACCACGAACTCACACCCACACCCACTAAGGCACCTCATTCCCACAACAAGGTCTGTGACTATCCGGAGTGTCCTCTGACTGGTGGACCATACTATGTTCCCCCAAAATGGCCTGTCCTTTATCAGATCAGGTCCCTTTTGCCAACTCTGTTAAGTTGTCAGGAGCCAGCAATGAGCCACTACCTGCTTCCTCAGGAAAGGCCCCTCTTCAGAGTTCTCCTAGCATTTGGTCATCCTCACATCAGGAGGTACCAAGAAAGACTGACTCTGTCCTTGGAAAATTCAAACAAGTGTGCCCACTGGGAATGGGACTGGCACTGGCTCTGGGTGGCTGGCTTCCTGGATCCCAAGTTCAGAGAGTTCCATCACCAAGGAAGTGAGGTAGGTCACTTCCTTCAGGAACTGAATGAGGTCAATAGCTTGGCAACCACTTTGTCCTAACAGTTGTTTACAAGGGTCCCATGAGATGGAGGCTGCCCCTACTTTCTCTGACTCAGTCATAAGTTAGAATGGTATATCAACCACAGGCACCATGGAACAGCTCTCCACACAGGCCTGGTTTTGTCCATCTTCTCTACATTAAGAACAGAGCGACTGATTCAGACACAATACTTCATCCTGACCGGTTTTTTTGCCATGGAAGATGATTTTGTGCTCTCAGGTCCTTCATAGCTGCCTAAGTCTTCTCCAGGGATCATTTCTGCATGGACCTTTGAGGATTTCAGCAGGTGGAAGATCCCCTACATACCTGTATTGTAAGACCAACTCTGTCCCTGCTCTACTGTAAAGATAGATTGATGGAACAGTGTATGCTTAGGGTTAATAACAAGTTTGATTTGGCTTAGGAATCATTCTGTGCAATGAATAATGGTTTTGGGAACCTGCGATATTTACAAGAATATATAGGTGAAATATAAGTATGAACACAGAAATCTAGGTAAGATTTGACGCCCAGAAGTGCATTGGGCCCTTGATTGAAATACTCAGCTTTGAATTATATTCTGCACAGATGTCTCAGATAAATTGATATACAATGGCATAGGACCTTGTACCTTGGATGATTGAATGTCAAAAAGAACATCCAGTCAGAAGGATAGTCAGTAGGATTAGGAAGATATTCATAGGTTTAGAAAGCAGAGTGAGTATAGGATTTGAACCAAACGTTCTATAACAGTAGGGTTTCGGGTAGAGAATGAATGTAAATATCAACACATGTGAAGAGCCAGTCACATTGATGAACTCTGGAAAGTATGTAGGAAACCATATATCAATAGAGACATTAGGAAATCAGGCAAAGTATAAAGTACGTGATAGGATCAGGCATTTTCAACAGTGTTGAGGTTGAATATATAATCTTAGGAAGAAACAAATATGTAGTCACCAATAAAATTGACATTTGATAGCATTAGGCAACCTGGACATAGATGTTTTTAGTAATCCATACTCACTTTCCATTTAGACTTCGGTACAAACATAAGTGTGACCTTTGCATTTTGTGAAAGAAGTCTCATGAAAAGACCAGTCATGAAACCCTGTGGAAAACATGTTTTCTGAATTAGGAAGTGATGAAAAGTAAAACAAAATGCCTATAAATTTCTGAACTAGTGAATTAAATATATATCCTATCATGTGCATCAACTGAAGAAAAAGAAATGTACCAGTATTGAATAAAAATGAATGACAAAATACACATCACGTCCCATAGGAATCTACTTGCATTGATATAAAACTGTGTCAGTTACTGCAGAAATATTAGGATTTGTATGCACCATTTACTGTTAGTTTTCAGTAATAGGAATCAAATATGTAGTTCAGGTGGATGAATATTTCTCAGAATAATCTTGTGAAAAGTTGATTATTAATCCACATACATGAATATGAATGAATTTACGGAGTGTATAATAAGACACATATATTTCATATTTTGAAAAATCTGTAGAGTGTGTGTGTATATATATATAAACATACACACACACACACACACACACACACACGCACGCACACAAACAGACATTAAAAAGTAGCAATATATCCCAATTGAAATTCACCACGAAATATATGTCATCCACAGATCCAAATAAATTTGTTTTACTGAACATGGATTCATGTATAATTTTATTGTACTGGAAGCTCATCAATAGTTTGAATTTTCAGTTTCAACAGAGTTTAGGAGGAGTGATCTCTTCTCACAATTTGTGTCTGCCAAGTCAGCCACCTCACAAGAATGTACGTGTGGTACCAGGTAGGATTCTATATGTGCATATAAAAATACATGTGCTGAATAGGATACAGAGAAAGGTAGACAGGAATTCACATATTTGTTAACTTTAAAAACACATGGAGAACCATTTCAACAAAAAATTGACTAGATTTATAACTCCTACCCTATATAATGCAAAAGGCAATTCTAGTGATACACCATTCCTCCTCTGAACTGCTTGTATTTCTATTCTGTTTGGGTTAATTTTCTCCATCATATTAGAATTAGTAGTCAGAGTCTAGTTGGCATGGGTTTGTGTCAGGGATTCAGTATTTTGAATGAAAATTTGGAAAATGATTCCAATGTTTATGCAAATATATGCTACAAAAGTATCTTCCCACTCTCATCCATAACAATGCCTTGAGATTACCTTGGCCCCAAGTTAGACACAATTAGAGGAGAAGAGTTAGAAAATCTGTGAATACATATCTGGAATCAAATATGCTCACGAGTTCACAAACTTGGAGGTGGTAGAGGAGATTCCAAAAGTAAGGGACAGGGTAAACACTCCACAAACATGGAGCTCTGCTGGACTAAAGACTTCTTGAGGAACTGCCTCTGAGGTTGGGCACTTGAAATATATGTTGTAGTCAGGAGATTCAGCTTCCTTTGTAGTGAGACCATCAAATCTGGGTATGCTTCTATGTGACCTGGAATACATGATTTCTTATTTTCCAATAAACATGAGGAAGCTGTATTTAATTTTCTGTTTGTAGGTAAACTGTGGCCACTGGGGGCTAATAGTCTACTCTTGTGGACTCTGAAGCCATTTGGTCATCCTCCAGTTTTCCTGGTGTTGCTTGCTGCTGCACTGGGAATTTCGTATTTGCTTCACGAATTACAAGGAATTCACCTGGGACAAAGTGCTGGAGGGAGTTCTGTCACCTGTGGTGAGTCAGGGTCTGCAGAAGAATGTACCAACCAGGCTTCTATTCCACATAGCTTGCCTCCTTGACCATAGCAACCGGATTCTGAACATTGGCCTGAAACCTCTCCATATAACAAGATACCTTTACATAGAAGCGTCTGCTGGATGCATCATGTCAGTCACAAGCCAATTGGAAGCCAATGGCAGATCCACATGGCCCCACCACAGATGTTTTTTTATCACACACCTGCCCATCACTGCACTAGGCCCACTACTCAGCAGGGTCCAACTTCCTGGAATCTCTGTTATACACCATTTTCATGAAACTCAGTCAATCAAGTCACTGTCCTGCATAATCATGTTCAGCAACAGGACAACCAAAGTTTCTCCAGTGCCATCTGGTCATGGGAATTTCAAAAATTTCATGGTATTTATCTAGCAATTTTTCAAGGATGAAGTTGGCAGCATGTGGGTTTCAATTTATTCAGGGACCATTAAATGTTGTGGAAGTTCATTTCAAATGAAGTTCTGGAGAACTCTCACAGGCAAGGTTTCCCAAAGATTGGCCAAAGGGTCACATAAATCCAGGCCCATTGAGGTCTACAATGTAACGTCCATGTGTGTTTTGACTCTCAACTAAGACTGCCAAGTCGTTAAGAATAAAATCATGTGATATCAAGCCTGAGATTCCCAGTGGTCTCTGGAAAGCCACCCTGGGCCTAGATCTCAGTTTCCAAGGGTGACTCTCATGCTTGGCCTTCTGAAATCCCAACTCAATTCATGGCAATACTTCTCTAAGTTCAGTTCCTGTACTCAGTCTCTAAGGGAATCACACCAGAGTTCAAACTCAGGTGGACTCAGTCATCCCTTTCAACTGCCACAAAAATAACCACAATTAATACCAAAACACTCCCACATGGCCCTCACCTTCTTCCATATAGACACTCATCATAACCTCTGACTGTAGATTTCCATGAGGAATGCAGCCCAAGACAGTGTCCAAAATACGCTTTCTTGCCCCTCATTTACCTAAATTCTGAGTGACCTGGACACCCTTCCTGTGAACCAGGAGTGATCAAATAGGCCTGCCGTTAATACTGATCCACTTCTCAAATTTGAGACCTACTGACTGTGGGGTTTAGATTCTTTATGTGAATTGGAGTCATGAGAAAACCCAACCACCTATGTGCTAGCCTCTGCAGGGAATTGAAGAACTCATTTGACCTAAAGGATCCCTATTCTCACTTGATTGATGTCAGAAACCTTACAGAAGAAGCCGAAAGACTTCATCCACAATGACTGCTCTTTTGCTATTTTGGTTTTGGATGCACACATGGGATCTTTCTTTAGATCCATCAGTTGCTGAGAATCTAAGCTACAGCCTAACACAGGGCCAAGACGCTGATTCAGACACATCTCTTTGCAAAGCAATTAAGCAAAGAGCCACAGCTGATGCCCATTCTTTTTTATTTGAAAAAGGTTTTCTTCAGACTTCACAAAGCGTTTTCCTTAGGCAAAGACCTTCCTGACATTCAGGGAAACAGAACAATAGGTAAGCAAAAGGCCCAAAGCAGGGTTTCTCCAATGAGACTTTACAGGTCACACTGGTATGTGAGTTTTCTGAGATGCTCGCCATTCACTTCAGTTATTCAGTACATGGCCATGTCACAGAGCATGGAGGTGGTACATATCTTGGATACAAAACCATAAGCCTATTATGGAGAGTGACCAGATTTCTGGAAGAAAACAGGAACTTAGGAAGATCGTAGGTGTTGCCCATCATTATGGCAAGCCGCATTCTATTTATAAATTGGGCAGCATGAATGCTGGTAAGCTTTCTAAAAGACAGGACACATCCATTGATGCTTTCTCTTTTCTAATATCTACAATCACGGACACAGTGGGATACAGCGACACAGAAACACTCGCATTGTCAAATGACTTACTAGAAACAATTCCCCCCAAACCAAACAAACCTCATTTCCTACCTCTTCTCAGAACATGAGCCAAAACCACAAACCCACACCCACACCCACAAAGGCACCTCTTTCCTCCAAGTAGGTTGTGACTATTTGGAGTGTCCTCTGACTGTGGGCCATTCTAGGTTCCCCCAAAATGGCCTGTCCTGTCTCAGATTTTGTGTCCTTTGCCAAGTCTCTGAAGTTGTCAGGAGCCAGCAGTGAGCCACTACCTGTTTTCTCAGGAAAGGCCCCTCTTCAGAGTTTTCCTGCCATTTGGCCATCCTAACATCAATAGGTACCAAGAAAGACTGACTCTGTCCTTGGGAAATTCAAAAAGTAAAACCACTGAGACTGGGACTGGGGCTGTCAATGTTTGACTGGCTTCCTGGATGGCAAGTTCACAGAGTTCCATCACCAAGGAAGTGAGGTGAGGTCACTTCCGTCAGGAACTGAATGAGTTCACTGCCTTGGCAACCAATCTGTCCTAAGAGTTGCTTCCAAGCTTCCCATGAGATGGAGGCTGCCCCTGCTTCCTGTGACCCTTTCACAAGTTAGAATGGTATATCACCCATAGGCACCCAGGAGCAGCTCTCCACACAGGTATCATTTGGTCCATCTTCTCTACATTAAGAATGGAGAGGCTGATTCAGACAGAACCCTTCACCCTGACCAGGTTGTTTTCCATGGAAGATGACTTTTGCACTCTCAGGTCCTTCAGAGATTATATCTGCATGGACCTTTGAGGTTATCAGCAGGTGGAAGATTCCCTATATTCCTGTATTGTAACACCAACTCTGTCCCTGCTCTTCTGTAACGTTAGATTGAGGGAACCATGTATGGTTAGGGTTAATAACATGTTTGATTTGGGTTAGGAATCATTATGCTGAATAAATAATGGTATTGGGAACCTGCAATATGTATAAAAATATATAGGTGAAATATATGTATAAAAACAGAAATCTAAGTAACATTTGAAGCCCAGAAGGGCACTGGGCCCTTGATTGGGATACTTAGCTTTGAAAAAATTGATATACAATGGCATAGGAGCTTGTACTTTGGATCATAGAATGTAGAAGAGAACATCCAGTCAAAAAGGATAGTCGGTAGTGAAAGGTTAATAAAATAGGTACTTGTCACTTACTGTTTTTCTGTATGCTTAACAAAACACTGTTGAAATCTTGAGAACTGTTTGCTAATCTTGTTCCCAGAATGTGCTGTCCCCAACTGCCAAAGTGTAGAATGTACTCCCTCACCCGGTTGCATCAAACCGACCACTCGCCCTGACCCATCAGTATACTTCCCTCCCTGCCCTCTCCAAGGAAAATATATATGTTCTGCTTAAACTGTTCTCAGGGCTCTCTGCTCTATTCAAGTGAGCTCCGAGCCCCAGCATGCTGGACCCAGAATAAACCCTTTGCTGTTGGATAAGACAGTCTGTTAGTGGTCTCTTCCTTCCATGCTCACCCGACCTTTACATATGGAGATTCCACCGAGTTTTGGCAGCGGCGGACAAAAGACCCTAACGGTTCCTCTTGGGTTAAGTAAGGCGCCTCTTTCTTGTTTCAGTGTTAAGGTTAGTGCTGGGCAAAATGGCTGTCGATGAAGAGCGTGAGTTCTCTCCGATGGTGGCTGACAGACGTGTCACAGAGCCACAGGCCACGTCCCTGGGGAACTTCCCAAAGACTCGGGAAATCGAGGAACAATAGTCTCTTCGACTCAGTAATATTTTGTATCTGATTCGGAATTGCCAGCCCATTGGGTTTTGCTGGCTACTCAGTCCTGGTCTCAGTTTTGGATGTCCATTGAATGTCTTTATTGTCTTGTCTTGTCTGTGTCGTGTGTCTTGCATTCACTCTTTGTGTATCTTTCATTATGGGACACAGCACTTCAATGCCCCTGTCCCTGACCCTTGATCACTGGACCAAAGTCCGCTTAAGGGCTCAGAATCTTTCTTTTTTAGTTAAACGCTGGACCTTTCAGAATCTCTGTGCCTCAGAATGGCCCACCTTTGAATTTGGATGGCCCATAGAAGGATCTTTCTACTTCCCACTAATTTAAGAAGTCAGAGATATTGTCTTTCACCCGGGCACACATAGCCATCCGGATCAACAGCCATATATCTTAACTTTGCTGGACCTCTGCAAATCTCCTCCTCAATGGGTGAAGCCTTTCTTTGTCCCTTCCCCTGCTCCTACTCCTTCCCCCATGATCTCTCAAACCCTCTGCTCCTCCTCCTCCTCCACCCTTTGTAATCCCTGAGTCAAAAGATTTGACTCTTCTGGACTCTCTTCCCCCTTATTATACCCTGCCTTCGTCCCCCAACCACCAACACCCTCTAAGTGATTCCCCTGCAGCTGACTCAGCCTCTCTACCACTGGAGGAATATAAGCTGGCCCAGCGCCCTCCAGATAACTCCCCCGCAGCACACACAGCCCCTCCTTCGCAGGAGGAAGCTAGCCCAGCTAAGGAAACTTGATGGTGGTGAATGATTGAAAACCCTGGAACTCCTGTGATGCTCCCACTATGTCTCTACAGACCATTGATTGACGAAGGCCATGGGGGGAAAATGCAAGCCTACAAATATTGGCCTTTCTCCTCTTCCGACCTATATAACTGGAAATATAACAATCCCCCTTTTTCCGAGGACCCCACAGGGCTCACAGGTCTGGTTGAGTCATTGATATTTTCACATTTGCCTACTTGGGATGACTGTCAACAATTCCTTGGGACTCTCTTCACGACAGAGGAACAAAAGAGAATCTTCCTGGAAGCTATAAAAAAATGTCCTCCGACCAGATTGGAGAGTGATACATCTTCCCAACTTAATCAAAGCTGGTTTTCCTTTGAAACAACCCAACTGGGACACCAACACCATTGAAGTTAGAAAGCATCTGTCCACTTATCGCCAGGTTCTAATAGTGGGCATCCGAGTGGCCACGAGGCGACCAACTAATTTGGCCAAGGTAATAGAGATTATTCAAAGGCCTGATGAATCTCCCTCTATGTTTCTAGAGAGAATTATGGAGGCAAGTAGGAGATATACTCCTTTCGATCCTCAGGCAGAGGATCAAAAGGCATCTGTCATGATGGCCTTTATTGGGCAAGCTGCCCTGGATATTAAAAGAAAGTTACAATGCTTAGATGGATTACAAGATATGACTTTGAGAGATTTAGTCAGAGAAGCCAAGAAAATATACCTTAAGAGAGAAACTGAGGAAGAGAATGAAGCAAAGTGAGGATAAAAGAAACAAAAGACAGAATAAGGCGTTGACTAAGGTCCTGGTCACAACAACAAAAGGGCCAGAAATTAAGAAACAGGGAGACAGGAAGGGATACCTGGGCCCACGCCAGAGGCCACTCCTTGCCTCAGATCACTGTGCCTACTGTAAAAAAAAGGACACTGGGCCAAAGAGTTCCCTAGAAAGAGACAGCCACTCCTGCCAGCCATTCTGACTCTTGAGGATGACTCCAAAAGTCGGGGCTAACATCCCCTCCCGGAGCTCAGGGTAACTTTTGAAGTGTAGGGGACCCCAGTAAACTTTGAAGTGGATACAGGGGCAATATACTCAGCCCTCAAGGCCCCATTGGGCCATCTATCAAATAAAAGGTCTCTAGTTCAAGGGGCAAATGGCAGTAAGTATCGGGCTTGGACAACTAAGAGGACCATAGACCTGGGAAAAGGAAAATCCATCAATCCTTCCTAGTAATCACAGAATGCCTGGCCCCATTGATGGGCAGAGATCTGCTCACCAAGTACCGGGCCAAAATAACTTTTAACCCTGAAGGCCCCCAAGTGGAATTTCTAAATCCTTCACTAAAAACTCCTATAGTCACAGCTCTAAATATGTCAGTAGAAAATGCACATCAACTCACTCACCTTGGTTCAAAGAAACTGCAGGTATTTCTGAAGTATCAAGAACAGAGTTTTCCACTAACTGACTCACAGCAAAAATAAATAACTAAATGGGTAAAAAAAGCCTGTCGAGTCCATCAATTGGTAAATGCTTACCCTTCCAAGCTTCCTGCAGGAAAGCACCTACGAGGAACCAGACCAGGACAATTATGGGCAGTTGACTTTACTGAAATTAAGCCAGCAAGGTATGGACATAAATATCTTCTAGTCTTTGTAGATACATTTTTAGGATGGATTGAAGCCTTCCCCACTAAAAGAAAAAAAAAGAAACAGTGCAAATGGTGGTCAAGCAGATCCTGAAAGACATTTTTCAAAGATACGGCCTGCCAAAGGTAATACGGTCTGATAATGCACCGGCGTTCGTGGCCCAAGTAAGTCAGGGGTTAGCCAGGAACCTGGGGATTCATTGGAAGTTTTATTGTGCTTACAGACCCTAGAGTTCAGGACAGGTAGAAAGAATGAATAGAACCATTAAAGAGACCTCAACAAAATTAAGCTTAGAGACCAGCATAAATGATTGGACTATGCTCATGCCTTATACAATGTTTCGTGCAAGAAATACGCCCTCTGTTTCTTTGAGTAACCACACCCCCTGTGAATATCTAGGGTGCCTCTCCTCCAGTAATGGACCAAAGCCCAACTCTAAGACCTAACGATCCCTTTCACACCCCCTTGCTTGACAGACTTAAAGCTCTTGAAAGATCTCAGTGATACCTGTGGAAAAAGCTGGCCACTGCCTACCAAACTGGGGACGAGGGGACTCCACATCGATATCAAGTAAGAGATTCATCTACATAAGATGATATCAGGTGTCATCCCTGGAACCCCACTGGAAAGGACCATACCAGGTGGTACTTATAACATCTACAGTGGTAAAGGTAGACGGAATCACTTCCTGGATCCATGCCTCTCATCTCAAGCCTGCGCCCTGTCCACACTCTGGCTGGAAACTGGAAAAGACTGGTAACACTTTCAAATTGCATATTCACCATGTGGATAAGCCTATAGACTCTCCCCTCAGCCACAAGTAGTCCTAACCCTCATCAGCCCGTTCAGCAGCGTTGGCTGATCACAAATTCTACTGGAAAAGAAGTATAATCTATCTCGCATACAGCCCACTTAGGGACCTGGTGACCATCTCTCCACCCAGACATTTGTCAGCTGGCTATAGGTCTTTCCTAATGGGATATCCCTGATGAAGAGGATCCCACTAAAATTCCATTAAATCCCTTCCTTACCATAGATAATGGAAACAAACATTATGGATGTAGGGACACACGAGCCAGATGCAGGTTGGCTAGCCTAGATTACTGTGTTTACCCGGCCGACTGTCAAAGCCATAAACAGCCATGGCTATGTGGGGGAAAAGCCGACTTCTTCTGTAAGTCATGGGGATGTGAGCATACAGGGGCTGCCTGATGGAACCCAAACTCCGCATTAAATTCAGTACACAGCATTGGCCATATTACGAATTAGAAAACAAAAACTGATGGCAACCAGAGGGGACTCTAGATCCTCAAATCCTGTGTGACCTTTTTAACATCTGCTGGTGCTCAAAAGGGTAAAAGGAGATTCCACTATGTAGAGGCCTTTTCCCTTCTTCGCTCACATCCTGAACTATGCTTACCCAATAGATCCTCACCTTCAGCCTTCTGCTCCAGAGTCTCTGCTGTCACTCCCACCTCAGAAACCTGATTTCTCCACTACAATTATTAGATCAAAAATCCAAATCTCTGCTGGTTCTCAGACCATTGCCCCCTTGCTGACGTAGCAGGTACTGAGGTACCCCTCCACCCACTCACTCCTCTCTTCTCCTGTCAGTGCCCGCACCGGGTCCCACCAGGTCCTCTTACCAACTAACCCAAAGCTCAAACCAGCTGAGGAGAGCCCTCAGACCCATATCCAAGATGTAATGAAAATGGCCTTTAAAGTTGCTTTGTCATCACTGAAAACAGTTTACTAAGAATTTAAAGTCCCTAACATGTGTTTTGGGATACTCACAACCATCTTCTTCTTTGCTCTACCTGTTCTACTGCTCAAATATTTGTTGCTAGGAAAATTCCAAACCACTTTCCAATTATTTTTTTACATCTCTCTTTTCTCATTCTCAGATACTCTGAGCTGCTCTCAGCCCCACCTTCTCCGTCTTTCCCCTCTGTACCAGGCCCACAGAAAAGTCTTTAACTGACCTTCTCCAGAATCTTCACCATGGCTGACTTTAGGACTTTCAGCAAAAGAGTCCCTATAAAAAAGTTCAATGTAGTTAAACTTCCTATTTTCATGTTGCCCTGTTCTACTTGGCCACTGGCTAAAAAAATTAGCACTCCTAATCAAGACACCCCCTAGTTTTTCACAAAAATATGTGAACAAGGCCTCTGGCCTTGACATGGGGCTTCACAGAGATGGCTACATTTCTAAGTTAACGAAGTTAGCAACTGGGCTCCGTGGTAACAGCTGGAAATGGGAAAATAAGAAAGGGAAGAAAAAGCTCTTTCCCTCCCAGGTGTCCTTGAAAAGTTAACTTGCCCAGAACCGAGGAAAAAACAGAAACAAAACTGCTTTTTTCAACTTCTGCAGACTGTGAACTTCTGAGCCCCTTCCATTACATGTTGGGTACAAAATTCTGAAACTACCTAAACTTGGGTTTCAGAGGATTACTTGATTACAACAGAATCAATGCCCTCTGAATCTGGTTGCCACCAAATAGGACTGTTTCCCTGTCTTCAGTGCTATCTTAGGTGAGTTGCCTTGTCCGTCCCTACTACAGCATGATTCTATATACTTAAACATTGTTAATGTTTTCATGAAATGGTCAACAGATGTGATTAATCGTGTAATCGTGCAGATGTTTCCCAGAGTGCTCTATCACAATGCAGGTTCATTTGAAGATCAAATAGGGGGGCATTCAACCCGTTTCCACTGAAAATATATATCCCTCAACTTAGCCATCATATTAGGAATAGAAATTGCTGCACTGGTGGCCACGGGAACCACTGCCTTTGTCCATGGGACTCAACAAATGACCCAACAAATGACAGCAATAGACCAAAACTAAGATATTAGAAACCTCCATCAGAGCTTTGCATGAGTCTTTTACCTCTCTCTCTGAAGTTGTTTTTCAGACCACTCGAGGGTTGGACCTCCTTGTCATGAGAGAAGGGGCCTCTGTGCTGCATTGAGAGAAGAAAGTTGTTTGTATGCCGAGCATACTGGAGTTGTAATAAAATCTAAGAGTAAATTAAAAAGATTCCTTGAAAAGCATCAAAGAGACAGAGAGGCCCAAAAAAGGTGGTTTGAGTCTTGGTTCACACAGTCTTCCTGGTTAACTACGTTTTTTTATCAACCCTGGCCGGTCCAATAATAATCCTCATATTATTGCTAACTATTAAACCCTGTTTTCTCAACCATGTAATTTCTTTTCTCCAGGCTCAAATTGGACGAGTTAAACTTATGGTAATACCCCACTAGTATACATAGAATGTGACACCCCCCAATGATCATTTTTATGATTAAAAGTAGCCAGAAGAAGAAGTGGGGAATAAAAGGTTAATAAAATAGGTACTTGTCACTTCCTGTTTTTCTGTATGCTTAACAAAACACTGTTGAAATCTTGAGAAATGCTTGCAAATCTTGTTCCCAGTATGTGCTGTCCCCTACTGCCCAACTGCAGAATGTGCTCCCTCACCCAGTTGCACGCAAATCGCCCACTCGCCCTGATCCATCAATAAACTTCCCTCCCTGCCCTCTCCAGGTAAAGTATATAAGCTCTACTTAAGCGATTCTCAGGGCTATCTGCTCTATTCAAGTGAGCTCTCAGCACCAGCATGCTGGACACTCAATAAACCCTTTGCTGTTGCATGAGATAGTCTGTTGGTGGTTTCCTCCTGCGAAGCTCGCCCGACATTTACTATAATGATTGAAAGTAGAAGAGAACATCCAGTCAAAAAGGGATTGTTGATAGAAATAGGAAGATAGTACGTTTAGGAAGAAGTGTGAGTATAGGATTTGGAACAAAAGTTCGTTAGCTACAGGGTTTCGGTTACAGAGTGATTGTTAAAGTCAGCACAGGTGAAGAGTCAGTCACAATGATGAACTGGGGAAAACATGAAGTAAACCAGATATAAATAGAGACATTACAAAATAAGGCAAAGTATAAAGTGAGTGATAGGATTAGACATTTTGAACAGGGTTGAGTTTGAATACATAATTTAGGAAGAAACAAATATGTAGTCACCAATAGGATTGACATTTGAGAGCATTAGGCAAATTTCAGGTGGATGAATATTTCTGAGAATAATCTTGTGAATAGTTGATTATAAATCCACATACATGAACATGAATGAATTTAGGGAGTGTACATAAGACACATATATTTCATATTTAGAAAAATCTGGAGAGTACACACAGACAAAAAAAGTAGCAATATATGTCAATCAAAATTCATCATAAAATATATATCATCCACAGATCCAAAAATATTCATTTTACTGAACATGGATTTATGTATAATGTTGTTCAACTAGGAAGCTCACCCATTGTTTCAATATTCAGTACCAACAGGGTTTAGTAGGAGTGATCTCGTCTCACAATTTGTATCTGCCAAGTAAGCCAAATCACAAGAACAAACGTGTGGTACCAGGTAGGATTGTATATGTCCATATTAAAATACACATGCTGAATAGGCTACAGAGAAAGGGAGACAGGAATTCACATGTTTGTTAACTTTAAAAATACATGGAGAACTATTTCAACAAACAATTGACTAGATTTATAACTCCTACTCTGTATCATGCAGAAGGGAAGTCCAACTATACACCGTGCCTCCTCTGAACTACTTGTATTTCTATTCTGTTTGGGTTATTTTTCTCCATCATATTAGGATTAGTAGTCAGAGTCTGGTAGGGTATGGGTTAGTGTCAGGGATTCAGTATTTTGAATGGAAAACAGGAAATTGAATCCAATGTGTATGCAAACATATGCTACAGAAAAATCTTTCCACTCTCATCCAGAACAATGCCTTGACATTACCTTCGCCTCAAGAAAAACACAATTAGAGTAAAAGAGTTAAAAAATTTGTGAATACCTATCTGGATTGGAAAATGCTCCCGATTTCACATCATTGGAGTTGGTAGAGGAGTTTCTAAAAGTAATGGACAGGGTAAACACTCCACAAACCTCGAGCTCTGCTGGCCTAAATATTTTTGAGGATCTGCCTCTGAGGTTGAGCACTTGAAATATATGCTGTTGTCAGGAGCTTTAGCTTACTTTGTAGTGAGACCATCAAAGCTGGGTCTGCATCTATGTGATCTGGATGACATGGTTACTTACTTTCCAATGAAATGAGGCAACAGTGCTGAATTCTCTCTTTGTAGGTAAACTGTGGCCTCTGAGGGCTAATTGTCTCTTCGTGTGGACTGTGAAGCCATTTGGCCATCCTCTAATTTTCGTGGTGTTTTTGCTGCTGCTCTGGGAGGTTGGTATTTGCTTCACAAAATACGAGTTCAAATGGGACACAGTACTGGAGGAGTTCTGTCAGGTGTGGGGGGAAGGGTCTGGAGGAGAATGCACCAAACAGTATTTTATCCCACGTAGCTTGCCCCCTTGACAATAGCAACATGATTCAGAACATTGCCCTGAAACCTCTCCATATAACAAGATTCCTTTACATATAAGGGTCTGCTGGCTACACCATGTCAGTCACAAGCCATTTGGAATCCAATGGTAGATCCTCATGGCCCTACCACTGATGTTTTATCAAACACCTGCACACCACTGCTCTGGGCCACTACTCAGCAGGATCCAACTTACTGGCATCTCTGTTCTAAACCATTTTCATGCAACCCAGTAAATCAAGGTACTGTCTGGTATACTCATGATCAGCAACAAGACATCCAAAAGTTTTCCAGTGCCACCTGGTCATGGGAATTTCAAAAATTTCATGGTATTTATCTAACCATTTTTCAAAGATGAAGTTGGAGTCACTGTGGGTTTCAATTCATTCAGGAATCATTAAATGGTGAGGAAGCTCATTTCAATGATAGCTCTAAAGAACTCTCACAGGCAAGGCTTCTGAAAGAGTGCCCAAAGAGGCCACATAAAGCCAGGCCCATTGAGGTCTACAAGGTGAGGCCCATGTGTGTTTTGACTCTCAACTCAGCCTGCCAAGTCTTTAATAATAAAATCATGTTATATCCTGGCGAAGATTCCCAGTGCTCTGTGGAAAGCCACCCTGGGCCTAGATCTCAGTTTCCAATGGCGACTCTCATGCATGGCCTACTAAAATTCCAACAAAATTCATGGCAATATTTCTCTGACTTTAGTTCCACAACTCAGTCTCTAAGGGGAATCACACCAGAGTTCAAGCACAGGTGGACACAGTCATTTTTTCCAACCGACACACAAATGACCAAAATTATAACCAAAACACCTCCACATGACACTAATCCTCTTCCATGTAGAGACTCATCCTCACCTCTGGCGAAGGTTTCTATGAGGGGCGCAGCCAAAGACAGTTTCCAAAATAAGCTCGCTTGCCCCTCATTTGCCTAAAGTCAGGGTGGCCTGGACACCCTTCCTGTGAACCAGGAGTGACAAAATAAGCATGCCTTTAATACTGCTCTGTTTCTCCAATTTGAGCCCTACTGATTTTCAGATATAGATTCTTTATTTCATTTGGAGTCATGTGAAAACCCAAGCACCACTGCAGGGCTTGGAAGAACTCATTTCATCCAAAGAATCCATATTCTCACTTGATAGAGGTCATGAACCTAACAGAGGAAGGCAAGTGACTTCATCCACAATGACTGATCTTTTTGCAATTATGGTTTTGGATGGACACAAGCGATCATTCTTTAGATCCATCAGGAGCTGAGAATCTAAGTCACAGCCACACATAAGACCAAAAGGCTAATTCAGCCACATCCCTTACCAAAGCAATTAAGCAAAGAGCCACAGATGATGCCCATTCATTTCCATTTCAAAACTGTTTTCCTCAGGCTTCACAGAGGGGTGGCCTGAGGCAAAGGCCTTCCAGACATTCAGGGCAACAGAAAAATAGTTAAGCAAAAGATCCAAAGTAGGGTCTCTCCTCTGAGACTTTCCTGGTCACACTGATATTTGACATTCAGGGCAACAGAACAATAGTTAAGCAAAAGATCCAAAGTAGGGTCTCTCCACTGAGACTTTCCTGGTCACACTGATATCTGAGTTTTCTGAGAATCTCGCCATTCTCTTAAGCTATCCAGTACATGGCCATGTCACAGGGCTTGGAGGTGGTACATATCTTGGAAACAAAACCATGAGCCAATTCTGGAGAATGGCCAGAATTCAGGAAGAAAACAGGAACTTAGGTAGATAGCAGGTGTTGCCCATGGATAAGACAGGTTGCATTCCATTCATTAATTGGCCAGGATAAATTATGGGAAGATTTATACTAGACTAGACATATATTAATGCATTATCTTTTCAAATGTCTACAACAACGGACACAGTGAAATACACAGACATAGGAACACTAGTCTGGTCAAACGACTTACTAGAAATAGTCCACTGCAAACGAAAAAACCGACTTTCCTACCTATTCTCAGAACATGAGACAGAACCACAAACACACACCCACTCCCACAAAGGCACCTCCTTCCCTCAAGTAGGTCTGTGACTATCCAAAGTGTTCTCTGACTTGTGGGCCATACTATCTTCTCCCAAAATGGCCTGTCCTCTATCAGATCTGGTTTCCTTGGCCAACTCTGTTAAGGTGTCAGGAAAAAGTGGTGAGCCACTACCTGCTTTCTCAGGAAAGGTCCCTCTTCAGAGCTCTCCTCCATTTGTCCTACCTCACATCAGTAGGTACCAAAAAAGACTGACTCTGTCCTTGTTAAATCCAACCAAGTGAGCCCACTGATACTGGGACTGGGACTGCTTCTGGGTGCCTGACTTCTTGGATACCAAGTTCAGAGAGTTCCATCACCAAGGAAATGAGGTATGTCACTTTCTTTGGAACTGAATGAGGTCACTGCCTTGGCAAACACTTTGTCCTAAGAGTTGCTTCCAAGGGTCCCATGAGATGGAGCCGGCCTCTACTTCTTGTGACACTTTCACTAGTTAGAATGGTATATCAACCAGAGGAACCTGGGAACAGCTCTTCACCCAGGCCTGGTATTGTCCATCTTCTCTACAATAAGAAGAGAGAGGCTGATTCAGACACATCCCTTCATCCTGACCAGGTTGTTTGCCATGGAAGATGACTTTTGCTCTCTCAGGTCCTTTATACCTGCCTAAATCTTCTCCAGGTATCATTTCTGAATGGACCTTTGAGGTTCTCGCAGGTGGAAGGTACCCTAATTTCCTGTATTGTAAGAACAACTCTTTCCCTGCTCTTCTGTAAAATGAGATTGAGGGAACAGTGTATGTTTCGGGTTAATAACAGGTTCGATTTCAGTTAGGAATCATTCTGTGAGATGAATAATGGTGTTGGGTACCTACGATATTTATAAGAATATAGAGTTGAAATAAATGTACAAAAACAGAAATCTAAGTAAGATTTGAAGGCCAGAAATCATTCGGCCCTTGACTGGGATACTTAGCTTTTAATTATATTCTGCAAAGATGTCTCAGATAATTCAATAATAAATGGCATAGGACCTTGTACCTTGGATGATTGAATGTAGAAGAGAACATCCAGTCAAAAAGGGATAGTAGGTAGGATTAAGAAGATAGTCGGTAGGTTTAGGAAGAAGAGTGAGTATAGGATTTGTATCAAAAGTTCTTTCCTAATAGGGTTTTGGTTAGAGGGTGAATGTTAATGTCAGCACATATGAAGAGTGAGTCACTATGATGAGCTTGGGAAAATATGTAGAAAAGCAGATATCAATAGAGACATTATGAAATCATGCAAAGTATAAAATGAGTGATAGGATTAGACATTTTCTACAAGGTTGAGTTTCAATATATAATCTTATGAAGAAACAAATATGTCGTCACCAATAGGATTGACATTTGAGAGCATTAGGCAACCTGGACATGGATGTTTTAGTAATCCATGTACAATTTCCCTTTTGGCTTTGGTACAGTCTTAAGTGTGACCTTCACATTTTTAGTTCCGAATATTACTGTGATAAAATGTTTATGTAGATCAGGTGACATGAGTATTTCTACCACCTTTTCTGAGAGCAATATATTGAAGACATAAAATTAGTTTTGGGGGTACAAAGAGGTGTACCCTGTGTCTATGAATATAGAGATAAACCATGAATAGACCATAATGTGAATAAATAATATAAGTTGTTCCAAATTTAAATTATGTATTGAACTGATATCTGAAAAATTACAGGAAATCTTATATTGATATACAATCATTCATTCCGACCAATTATACATCAAATGGTAATATTAGTGTTTTGGTTTATCATGAAGAGTGTGTGAGTTTTGCTTCAATAGTGATTATGGAAATTGAAAATAATGTGTTTGGAAAGAATTCTCATGAAAAGACCAGTCAAGAAACCCTGATAATACATGTGTTCTGAAGCAATAAGTGATTAAAGTTGAAACAAATGCCTATAAATTTGCGAACTTGTGGATGAAATGTATATCCTATGATGTGCAAACCCTGAAGAAATAGTAATGTACCAGTGTTGAATACAAATGAACGTCAAATTACATATCATGTGCCATAGGAATCTACTTGCATTGATGTTAGACTGGGTTAGTTACTGTAGAATTATTAGGATTTGTATGCACCATTCACTGAAGTTAGCTTTCAGTACTAGGAAACAAACATGTATTTCAGTTAAATGAATATGTCTGAGAATAATCTTGTGAAAAGTTGATTATAAATCCAAGTACATGAACATGAATGAATTAAGAGAGTGTATATAAGACACATATTTCATATTTTGAAAAATCTACAGAGTGTATGTATATATACAAAAAAAACACAAATAGACATTAAAAAGTAGCAATATATATGCCAAACAAAATTCATCATTAAATATATATCATCCACAGATGCAAAAATATTTATTTTACTGAACATGAGCTTATGTATAATGTTGTTCTACTAGGAAGCTTGTAGGTTGAATTTTCAGTTCCAACAGCGTTTAAGAGGAGTGAACTCTTCTCACAATTTGTATCTGCCAAGTCAGCCACCTCCCAAAAATGTACATGTGATACCTGGTAGGATTCTATATATGTATATAAATATACATGGGTGAAATGGCTACAGAGAATTGGAAACAAGAATTCACATATCTGTTAACTTTAAAAACACATGGAGAACTATTTCAATTAAAAATTGACTAGATTTATAACTCCTACCTTATATAATGCAAAAGGCAAGTCCAAATATACAACATGCCTCCTCTGAACTGCTTGTATTTATATTTGTTTGGGTTATTTTTCTCCTTTTTATTAGGTTGAGTAGTCTGAGCCTAATAGGTTCGGGTTAGTTTCAGGGATTCACTATTTCAATAGGAAAATTGAAAAATGAATCCAATGTGTATGCAAATATGTGCTGCATAAATATCCTTCCACTCTCATCCAGAGCAATGCCTTGTCAATACCTTTGCCCCAATTAAGACACAATTGGAGGAGAAGAGTTAGAAAATCAGTGAATACATATCTGGAATGGAAATGCTCAGGAGTTCACAATCTTGGAGGTGGTAGAGGAGTTTCCAAAAGTAAGGGACTGGGTTAACACTCCACAAACATGGAGCTCTTCTGGCCTAAAAACTTTTTGAGAAACTTTCTGTGAGGTTGGGCACTTGAAAAATATGTTGTTGTCAGGAGATTTGACTTCTTTGCGTGAGACCATCAAAGCTGGGTCTGCATTTATGTGACCTGGAGGACATGGCTTCTTATATTCCAATAAAGATGAGCAGCAGTGCTGCATTATCTCTTTGTAGGTAAACTGTGACCACTGGGGACTAAGTTTCTCCCCATGTGGACTGTGAAGCCATTTGGTCCTGGTCCACTTTTTGTCGTGTTTTTGCTACTGCACTCGGAGTTTGGTATTTGCTTCATGACATACAAGGAGCTAAACTGGGACACAATGCTGGAGGGAGTTCTGTCACGTGTCGTGTGCCAGGGTATGCAGGAGAATGCACCAACCCGGCTTCTATCCCTCATAGCTTGCCCCATTGCCCCCTTGTCCATATCAACCTAATTCTGAACATTGCCCTGAAACCTCTCCATATAACAAGATGCCTTTACATATAAGGGTCTGCTGGCTGCACCATGTAAGTAACATGCCATTTGGAATACAATGGTAGATCCTCATGACCCTACCACTGGTGATTAATCACACACCTGCCCAAAACTGCTCTAGGCCCACTACTCAGCAGGCTCTAACTTACTGGCATCTCTGTACTACACCATTTTCATGAAACCCAGTCAATCAAGGCACTGTCTGGTATACTCTTGATCAGCAATAGGACATCCAAAGGTTCTCCAGTGCCACCTGGTCATGGGAATTTCAAAATTTTCATGGTATTTATCTAGCCATTTTTCAAGGATGAAGTTGGAGGCACTGTGGCTTTCAATTCATTCAGTAACCATTAAATGTTGAGGAAGCTCAATTCAATAAAAGCTCTGGAGAACTCTCACAGGCAAGGCTTCTGAAAGAGTGCCAAAATGGTCACATGATGCCAGGCCCATTAAAGTCTACAATGTGAGTCCTATGTATTTTTCGACTCTCAAATATGGCTGCCATGTCTTTGAGAATAAAATCATGTGATATCCTGGCAGAGATTCCCAGTGCTCTGTGGAAAGCCACCCTGGCCCTAGATCTCAGTTTACAAGGGCGACTCACATGCGTGGCATCCTAAAATCCAAACAAAATTCATGGCAATACTTCTCTGAGTTCAGTTTCACAACTCAGTCTCTAAGGGGAATCACACCAAAGTTCAAGCCCAAGTGGACCCAGTCATTTCTTCCAACCGCCAAACAAATGGCCAAAATTAAAACCAAAACATTCCCACATGGCTCTCATCTTCTTCCATATAGTCACTCATCGTAACCTCTGGCTGGAGTTTTCCATCAGGGGCACAGCCCAAGACTGTGTCCAAAAAAAGCTCGCTTGCCCCTCATTTGGCTAAAGTCAGGGTGGCCTTGACAGCCCTCCTGTGAACCAGAAGTGATCAAATAAGCCTGCCGTTAATACTGCTCTGTTTCTACAATTTGAGGCCTACTGACTTTCAGGTATAGATTCTCTATGTGATTTGGAGTCATGCGAAAACCCAAGCACCTCATCAGGGCTTTGAAGAACTCATTTGACCCAAAGAATCCCTATTCACACTTGATGGAGGTCAGGAACCTAACAGAGGAAGACGAGAGACTTCATCCACAATGACTGATTTTTTGCCATTATAGTTTTGGACGCACACATGGGATCATTCTTTATATCCATCATGTGCTGAGAATCTAAATCACAGCCACAAAGAAGGCCAAGAGGCTAATTCAGCCACATCCATTTCCAAAGCAATTAAGCAAAGAGCCACAGGTGATGCCTATTCATTTCCATTTCAAAACTATATTCTTCAGGCTTCACAACGGGGTGCCCTGAAGCAAAGACCTTCCAGATATTCAGTGTAACAAAACAGTACTTAAGCAAAAGGTCCAAAGCAGGGTCTCTCCACTGAGAGTTTCTTGGTCACACTGATATCTGAGTTTTCTGAGATGCTCGCCATTCTTTTCAGCTATCCAGTACATGACCATGTCACAGAGCTTGGAGGTGGTACATATCGTGGACACAAAACCATGAGCCTATTCTGGAGACTGGCCAGAATACAGGAAGAAAACATTAACTTGGGAAGATAGCAGGTGTTTCCCTTCGATAAGACAAGCTGCAGTTCATTCATATATTGGGCAGGATGAATTTTGGGAATATTTATACTTTAAAGGACACATTCATTAATGCATTTTCTTTCCTAATGTTTACAACAACGGACACAGTGGAATACACAGACATGGAAATACTTGCCTTGTCAAACGACTTACTAGAACAGTCCACTGAAAACCAAAAACAAACAAAAAAAAACAACAAATAAAAAACGCCTTTCCTACCTATTCTCAGAACATGAGACAGAACCACAAAGCCATACCCACTCCCACAAAGGCAGCTCCTTCCCCCAAGTATGTCTGTGATTAGAAGGAGTGTCCTATGACTGGTGAGCCATACTATGTTCTCCCAAAATGGCCTGTCCTCTTTCAGATCTGGTTTCCATGGCCAACTCTGTGAAGTTGTCAGGAAAAAGTGGTGAGCCACTACCTGCTTTCTCAGGAAAGGTCCCTCTTCAGAGCTCTTCTGGCATTTGGCCATCCTCACATCAGTAGGTACCAAGAAAGATTGATTTTGTCCTTGGAAAATCCAAACAAGCGAGTCCACTGGGACTGGAACTGGGACTGCCTCTGGGTGCCTGGCTTCTTGGATACCAAGTTCAGAGAGTTCCATCACCAAATAATGAGGTATGTCACTTTCTTTGGAACTGAATGAGGTCACTGCCTTGGCAACCACTTTTCCCTAACAGTTGCTTCCAAGGGTCCCATGAGATGGAGCCGGCCCCTACTTCCTGTGACACTTTCACAAGTTAGAATGAAATATCAACGATAGGCACCCAGGAACAGCTCTACACACAGGTCTGGTTTTGTCAGTCTTCTCTACAATAAGAAGAGAGAGGCTGATTAAGACACATCCCTTCATCCTGACCAGGTGTTTTGCCATGGAAGATGAGTTTTGCTCACTCAGGTCCTTTATACCTGCCTACAACTTGTCCAGGTATCATTTCTGCATGGACCTTTGAGGTTCTCAGCAGGTGGACTGTCCCCTTCTTTCCTGTATTGTAAGAACAACTCTGTCCCTGCTCTTCTGTAAAATGAGATTGAGGGAACAGTGTATGTTTCGGGTTAATAACAGGTTCGATTTGTGTTAGGAATCATTCTGTGTGATGAATAATAGTGTTGGGGACCTTCGATATTTAAAAGAATATGGAGGTTAAATATAAGTATGAGAACAGAAATCTAGGTATGATTTGAAGCCCAGAAGGGCATTGAGCCCTTGATTGGGATAATTAGCTTTGAATTATATTCTGCAAAGATGTCTCAGTTAATTCAATACACAATGGCATAGGACTTTGTACCTTGGATGATTGAATGTAGAAGAGAACATCCAGTCAAAAAGGGATAGTCAGTAAGATTATGAAGCTAGTCGGTAGGTTTAGGAAGAAGAGTGAGTATTTGATTTGGACAAAAGTTCTTTAACAATAGGGTTTCGGTTAGAGAGTGAATGTAAATGTCAGCACATATGAAGAGTCAGTCACTATGATGAGCTGGGAAAAAATGTAGAAATGCAGATATCAATAGAGACATTATGAAATCAGGCAAAGTATAAAGTGAGTGATAGGATTAGACATTTTCAACAGGGTTGAGTTTGAATACATAATCTTTTGAAGAAAAAAAATATGTAGTCACCAATAGGATTGACAGTTAAGAGCATTAGGCAACCTGGACATAGATGTTTTTAGTAATCCATGTTCACTTTTCATTTAGTCCTTCGTGCAATCATAACCGTGACCATTACATTATTTGTCCAGAATATTACTGTGAAAAAATGTATATGTAGATCAGGTGACATGAGTATTTCGTCCACCATTTCTGGAAACAATATATTGAAGACGTAAAATTAGTATTGGGGGTACAAAGAGGTGCACCCTGTGTCTATGAATATAGAGATAAAGCATGAATAGACAATACTCTGAATAAATAATATAACTTGTTCAAACATTAAATAATATATTGAACTGATATCTGGAAAATTACAGGAAATCTTATATTGATATACAATCATTCATTCCCACCAATTATACATCTAATGGTAATATTAGTGTTTTGGTTTATCATGAACAGTGTGTGAGTTTTGCTTCAAAAGTGATTATGGAAATCGAAAATAATATGTTTGGAAAGAAGTCTCATGAAAAGACCTTTCAGGAAACCTGGAGGAATGCATATATTGTAAAGCAGGAAGCGATTGAAATTCAATCAAATGCCTATAAATTTGCTAATTTGTGGATGAAATATATATCCTATGATGTGCATAAACTCATGAAATAGTAATGTACCATTGTTGAATAAAAATGAACGTCAAAATACACATCATGTCCCATAGGAATCTACTGGCATTGATTTTAAACTGTAGAAATATTAGGATTCTCGTGCATTATTCACCGAATTTAGTTATCTCTTTTTTTAAATTTTTATATATGGTTGTTCAAAACATTACATAGTTCTTGATAAATAATATTTCACACTTTGATTTATGTGGGTTATGAACTCCCATTTTTGCCCCGTATACAGATTGCAGAATCACATCAGTTACACATCCATTGATTCATATATTGCCATACTAGTGTCTGTTGTATTCTGCTGCCTTTCCTATCCTCTACTATCCCCCCTCCCCTCCAGTCTCCTCTCCTCTTCTCTCTCTACCCCCTATACAGTAATAAATTTCTCCCCCTTGTATTATTTTTCCCTTTCCCCTCACTTCCTCTTGTATGTAATTTTGTATAACCCTGAGGTTCTCCTTCCATTTTCATGCAGTTTCTCTTCTCTCTCCCTTTCCCTTCCACCTCTCATCCCTGTTTAATGTTAATCTTCTTCTCATGCTCCTCGTCCCTACTCTGTTCTTAGTTATTCTCCTTATATCAAAGAAGACATTTGGCATTTGTTTTTTAGGGATTGGCTAGCTTCACTTAGCATAATCTGTTCTAATGCCATCCATTTCCCTGAAAATTCTATGATTCTGTCATTTTTTAATGCCGAGTAATACTCCATTGTGTATAAATGCCACATTTTTTTCATTCATTCTTCTATTGAAGGGCATCTAGGTTGGTTCCACAGTCTTGCTATTGTGAATTGTGCTGCTATGAACATCGATGTAGCAGTGTCCCTGTAGCATGCTCTTTTTAGGTCTTTAGGTTTTAGACCGAGAAGGGGAATAACTGGGTCAAATGGTGGTTCCGTTCCCAGCTTTCCAAGAAATCTCCATACTGCTTTCCCATTTGCCTGCACCAATTTGCAGTCCCACCAGAAATATACAAGTGTACCTGTTTCCCCAGATCCTCGCCAGCACTTGTGATTGTTTGACTTCATAATGGCTGCCAATCTTACTGGAGTGAGATGGTATCTTAGGGTGGTTTTGATTCACATTTCTCTGACTGCTGGAGATGGTGACCATTTTTTCATGTACTTGTTGATTGATTTTATGTCCTCCTCTGAGAAGTGTCTGTTCAGGTTCTTGGCCCATTTGTTGTTTGGGTTATTTGTTATCTTATTGACTAATTTTTTGAGTTCTTTGTATACTCTGGATATTAGTGCTCTATCTGAAGTGTTAGGAGGAAAGATTTGTTCCCAGGATGTGGGCTCCCTATTTTCCTCTCTTACTGTTTCTTTTGCTGAGAAAAAACCTTTTTAGTTTGAGTAAGTCCCATGTGTTGATTCTAGTTATTAACGCTTGTGCTATGGGTGTCCTATTGAGGAATTTGGAGGCGACCCCACAGTATGTAGATCGTAGCCAACTTTGTCTTCTATCAGACACCATGTCTGATTTGATATCAAGCTCCTTGATCCATTTTGAGTTAACTTTTGTGCATGGCGAGAGAAAGGGATTCAGTTTCTTTTTGTTACATATGGATTTCCAGGTTTCCCAGCACCATTTGTTGAAGATGCTATCATTCATCCATTGCATGCTTTTAGCCCCTTTATCAAATGTAAGATAGTTGTATTTTTTGGATTGGTTTCTGTGTCCTTTATTCTGTACCATTGGTCCACCCACCTGTTTTGGTACCAGTACCATGCTATTTTTGTTACTATTGTTCTGCAGTATAGTTTGAAGTCTGGTATCCCTATACCGACTGATTCACACTTCCTGCTTAGTGTTGTTTTTGCTATTCTGGGTCTTTTATTTTTCCATATGAATTTCATGATTGCTTTCTCTATTTCTACAAGAAATGCCGTTGGGTTTTGATTGGCATTGCACTAAACCTATAGAGAACTTTTAGTAATATCGCCATTTTGATGATGTTAGTTCTGTCTATCTATGAACAGGGTACATTTTTACATCTTCTAATATCTTCCTCTATTTTTCTCTTTAGGTTTCTGTAGTTTTCCTTGTATAAAACTTGCACCTCTTTTGTTAGGTTGATTCCCAATTATTTTTTTTTTTTTTAGTATATTGTGAATGGAGTGGTTGTCCTCATTTCCGTTTCAGAGGATTTGTCACTGATATTCAGGAATGTCTTTGATTTATGAGTGTTGATTTTATATCCTGCCACTTTGCTGAATTCATTTATTTGCTCTATTAGTTTCTTTGTAGACCCTTTTGGGTCTGCTAGGAATAGAATCATGTCATCTGCAATAGTGATAATTTAAGTTCTTCTTTTCCTATTTATATGCCTTTAATTTCTTTCATCTCTCTAATTGCTCTGGCCAGTGTTTCGAGAACTATGTTGAACAGAAGTGGTGAAAGAGGGCATACCTGTCTTGTTCCAGATTTTAGGGGGAATGCCTTCAATTTTTCTCCATTCAGAAGTATGCTAGCCTGAGACTTAGCATAGATTGCTTTTACAATATTAAGGTATGTTCCTGTTATCCCTAGTTTTTCTAGAATTTTGAACATAAAGGGATGCTGTACTTTGTCGAATGCTTTTTCTGCATCTATCGAGATGATCATATGGTTCTTATTTTTAAGTCTATTGATGTGATGAATAACATTTATTGATTTCTGTATATTGAACCAGCCTTGCATCCCACGGATGAATCCTACTTGATCATGGTGCACAATTTTTTTGATATGCTTTTGTATCTGATTTGCCAGAATTTAATTGAGGATTTTTGCCTCTAGGCTCATTAGAGATATTGGTCTGTAGTTTTCATTCTTTGAAGTGTCTTTGTCTGGTGTAGGAATCAGAGTGATGTTGACCTCATAGAATGAATTTGGAAGTTCTCCCTCTTTTTCAATTTCCTGAAATAGCTTGAAAAGTATTGGTATTAGTTCCCCTTTAAAGGTTTTGTAAAACTCTGCTGTATACCCATCAGGTCCTGGGCTTTTCTTACTTGGTAGTGTTTTGATGGTTTTTTCTATTTCCTCAATTGATATTGGTCTGTTTAGGTTGTCTATATCCTCCTGACTCAATCTGGGCAGATCATATGACTTAAGAAATTTATCGATGCCTTCACTGTCTTCTATTTTATTAGAGTACAAAGATTCAAAATAATTTCGGATTATCTTCTGTATATCTGAAATATCTGTTATGATATTGTCTTTTTCATCCTGTATGCTAGTAATTTGAGTTCTCTCTCTTTTTGTCTTCGTTAGCATGGCTAAGGGTCTGTAGATTTTTTTTATTTTTTCAAAGAACCAAATGGGTTGATGTGTCTGCTGTGCTTGCAGGCCGCTAGTCCTGTTCCGCCGGTCAGTTGCAGGTCTGCCTACCTTGCGGGAGCGGGTGGTGGCTCTGCTTTGGCCCTACTGCAATTGGGGTGTCGTGACTACCATGCTGGCAGATCGCTGGGCCTGTTCCGGGTGCGGGCAAACACTCTGCTCTGCCCCTACTCCAATTGGGTTTACGTGACTACCACGCCGGTGGGCCGTTGTGCTTGTACTGGGCGCGGGAGAAAGCTCTGCTCTGCCACTACTCCAATTGGGGTGTCATGTCTACCATGGTGGCAGGCCTCTGGGCCTGTTCCGAAGGTCAGTCACAGGTCTGCTTTTGTGGCGGGCGCGGGGGGCAGCCTGCTTGGCCCCTACTACAATTTGGGTGACGTGACTACCACACCAGCTGGTGGCTGGGCCTGATCCGGGAGCAGGCAGTGGCACTGCTCTTTCCCTACTCCATTTGGGGTGACGTGGGTACCACGCCTGCGGGCCTGATGAATCTTCCTCTATGTTTCTAGAGAGAATTACGGAGGCATATAGGAGATATACTCCTTTCGATCCTCATGCAGAGGATCAAAAATCATCTGTCACAATGGCCTTTATTGGGCATGCTGCCTTGGATATTTAAAGAAAGTTACAATGCTTAGATGGATTACAAGATATGACTTTGAGAGATTTAGTCAGAGAAGCCGAGAAAGTATACTATAAGAGAGAAACTGAGGAAGAGAAGGGAGCAAAAGGAGGATAAAAGAAACAAAAGACAGACTAAGGAGTTGACTAAGGTCCCGGTCACAATAACAAAAAGGCCAGAAATTAAGAAACAGGGAGACAGGAAGGGATACCTGGTCCCACGCCAGAGGCCACCCCTGACCTCAGATCAATGTGCCTACTGTAAAGAAAGAGGACACTGGGTTCAAGAGTTCCCTAGAAAGAGGCAGCCACGCCAGCCAGCCTTTCTGACTCTTCAGCATGACTACGAAAGTCGGGGCTCAGATCCCCTCCCTGAGCTCAGCGTATCTTTTGAAGTGGAGGAGACACCAGTAAACTTTGAAGTGGATACAGGGGCAATAAACTCAGCCCTTAAGGCCCCATTGGGCCCTCTATCAAATAAAAGGTCTCTAGTTCAAGGGGCTAATGGCAGTAAATATCGGACTTGTATAACTAAGAGGATCATGGACCTGGGGAAAGGAAAAATCCATCACTCCTTTTTAGTAATCCCAGAATGCCTGGCAGACTTTTGCTGTACGTCATGGGGATGTGAGCATACAGGGGCTGCCTGATGGAACACAAACTCCTCATCAAATTCAGTACACAGCATAGGCCATATTACCAATTAGATAACCAAAACCGATGGCCCCCAGAGGGGTCTCTTGATCCTCAAATTCTGCGTGACCATTTTTTTTAAAGAGAGAGGTGAGAGAGAGAGAGACAGAGAGAATTTTTAATATTTATTTTTTAGTTTTTTGCTGGACACGACATCTTTGTTTGTATGTGGTGCTGAGGATCGAACCTGGGCCGCACGCATGCCAAGCGAGCGTGCTACAAATGAGCCACATCCCCAGCCCTGTGTGACCTTTTTAACTTCTGCAAGTGCTCAAAAGGGTGAAAGGAGATTCCCCTATGGGCATGCCTTTTCCATCCTTCACTCATATCCTGAACTATGCTTATCCAATCAATCCTCACCTTCAGCCTTGTGCTCCAGAGTCTCTGCTGTCACTCTCACCTCAGCAACCTGATTTCTCCCCTCCAATTATTAGATCAAAAACCCAAATCTCTGCTGGTTCTCAGACCATCACCATCTTGCTGAAGTAGCAGGTACTCAGGTTCCCATCCACCGACTCACTCCTCTCTTCTCCTGTCCGTGCCCGCCCCGGGTCCCACCAGGTCCTCTTACCAGCTAACACAAAGCTGAAACTAGCTGAGGAGAGCCCTCAGACTCCTATCAAAGATGTAATGAAAATGGCCTTTAAAGTTGCTTTGTCATCACTGAAAACAGTTTACTAAAAATTTAAAGTCCCTCACATGCATTTTGGGATACTCACTCTTGTCTTCCCCTCTGCTCTACCTGTTCTACAGCTCAAGTTTTTGTTGCTAGGAAAATCCCAAACCCCTTTCCCATTATTCTTTTACATCTCTCCTTCCTTATTCTCAGATCCTCGGAGCTGCTGTCAGCCCCACCTTCCCTGTCTTCCCCTTCTGTACCAGGCCTACAGAAAATTCTTAACTGACTTTCTACAGAAGTCTTCACCATGGCTGACTTTAGGACTTTCAGCAAAAGAGTCCCTATAAAAGAGTTCAATGTAGATAAACTTCCTCTTTTAGTGTTGCCTTGTTCTACTTGGCCACTGGCTAAAAAAATAAGCACTTCTATGCTAGACACCCCATTACTTGTTTTCCACAAAATAATGAACAAGGCCTCTGGCCATGAGCTGGGGCTTTACAGAGATGGCTATATTTCTAAGATAAAGAAGTTACCATCAGGGCTCCATGGTAACAGCTGTCAGGGGTGAAAAATAAGAAAGGTAGGAAAAAGCTCTTTCCCTCCCAGGTGTCCTTGAAAAGTTAACTTGCCCAGAACTGAGGTAAAAACAGAAACAACAACAGCTTTTTTGAACTTCTGAAGACTGTGAACTTCTGAGCCCCTTCCCTTACATGTTGGGTACAAAATTCTGAAACTACCTAAACTTGAGTTTCAGGAGAATAATTGATTACAACAGAAGCAATGCCCTCTGAATCTGGTTGCAACCAAATAGGACGGTTTCCCTGTCTTCGTTGCTATCTTAGGTACCTTGCCTTGTCCGTCCCTACAACAGCATAATTGTACATAATTAAACATTGTTTATGTTTTAAAGAAATTGTCAACAGATGTGATTAATTGTGTAATGGTGCAGATGTTTCCCAGAGTGCTCTGTCATGATGCAGGTTCATTTGAAAATGAAATAGAGGGGCATACAACCCGTTTCCACTGGGGCCATATATCCCTCACTTTAGCCATCCTATTCGGAATAGGAGTTGCTTCAGGGGTGGGCACAGGAACCATTGCCCTCGTCCATGGGACACAACAAATGACCCAATTAGAAGAAGCAATAGACCAAAACTAAGATATTAGATACCTCCATCAGAGCTTTGCATGAATTTTTAACCTCTCTCTCTGAAGTTGTTTTACAGAACAGGCGAATGACAAAAACACACACACACACACACACACAGAAAAAAAAATAGCAAAATATATGTCAATCAAAATTTTCATAAAATATATATCATAAAAAGATCCAAAAATATTCATTTTACTGAACATGGATTTATGTATAATGTTGTTCAACTAGCAAGCTCACCCATTGGTTGAATATTCAGTTCCAACACGGTTAATTAGGAGTGATCTCTTTTCACAATTTGTATCTGCCAACTCATCCACCTCACAAGAATGTATGTGTGGTACCAGGTATGATTCTATATATCCATATAAAAATATATGTGCTGAATAGGCTACAGAGAAAGGGAGACAGGAATTCACAATTTTTTAACTTTAAAAACACATGGAGAACTATTTCAACAAAAAATTGACTAGATTTAACTCCTACTGTGTATCATGCAAAAGGCAAGTCCAAATATACACCATGCCTCCTCTAAACTGCCTGTATTTCTATTCATGGCAATACTTCTCTGAGTTCAGTTCCAGAACGCAGTCTTTAAGGGAAATCCCAACAGAGTTCAAGCCCAGGTGGACCAAGATATTTCTTACAACCACCACACAAATGACCACAATTAAAAACAAAACACTCAAACATGGTCCTCATCTTCTTCCATATAGTCACTCATCGTAACCTCTGTCTGGAGGTTTCCATGAAGGGCTCACCCAAAGACAGTGTCCAAATAAACTCCCTTGCCCCTCATTTGCCTAAAGTCATGTTGGCCTGGACACCCTTTCTGTGAACCAGGAGTGATCAAATAAGCCTCCCGTTAATACTGCTCTGTTTCTCCAATTTGAGGCCTACTGACTTTCAAGTATAGATTCTTTATGTGATTTGGAGTCATACGAAAACCTAAGCACCTCTGCAGTGATTTGAAGAACTCATTTGACCCAAGGAATACCTATTCTCACTTGATGGAGGTCAGCAACCTAACAGAGGAAGACGAGAGACTTCATCCACAATGACTGATCTTTTGGCAATTATGGTTTTGGATGCACACATGGGATCATTTTTAGATCCATCAGCTGCTGAGAATCAAAGTCACAGCCACATACAAGGCCAAGAGTCTAATTAAGACACATCCCTTTCCAAAGCAACTAAGAAAGAGCCACAAGTGATGCCCATTCATTTCCATTTGAAAACTGTTTCCTTCAGGCTTCACAAAGGGGTGGCCTGAGGCAAAGACCTTCCTGATATTCAGGGCAACAGAACAATAGGTAAGCAAAAGGCCAAAAGCAGGGTATATCCACTGAGACTTTCCTGGTCACACTGATATCTGAGTTTTCTGAGATGCTGGCCATTCCCTTCAGCTATCCTGTACATGGCCATGTCACAGACCTTGGAGTTGTTGCATATCTTGGACACAAAACCATGAGCCTATTCTGGAGAGTGGCCAGAATTCAGAAGAAAACAGGGATTTAGGAAGGTAATAGGCATTGCTCATCCATAAGGCAAGCCGCACTCCATTCATAAATTAGGCAGGATGCATAATGGGAAGCTTTCTACTAGACAGGACACATCCATTGTTGCATTCTCTTTTCTCATGTCTACAACCACGGACACAGTGGGATACACAGACATAGAAACACTCATTTTGTCAAACGACTTACTAGAAACAGTTCACTCCAAATCAAACAAACCGCCTTCCCTACCTATTCTCAGAATATGAGACAAAACAACAAACCCACACTCACAAAGGCACCTCCTTCCCTCAAGTAGTTCTGTGACTCTCTGGAGTTAACTCTGACTGGTGGGCCATATTATGTTCCCCCGAAATGGCGTGTCCTCTATCAGATCTGCTTTCCTTGACCAACTCTGTAAAGTTGTCAGGAAAAAGTGGCGAGCCACTACCTGCTTTCTCAGGAAAAGTACCTCTTCAGTGCTCTCCTGGTATTTGGCTATACTCACATCAGTAGGTACCGAGAAAGACTGACTCTGTCCTTGGAAAATCCAATCAAGTGAGCCCACAGGGACTTGGACTGGGATTGCCTCTCGGTGTCTTGGTTCTTGGATAGCAAGTTCAGAGAGTTCCATCACCAAGGAAATTAGATATGTCACTTTCTTTGGAACTGAATGAGGCCACTGCCTTGGCACCCCTTTTTCCTAACAGTTGCTTCCAAGGGTCCCATGAGATGGAGGCTGCCCCTACTTCCTGTGATACTTTCACAAGTTAGAATGGTATATCAACCATAGGCACCCATGAACAGCTTTCCACACAGGCCTGATTTGGTCCATCTTCTCTACAATAAGAAGAGAGAGGCTGATTAAGACACATCCCTTCATCCTGACCAGGTTGTTTGCCATGGAAGATGACTTTTGCTCTCTCAGGTCCTTCATAGCTGCCTATAACTTTTCCGGGTATCATTTCTGTATGGACCTTTGAGGTTTTCAGCAGGTGTAAGGTCCCCTACTTTCCTGTATTGTAAGAACAACTCCGTCCCTGTTCTTCTGTAAAATGAGATTGAGGGAACAGTGTATGTTTAGGGTTAATAACAGGTTCAATTTGGGTTAGGAATCATTCTGTGCGATGAATAATGGTATTGGCAACCTGTGAGATTTACAAGAATGTAGAGGTGAAATATAAGTATGAAAATAAAAATCTAGGTATAATTTGAAACCCAGAAGGGCATTGGGCCCTTGATTGGGATACTTAGCTTGATTTATGTTCTCTAAAGATGTCTCAGATAATTCAATATACAATGGCATAGGACCTTGTACCTTGGATGATTGAACGTAGAAGAGAACATCCAGTAAAAAGGGATAGTCAGTAGGTTTAGAAAGATTGTCGGTAGGTTTAGGAAGAAGAGCGATTATAGGATTTAGACCAAAAGTTCTTTAGCAATATGGTTTCGGTTAGAGAGTGAATGTAAATGTCGGCACATATGAAGAGTCAGTCACTATGATAAACTGGGAAAATACGTAGAAATGCAGATATCAATAGAGACATTATTGCATCAGGCAAAATATAAAGTGAGTGATAGGATTAGACATTTTCAACAGGGTTGAGTTTGAATATATAATCTTAGGAAGAAACAAATATGTTGTCACCAATAGGATTGACATTTGAGAGCATTAGGCAGCATGGACATGGATGTTTCTATTAATCCATGTTCACTTTCCTTTTAGGCTTTGGTACAGTCCTAAGTGTGACCTTTACATTTTTTTTCAGAATATTATTGTGATAAAATGTATATGTAGATCAGGTGACATAAGTATTTCTTCCACCATTTCTGGTAGCAATATATTGAAGACGTAAAATTAGTATTGGGGGTCCAAAGAGGTGTACACTGTGTCTATGAATATAAAGATAAAGCATGAATAGAACATACTGTGAATAAATAATATAACTTGTTCCAACTATAAATAATGGATTGAACTGATATCTGAAAAATTACAGGAAATGTTATATTGATATACAATCATTCTTTCCAAAATGGTATACATATAATGGTAATATTAGTGTTTTGGTTTATCACGAAGGGTGTGAGTTTTACTTCACCAGTGATTATGGAAATCGAAAATAACTTGTTTGGAAAGAAGCGTCATGAAAAGACGAGTTCAGAAACCCTGATAATACTTGTGTTCTGAAACAGGAATTGATTAATGTTGAAACAAATGCCTGTAAATTTCTGAACTTGTGGATGAAATATATATCGTATGATGTGCAAAAACTGAAGAAATAATAATGTACCAGTGTTGAAAACAAATGAACCTCAAATTACATATCATGTCCCATAGGAATCTACTTGCATTGGTGGTAAACTGGGTCAGTTACTGTAAAATTATTAGAATTTGTAGGCACCATTCACTGAAGTTTGTTTTCAGTACTAGGAAACAAATATGTATTTCAGGTGGATGAATATTTCGGAAAATAATCTTGTGAAAAGTTGATTATAAATCCATATACATGAACATGAATGAATTTAGAAAGTGTATATAAGACACATATATTTTATATATTGAAAAATCTGAATAGTGTGTGTGTGTGTATATATATATATATATATATATATATATATACACACACACACACCTACAAACTACACACAGACATTAAAAAGCAGCAATATATATGAAAATCAAAATTTATCAGGAAATATATATCATCCACAGATGCAAAAATAATTATTTTACTGAACATGAGTATATGTATAATGTTGTTCTACTAGAAAGCTCCCCTATAGTTTGAATCTTCAGTTCTAAAAGCGTTTAAGAGGAGTGATCTCTTCTCACAATTTGAATCTGCGAAGTGAGAAACCTCACAAAAATGTACGTGGGATTCCTGGTAGGATTCTATATGTGCATATAAATATACATGTGTGAATTGGCTACAGAGAAAGGGAAACAGGATTTCACACATTTGTTATCTTTAAAAACACATGGAGAACTATTTCAAATAAAAATTGACTAGATTTATAACTCCTACCATATATAATGCAAAAGGCAAGTCCAACTATAAAAGATGCCTCCTCTGAACTGCTTGAATTTCTATTCTGTTTGGGTTATTTTTCTCCATTATATTAGGATGAGTTGTCTGATTCTAGTAGGTATGGGTTAGTGTCAGGGATTCAGTATTTCAAAAGGAAAATTGGAAAATGATTTCAATGTGTAAGCAAATATGTGCTTCACAAATATCTGTTAAGGTCTGATATCCTCTCACTCTCATCCAGAAAAATGCCTTGACATTACCTTCACCCCAGGTAAAACATAATTAGAGGAGAAGAGTTAGAAAATCAGTGAATACATATCTGGAATGGAAAATGCTCAAGAGTTCATAACCATGGAGGTGGTAGAGGAGTTTCCAAAAGTAAGGGACAGGGTAAACACAACACAAACAGGGAGCTCTGAGAGCCTAAAAACTTTTTGAGAAACTGCCTCTGAGTTTGGGCACTTGAAATATATGTTGTTTTCAGGAGATTTGGCTTCTTTAGTAGTGAGACCATCAAAGCTGGTTCTGCATCTATGTGACCTGAAGGACATGGTTTCTTATTTTCCAATGAAGATGAGGCAGCAATGCTGAATCCTCTCTTTGTAGGTAAACTGTGACCACTGAGGACTAAGTGTCTCTCCCTGTTGACTGCGAAGCCATTTGGTCCTCCTACACTTTTTGTGGTGTTTTTCCTGCTGCACTGGGAGTTTGGTATTTGCTTCACGAAATACCAGGAGCTCAACTGGGACATATTGCTGGAGGGAGTTCTGTCACGTGTGTTGGGTCAGGGTCTGCAGGAGAATGCACCAACCAGGCTTCTATCCCTCCTAGCTTGCCCCATTGCCCCCTCGTCCATATCAACCTGATTCAGAACATTGACCTGAAACCTCACCATATAACAAGATGCCTTTACATATAAGGGACTGCTGGCTGCACCATGTCAGTCACAAGCCATTTGGAATCCAATGGTAGATCCTCATGGCCCTACCACTGATGTTTCATCACACACCTGCCCACCACTGCTCTAGGCCCACTACTCAGCAGGCTCCAACTTACTGGCATCTCTGTTCTACACCATTTTCATGAAACCCAGTCAATCAAGGCATTGTCTGGTATACTCATGATCAGCAACAGGACATCCAAATGTTCTCCAGTGCCACCTGGTTGTGGGAACTTCCAAAAATTCATGGTATTTATCAAGCCATTTTTCAAGGATGAAGTTGGAGAAACTCTGGGTTTCAATTCATTCAGGAACCACTAAATGTTGAGGAAGCTAATTTAAATGAAAACTCTGGAGAACTCTCACAGGCAAGGCTTCCCAAAGAGTGGGGAAAAGGTCACATGAAGCCAGGCACATTGAGGTGTAAAATGTGAGGTCCATGTGTTTTTTGACTCTCAACTATGGCTGCAAGTTTTTCACAATTATATCATGTGATATGCTGGCTGAGATTCCCAGTGCTCTGTGGAAAGCCAGATCTCAGTTTCCAAGGGCAACTCTCATGCGTGGCCTCCTAAAATCCCAAAACAATTCATGGCAATACTCCTCTGAGGTGAGTTCCAGAACTAAGTCTCTATGGGGAATCACACCAGAGTTCAAGCCCAGGTGGACCCAGACATTTCTTCCAACCGCCACACAAATGACCACAATTAAAACCAAAACACTCCCACATGGCCCTCATCTTCTTCCATATATTCACTCATCATGACCTCTGGCTGGAGGTTTCCATGAGGGGTGCAGCCATTGGTAGTGTCCAAAATAATCTCACTTGCCCCTCATTTGCCTAAAGTCAGGGTGGCCTGGACACTCTTAATATGAACCAGGAGTGGTCAAATAAGCCTGCCGTTCATGCTGCTCTGTTTCTCCAATTTGAGGCCTACTGACTTTCAGGTATGGAATGTTTATGTGAAATAGAGTCATGAGAAAAGCCAAGCACCTCGGCAGAGATTTCAAGAACTCATTTGACCCAAAGGATCAGTATTCTCACTTGATGGATGTCAGGAACCTAACAGAAGAAGGCGAGAGACTTCATCCACAATGACTGATCTTTTGGCCATTTTGGTTTTGGATGCGCACATGCGATCATTCTTTGGATCCATCATGTGCTGAGAATAAAAATCACAGCCACATACAAGGCCAAGAGGCTAATTCAGACACATCCCTTTCCAAAGCAATTAAGCAAAGAGCCACAGGTGATGCCTATTCATTTCAAATTTAAAACTGTTTTCTTCAGGCTTCACAAAGGGGTGGCCTGAGGCAAAGACCTTCCTGACATTCAGGGCAACAGAACATAAGGTAAGCAAAAGGCCCAAAGCAGGGTTTCTCCACTGAGACTTTCCTGGTCACACTGATATCTGAGTTTTCTGAGATGATCTCCATTCTCTTCAGCTATCCAGTATATGGCCATGTCACAGAGCTTGGAGGTGGTACATATCTTGCACACAAATCCCTGAGCCTATTCTGGAGACTGGCCAGAATTCAGGAAGAAAACAGGAACTTAGGATGATAGCAGGTGTTGCCCATCCATAAGACAAGGTGCAGTCCATTCATAAATTGAGCAGGATGAATTATGGTAAGATTTATACTAGACAGGACACATCCATTAATGCATTCTCTTTTCTAATGTCTACAACAATGGACATATTCGGATACACAAACATAGAAACACTCACCTTGTCAAATGACTTACTCGAAACAGTCCACTTCAATCCAAACAAACCGCCATTCCTACCTTTTGTTAGAACATGAGGCAAAACCACAAACCCACACCCACTCCCATAATGGCACCTCCTTCCCCCATGTAGATCTGTGACTATCTGGAGTGTCCTCTAACTGCTCGGCCATACTATATTCCTTCGAAATAGTCTGTCCTCTCTCAGGTCTGGTTTCCTTGGCTAACTCTGTGAAGTTGTCAGGAAATAGTGGTGAGCCACTACTGGCTTTCTCAGAAAAGGTACCTCTTCAGTGCTCTCCTGGCATTTGGCCATCCTCACATTAGTAGGTACCAAGAAATACTGACTCTGTCCTTGGTAAATCCAAACAAGTGAGACCACTGTGACTGGGAATGGGATAGCGTCTGGGTGCCTGGCCACTAGGATACAAAGATCATAGAGTTCCATCACCAAGGAAATGAGGTATGTCACTTTCTTTGGAATTGAATGAATGAGGTCACTGCCTTGGCAACCAGTTTGTCCTAACACTTGCTTCCAAGGGTCCCATGAGATGGAGGCTGCTCCTACTTCCTGGAACACTTGCACAAGTTAGAATGGTATATCAACCATAGGCACCTGGGAACAGCTCTCCACACAGGTCTGGTTTAGTCCATCTTCTCTAACATAAGTAGAGAGAGGATGATTCAGACACATCCCTTTATCCTGACCAGGTTGTTTGCCATGGAATAGGACTTTTGCTCTCTCAGGTCTTTCATACCTCCCTACAACTTCTCCAGGTATCATTTCTGCATGGACCTTTGAGGTTTTCAGCAGGTGGAAGGTCCCCTAATTCCCTGTATTTTAAGAACAACTCTGTCGCTGCTCTTCTGTAAAATGAGATTGAGGGAACAGTGTATGTTTAGGGTTAATAACAGGTTCAATTTGGGTTAGGAATCATTCTGTGCGATGAATAATGGTATTGGGAACTTGCGATAATTAAAAGAACATAGAGGTGAAATATAAGTATGGAAACAGAAATCTAGGTATGATTTGAAGCAGAGGACCTTGTACCTTGGTAGATTTAATGTAGAAGAGAACATCCAGTTAAAAATGGATAGTCGGTAGGATTAGGAAGATAGTCGGTAGGTTTAGGAAGAAGAGTGAGTATAGTATTTGGACCAAAAGTTCTTTAGCAATAGGGTTTCGGTTAGAGAATGAATGAAAATGTCAGCACATATGAAGAGTCAGTCACAATGATGAACTGGGGAAAATAAGTAGGAAGCAGTTATCAATAGAGACATTATGAAATCAGGAAAGTATAAAGTGAGTTATAGGATTAGACATTTTCAACAGGGTTTAATTTGAATATATAATCATTGGAAGAAACAAATATGTTGTCACCAATAGGATTGACATTTGAGAGCATTAGGCAACCTTCACATGGATGTTTTTAGTTAAACATTTTCACTTTTCTTTTAGGCTTCGGTACAATCATAAGTGTGACCTTTACATTTTTTGTTCAGAATTTTACTGTGATAAAATATATATGTGGATCAGGTGACATGAGTATTTCTTCCACCATTTCTGGGAGCAATATTTTGAAGACATATACATTAGTGTTAGGGGTACACAGAGGTGTACCCTGTGTCTATGAATATAGAGATAATGCATGAATAGACCATCCTGTGAATAAATAATATAACTGGTTCCACTTCAAATAATGAATTGAATTGATATCTAAAAATATATAAGAAATCTTATATATATATATATATATATATATATATATATATATATATATATATATACACACACACACATACACACACGCACACGCACAGACATTAAAAAGTAGCAGTATAAGAGATCCAACATGGTGGCGGACATGGAGAAATCAAGTATCTGACCTCATTAGCTGCGCAGGCATAGGGAGTTGTAAACTGTCTAAATGCTGTTTGTTCAGAATCACTAGGCAATGCTGACCTGAAGTGGATCTGGTGCGAACAGTCTGGGTCCCTGAGAAAACACACAGAGCCCGGATCGGCTGCATAGAAGCTCAGATTTGCCTGCTTCTTGTGACTCAGAACTAACGTTCCCTCTGAAATAACTGGTCGGCCCTTCTGAATTTACAGAGGTAAAAGGCCACTGGATTGAAATGGGGCTTTGGAGACACAGTCAGGACCCATCCATTGCATTGGTCACCTGGCAAAAGGAACGAATGGTCACCATTTGCATGGGATACCACCGTGGAAGAGAACTGATGTCATGGGCAGAGGAGATAACTTCATTGAAACCAGTACGACAGGTGTGTAATTCCCTATGCATCTCTCTCCACACAGCGGGGAAACATTAAGGGCCCCTCCCAGCTCTCCCTTAAGGGGCCCTCCCAGGTCTCCCGTGAGAAAGATGGCCAGACCGAGGGAATCATGTGTGCTGTGGGACTTGTGGCGTGGAATTCCTGGCTACCGCTCCTACCAGTGCTGACAACTGAGGTCTCTTACACCAGCTAATGTGGGCATGGATACCAGAGAGCAAGCAAATTCGCTGGGGGTTCCCAGCCCCAAGCTCTATAAACTTAGGGTCTGAGGGAGGCAAACAGGGAGAGAGTGCCAAGCGTTGATGAAAACAGGGCTACCAGGAGCAGAGACCTGACGTGTAGCAAGTATTGTGGTGAGCGTCACAGTTGAGCGGAGCCTGGCTTGAGGAAACACTAGAGAAGGTCCTAGGCACTCAGGATTAGAGACCCGCCCAGTCTGGGAGGAAGAGCTGCTGCACAGTGATTGGTTCCCACCTATTGAGAGGAGAAGCTTGGCCCAGTGAGCACAGCTCCACCTACTGGAAGAGAAGTTAATTGAACTCTATGACTGCATGTATTATTATTATTATTATTATTATTTTATTTTTATTTTTTTTCTTTCATTTAAATTTTTTGTGTTGTTCTTTAACTTATTTTAATGTTTTTATTTTTTTAATTTTACTATTATTATTATTTTAAATTTTAATTTTCATTTTTTAATTATCATTATTATTTTAAAAAAATTATTTATTTCTTTATTTTCCATTTTTTTCTTTTGTCTTTTCATTTCTTTTCAATTTTCTTATTCCCCCATCCTTGAATTCTACCTGCCTATTCTCATTCTCTTTAGTGACTTCTTCCCATCCCTTCTAATATCTTTCCTCCCAAGCTTCAAATAAATTTATAAGAATAAGAAGTAACTCAGCACTCAAACAGAACAAGAAGTAACATGAGCAGCATCAAAAAGCAAGAAAGAAAAGGAGTACAAACAATGAAGGATAACCTAAATATTCAGGAGGACCTAGAATTATCAGAAAAATGGTCATATAAAGAACTCAAGGAATACCTTATACAGATGAAATGGAACCTTAAAGAGGATACGAGAGAGCAAATAAATACAGTGAAAGAACACATTGAAAATGAATTACATAAACAGATAAAAGAAGAAGTTAATCTTCTTTATCAGGAGATAGAGATTATAAATATTCAAAGAATATTTCTAGAAATGAAGGAAACGATAAACCAAATTAAAAACTCAATTGAGAGTATCACTAACCGTGTGGAGCAAGTAGAAGACAGAATGTCACATAATGAAGACAAAATATATCATCTTGAAAAGAGTCTAGCCAACACAGAAAGGCTGGTAAAAAATCACGAGAAAAACATCCAAGAGATATGGTATAACATAAAAAAAACAAACTTATGAGTCATCTGGTTAGAGGAAGGTACAGAGATTCAAACTATGGGAATGAAAATTTTCCAGAAATAAAAAAGGAAATGGATATACAAATTGAAGATGCTTACAGGACACAGAGCACACAAAATCACAGTAGACCAACGCCAAGACACATTGTTATGAAGCTATCCAATATACAGAACAAAGAGAAAACTTTAAAAGCTTCAAGAGAAAGGAGGAAGATTACATTCAGGGGTAAACCAATAAGGTTAGCAACCTATTTTTCATCACAGACACTGAAAGTGAGAGGATCCTGGAACAACGTATTTCAAACATTGAAAGACAATGGATGCCAAACAAGAATTCTGTATCCAGCAAAATTCAGCATCAGGTACGACAACGAAATAAAAATCTTTCATGATAAACAAAGGTAAAAGAATTTGCAGCCAGAAAACCACCATTGCAAAGTGTCTTGAGCAAAACACTACACGAGAAAGAAATGAAAAACAACAACCAAAACCATCAGTGGGAAGTGCCTCAGTAATGACAGAGGGCGGGGGAAAAGCTAATCATGGAGAAACAAAGTAAATTTTAAAAAGCGATAAATATTCAAACATGGCTGGCAGTAGAAACCATATATCAATAGTTACACTAAACATTAATGGCTTAAACTCTCCAATAAAGCAACATAGGCTTGTAACTTGGATTCAAAAAACAAATCCAACAATATGTTGCCTCCAGGAGACATATCTGAATGGAAAAGACATACACAGGCTGAAGGTGAAAGGTTGGGAAAAAATATACCATGCACACGGTCCTCATAAGCAAGGAGTGGTGGCCATCCTCAAATCGAATTAAATCGACTTCAAGACTAATTTAATCAAAAGGGATAATGAAGGAAATTATATACTGTTAAAAGGAACCATTCACCAACAAGACATAAAAATTATCAATATTTACGCACCATTAAATGGTGCTGTGACGTTCATAAAACAAATTCTCCTCAAGTTCAAGAATCAAATAGCCCACAACACAATAATTATGGGTGACTTCAACACACCTCTCTCACCATTGGACAGATCCTCCAAATAAAAGTTGAATAAAGAAACTATAGAACTCAATATCACAATCAATAACATTGATTTAACTGACATATATAGAATATATCAACCATCATCAAGTGGATATAATATTTTTTAGCAGCACATGGATCCTTCTAAAAAATAGACCATATATTATGCCATAGAGCAACCTTCAGTAAATATAAAGGGTGGACTTAATACCATGAATTTTATTGGATTGTAATGGAATGAATCTGGAAACCAATGAAAAAGAAGGAAGGAAAAATCCTACATCACATTGAAAATGAACAACATGTTACTGAATGATTAATGTGTTACAGAAGACATAAATGAGAAAATCAAAAAATTCTTCAAGGTAAATGAAAATACAGAAACAACATATCGGAGTCTATGGGACACAATGAAAGGTGTTTTAAGAGGGAAATTCACCACCTTGACGTCATTCCTCAAAAATAGGAAAGAACAACAAATAAATGAGCTCACACTTCATCTCAAAGCCCTAGAAAAGGAAGAGCAAAACAACAGCAAATGTAGCAGAAGGCAGGAAATAACTAAAATCAGAGCGGAAAACAACAAAATTGAAACAAAAGAAACTATTGAAAAAATTACAAAACTAAAGCTTGGTTCTGCAAAAAATAAATAAGAAGGATAGACCCTTAGCATCCCTTTATGTTCAAAACATTTGAAAAACTAGAGATAACAGGAATTTACCTCGACATTGTAAAAGCTATCTATGTTAAGCCTCAGGCTAGCATTATTCTGAATGAAGAAAAATTGAAGCATTCCCTCTAAAATCTGGAACAAGACAGAGATGTCCTCTACCACCGCATCTATTCAATATAGTTCTCGAAACACTGGCCAGAGCAATTAGACAGATGAAAGAAATAAAAGGCATGAAAATAGGAAAAGAATAACTTAAATTATCACTACTTGCAGCTGATATGATTCAATATATAGAAGACCCAAAAGGGTCTACAAAAAAAACTACTAGAAGTAAGAAAGGATTTCAGCAATGTGGCAGGATATAAAATCAACATTCATAAGTCAAAGGCATTTCTGTATATCAGTGACAAAACTTCTGAAACGGAAATAAGAAAAAAAAAACACTCCATTCACAATATCCTCAAAAAATAAAACTAAAATCCTTGGGAATCAACCTAACAAAAGAGGTGAAAGATTTATACAATGCAAACTACAGAACCCTAAAAAGAGAAGTAGAATAAGATCTTAGAAGATGGAAAAATATACACTGTTCATGGATAGGGAGAACTAATATCATCAAAATGGTGATATTCCTAAATGTTCTCTATAGGTTTAATGTAATGCCAATCAAAATCCTAACGGCATTTCTTGTAGAAATAGAGAAAGCAATCATGAAATTCATATGGAATAATAAAAGATCCAGAATAGCAAAAGCAATTCTAACCAGGATGTGTGAATCAGGCGGTATAGCGATACCAGATTTCAAACTAAATTTCAGAGCAATAGTAACAATGACAGCATGGTACTGGTACCAAAACAGGCGGGTGGACCAATGGTACAGAATGGAGGACACAGAGATTAATCCACAATGCTACAACAATCTTCTATTTGATAAAGGAGCTAAAAGCATGCAATGGAGGAAGGATAGCATCTTCAACAAATGGTGCTGGAAAAACTGGAAATCCATATGTAACAAAATGAAACTGAATCCCTTTCTCTTGCATGCACAAAAGTTCACTCAAAATGGATCAAGGGCCTTGATATCAAAACAGAGACATGGCGTCTGATAGAAGAAAAAGTTGGCTACGATCTACATACTGTGGGGTCGGGCTTCAAATTCCTCAATAGGACATCCATAGCACAAGAGTTAATAACAAGAGTTAATAACTAGAATCAACACATGGGACTTACTCAAAGCAAAAAGTTTTTTCTCAGCAAAAGAAACAATAAGAGAGGTAAATAGGGAGCCTAAATTCTGGGAACATTTCTTTACTCCTCACACTTCAGATAGAGCCCTAATATCCAGAGTATACAAAGAACTCAAAAAATTAAACAATAAGATAACAAATAACCCAATCAACAAATGGGCCGAGGACCTCAACAGACATCTCAGAGGAGGACATATAATCAACAAGTACATGAAAAAATGCTCACCATCTCCAGTAGTCAGAGAAAGGTGAATCAAAACCACCCTTAGATACCATCTCACTCCAGTAAGATTGGCAGCCATTATGAAGTCAAACAACAAGTGTTGGTGAGAATGTGGGGAAACAGGTACACTTGTACATTGCTGGTGAGACTGCAAATTGGTGCATCCAATTTGGAAAGCAGTATGGAGATTTCTTGGAAAGCTGGGAATGAAACCACCATTTGACCCAGCTATTCCCCTTCTCGGTCAATTCCCTAAAGACCTAAAAAGAGCATGCTGCAGGGACACTGCTACATCGATGTACATAGCAGCACAATTCACAATAGCAAGACTGTGGAACCAACCTATATGCCCTTCAATAGATGAATGGATTAAAAAATGTGGCATTTATACAGAATGTAGTATTACTCTGCATTAAAAAATGACAAAATCATAGAATTTGCAGAGAAATGGATGGCACTAGAGCAGATTATGCTAAGTGAAGCTACCCAATCCCTTCAAAACAAATGCCAAATGTCTTCTTTGATATAAGGAGATTAACTAAGAACAGAATAGGTATGAAGAGGATGAGAAGAAGATTAACATTAAAACAGGGATGAGAGGTGGGAGGGAAAGGGAGAGAGAAGGGATATTGCATGGAAATGGAAGGAGACCCTCAGGGTTATACAAAATTACATACAAGAAGAAAGGGAAAAATAATACAAGGGGGAGAAATTTATTACTGTAGAGGGGGTAGAGAGAGAAGAGGGGAGGAGAGGGGAGGGGAGGGGGGATAGTAGAGGATAGGTAAGGCAGCAGAATACAACAGACACTAGTATGGCAATATGTGAATCAATGCATGTGTAACTGATGTGATTCTGCAATCTGTAAACGGAGTAAAAATGGGAGTTCATAACCCACTTGAATCAAAGTGACAAATATGATGTATCAAGAACTATGTAATGTTTTGAACAAGCATAAATAAAAATTAAAAAAAAAGAAAACTAACTTCGGTGAGTGATGCACGCGAATCCTAATATTTTTACAGTAACTGACCCAGTTTAACATCAATGCAAGTAGATTCCAATGGTACATGATGTGTACTTTGACGTTCATTTTTATTCAACACTGGTACATACTATTTCCTCAGTTTATGCACATAACAGGATATATATTTCATCGACAATTTAGCAAATTTATAGGCATTTGTTTCACTTTCAATCACTTCCTGCTTCAGAACACATGGATTCCTCCATATTTCTTGACTGGTAATTTCATGAGACTTCTTTCCAAACACATTATTTTCGACTTCCATAATCACTTTTTAAGCAAAACTCACACACACTTCATGATAAACAATAACCCTAAGATGACAATTAGATATATAACTGGTTGGAATTATTGATTGTATGTCAATATATGATTTCTTATATATTTTCAGATAACAATTCAATCCATTATTTAAAGTGGAATCAGTTATATTATTTATTTACAGTATGTTCTATTCATGCATTATCTCTATATTCATAGACACAGGGTACACCACTTTGTACCCCCAATACTAATTTATATGTCTTAAAATATTGCTCACAGAAATGGTGGAAAAAATACTCATGTCACATGATCTACATATATATTTTATCACAATAATTTTCTGGGCACAAAATGCAAAGGTCACACTTATGATTGCACCAAATCCTAAATGGAAGTTGAATATGGATTACTAAAAACATCCATTTCCAGTTTGCATAATGCTTTCAAATGTCATTTCTATTGGTGACTACATATTTGTTTCTTCCTAAAATTATGTATTCAATCTCGATCCTGTTGAAAATGTGTAAACCTATCATTCACTTTACAATTGCCTGATTTTGTAATGTCTCTATTGATATCTTCTTTCCTATATTTTCCGCAGTTCATCATTGTGACTGACTCTTCGCATGTGCTGACATTTACATTCACTGTGTAAATGAAACCGTATTGCTAAAGAACATTTGATCCAAATTTTATACTCACTCTTCTTCCTAAACCTACCGACTCTCTTCCTAATCCTACCGACTATCCAAATTTGAGTGGATGTTCTCTTCTACAATCAATCTTCCAAGGTACAAGGTCCTATGCCATTGATTATCAATTTATCTGAGACAAACGTGCAGAACATAATTAAAAGCTAAGTATCCCAATAAAGGGCCTCATTCCCTTCTGGGCTACAAATCTTACCTAGATTTCTGTTTTTTTACTTATATTTCACCTCTATAGTTTTATAAATATCGCAGGTTCCCAATACCATTATTCATCAATCAGAATGATTCCGAACCCAAATTGAACATGTTATTAACCCTAACCATACACTGTTCCCTCAATCTAACTTTACAAAAGAGAAGGGACAGGGTTCGTCTTGCAATACAGCAATGTAGGGGATCTGCCACCTACTGAGAACCTCAAAGGTCCATGCATATTTGATCCCTGGAGAAGATGTAGGCAGCTATGAAAGACCTGAAAGACCAAAACAACCTGGCAAACAACCTGGTCAGGATGAAGGGTTGTGTCTGAGTAAGCCTCTCTCTTCTTAATGTAGAGAAGATGGACCAAATGAGGCCTATGAGGAGAGCTGTTCCGCAAACTGGTGCGGCCAATTTGAAAAGCAGTATGGAGATTCCTGGGAAAGCTTGGAATGGAACCACAATTTGACCCAGCTATTGCCCTTCTTGGACTATTTCCTGAAGACCTTAAAATAGTGTAACTCTGGGATACTGCCACATTGATGTTCTTAGCAGTACAATTCACAATTGCTGCACTGTGGACCCAACCTAGATGCCCTTCAATAGATTAATGGATAACAAATGTGGCATTTATACACCATGGAGTATTACGCAGCACTAAAATATGACAAAATCATGGAATTTTCAGGGAAATGGATGGTAATAGAGCAGATTATGCTTAGTGAAACTAGCCAATCCCTAAAAAACAAATACCAAATGTCTTCTTGGATATAATGAGAGCAACTAAGAACAGAGCAGGGAGGAAGAGAAGGAAGAAAAGATTTACATTAACAGAGACATGAGGTGGGAGGGAAAGGGAGAGAAAAGGGAAATTGCATGGTAATGAAGGGAGACCCTCATTGTTATACAAAATTACACATAACAGGTTGTGAAGGGAATGGGAAAATAAACAAGGAGAGAAATTAATTACAGTAGATGGGGTAGAGAGAGAAGATGGGAGGGGGAAAGAGGGGGGATCATAGAGTATAGGAAAGGTAGCAGAATACAACATTAACTAATAGGGCATTATGTAAAAATGTGGATATGTAACCAATGTGATTCTGCAATCTTTATTTGGGGTAAAAATGGGAGTTCATAACCCACTTGAATCTAATGTATGAAATATGATATGTCAAGAGCTTTGTAACGTTTTGAACAACCAAAAAAAGAAAAAAAGTAGCAATATATATGCCAATCGAAATTCATCATGAAATATATATAATCCACAGATGCAAAAATATTCATTTTACTGAACATGGATTTATGTATAATGTTATTGAACTAGGAAGCTCACCCATAGGTTGAATTTTCAGTTTGAACAGCGTTTAGGAGTAGTGATCTCTTCTCACAATTTGTATCTGCCAATTCAGCCACCTCACAAGTATGTACGTGTGATACCAGGTAGGATTCTCTATGTGCATATAAAAATACATGTGCTACAGAGAAAGGGAGACAGGATTCCCATTTTTGTTAACTTTAAAAACACATGTAGAATTATTTCAACAAAAAATTGACTAGATTTATAGCTCCTATACTATATAATGCAAAAGGCAATTCCAACTACACACCATGCCTCCTCTGAACGGCTTGTATTTCTATTCTGCTTGGGTTATGTTTCACCATCATATTAGGATTATTAGTCAGAGTCTAGTAGGGTATGGGTTAGTGCCAGGAATTCAGTATTTCAAATGGAAAATTGGAAAATGAATCCAATGTGTATGCAAATATGTGATATACAATAATCTTCCCACTCTCATCCAGAACAATGCTTTGACATTACCTTTGCCCCAAGTAAGACACAATTAGAGGAGAAGAGTTAGACATTCTGTGAATACTTATCTGGAATGGAAAATGCTCAGGAGTTCACAACCTTGGAGGTGGTAGAGGAGTTTCCAAAAGGAAGGGACAGGGGTGATCACTCAACCTGATCTTTCATTAATATTGGGAGCCATCTTGCCACAAAGCCATGGAAAGATAATTTTTGCTTTACTATAAATAACTGCAAATTCTGAACCTGCTTGGAATGCCTGCCCATGCCTTGAACTCACCCATGCCTGTCTTACTGACCAGATCACAGCCCTCTCTGAAACCTTACTGAAACCTCATAAATATTGGCCTTCCCTGGCCAGACAACGACCCTCTCTGAGGCTCTAATGGTCCTCATAATTTCTGATGCTGGGGCCAGCAAATAAAAAATGTAAACTACAATTAGTGTGATGCTTGTCAAAGTTCTGTTTTCTGATACTCCCTTTTTGTGTAACTTTTTGGGCTATAAAGCTGGGGTGTAGGAAAGGTGGGGATGCTGTCTTTTTCCAGCCGTTTTGAGAAGGAGAGTCAGCCTAGCCGGTTGAACTAATAAGCTTGCCTTAATTTGATTTTAATTGGAGTCAGTGGTCTTTTCTTGCATCCTGGTCTAACATTTTGGAGTTCCCCAGCGAGATGACGTTACCAGATCATAAGACCAGACTGCTGGAAATTCTGACGCTGGCCTTTCCTCCAGGGCTCAGGGCTGGAGAGCCAAGTTCCAAAGCCTTGGAGTGAGCATTTGGTCCAGGGAGCACTGCAGTGAACCATCGCACTAAAACTATTAGCAAGCACCTGGTGGAGGAGGCCTCCATAGGTAGGTGGTGCCTTTATAACATCTGATATCCGGTTAAGGGAGATGTCTTCTGATGACAGAGAGGTGGCCTGGGGAGGCTCACATGTACTCCTGTCCAGGACAGTAACAAGAATTGTTCTGTCCTCTGTTCTGTTCTGTATGGAATTTCTCTGAAAGGGTAGAAAGGTGCAGCCGGGCACGCAGGAGCTCCTACCCCGGAGCTTCAGCAAGACATTTCATTGCTCCTCTGTTTTTCTGTATCTTCACCAGGTTTCTGTTTCTTTGTGTTTTGTTCTGTGTTCTATATGTTTTCTTGTTTGTTTGTTTTTGTGCATTTTGTTGTGTGATTTCTGTGGTAAAAACTTAAAGATATTGGACGTAAAAATGGGTAATAAAGCAAGTAAGCCTTACACCCTTTGGACTGTGTTCTAAAAAACTGTGTTGAAGTTTACCCCCCTTTGTTAAGCAGGATGAGAGAAGCCCCTAGCTGGCAGCCTGGAACTCACCCACTGCAGAGGGCAATGCCTGCTGGCCACCAAAGAACAGAGTATCTCCCAGGTTAACAATGGAAACTCCTTTAAAACCCCTTGTTGCTCCAGTTCAAGAGAGTCACAACCTTTGGGCAGAGTCCCCTGTGTCTCTGCTTTGTTAGCAAAGAAGTAAACCTCCATTTTTATTTTTCTCAAACCCTGTCCTCATTATTAAATAGGTATTAATTCACTTCAAGGTCAGAAACTGAAATTTAAGTTACAAATTTTGATAACCCCCCGACCCTGGAACTTTTTGAGAGCTGACTACTGAAATGTTAGGAGATGGAGCGAGATTGGGGTGGAACCAAACCAGAGGAGTTAATCCTATAAGTAAAAGGAGGGACTGAGGGACTCCCAGGATCTACCAAAGCCCTGTTGCTTCAGGGAATTCCTTCCTTCGTTCCCTGCACTGTAAGGATTATGCCACCTCTGTCTTCTTAAAAAAAAGAAAAAGAAAAAGGAGACACTAAATGCAGTAAAGTCACCATGGAAACCCTTGATATTACATTTCAGGTTGCCGTCTGTGAAAACATCTGATCCCCTTGTGAGGACATGTATCCTGCCACTGGTGTAGGAGATTTTTCTCTTATCTGCTCTGTTTTTAAGGCTTCTGTCTGTCAGCCATAGTCTGTAGCTCCTTTCTGTCTGTCTTGTGTCTTTGTTTCTGGCCCTTTAAGACATGTGCAATAATGTGCTGATATTATAAATTGTTTCTTGGGAATGATATTAGTTCAATGTGTGTCTAAATGATGGTGTTTTATTGTAACAATCTGGTATCTGGATGGGTTTTTGTAGCATTGCTCAATCTTGCAGTTAAAAGTCGGGTTTAGGTAATTGTTTAGTTTATGATTTCAGATAATTCATGCCAGATAACTTAAATGCTTAGGATGGAAAACTAAAGCACTCTACTTCCAAGTTGGCAAGTAACTTCCCAAACATTCAGTTTTATTTTTCACCAATTTTGAATTGGGTAGACTGAGAAAATATCACAGTGTGTACCAGTGCATTAATTTGGACAAGGATAGTAAATCATATTATGGTATCTGTTGACAAAACAAGATGTAAAGATATAAAATTTTGTGAATTTCATCTTAAAATTGTATCATAATTTTCAACATCCAAACCTCAAAATTATGGTTAAAATGCCTTAGGCCTGAGGTATCTGCTCAGAATAGCAGTTTTACCCTGCTTTTTTCAGACCTCAGCAAGGACTTTTGTTGAAATGCAAATGAAAGAAGCCTGCAAGCTCAGTAGGAGACTGATCTGAGGCCTAAGGCAGGAAAAAAGGTAAATTGTATGCTATTTACTAATTACTGGCCAGTCATTTTTTCTAGGACTCTTATTTTTTTTCCTTAGATTCTGTATTCTTTTTTTGAGCTCATGATTTTGATCCTACAGACCTAGGTTAATGTTTTTCTGATCAGCTCTATCTTTGACCAACAGTGGAGTTTTTGAAACATTGCAATGGAGATTTCAACTGCAAAAAGCTACAAGGCCTTTACTATTATTATGTGTGCACACTTTTGTTAGTGTTGTATGTCTATATATGCATATATCCCTATATCATATATATGTTATACAAATTAACACATATAAGGAGCACTCATAAAAAAAGCACTCATATAAACAAATTTTAAAACGTGGATCCAAAGATCTTAAATTCTCATGATTTAATTGGTGCAATTTAAATTGGATAAACAGATAAAAATAAATGTCTTTAAATTTAACCTTACAAGTTTTTCTAGGTGTTCAAAAATCTAATAAAATATTAATGCCGACAAAAGGCCTAATATGCCTTGGTTCTAGAACTTTTTCTTCAACAAAAAATGGTACACTGTTCAATACATTTGTCTAATATTTTGATAAATAAGTAAAGTAAATTTGATATGGGATTACTCATTCATGAGTACTTTTGTTAGATATCTGATTGATTTACTAAGGTCTGTATAAGTTTGTCCTAAAGTCTGTATAAGATTGTAAAAATCAGTCATGTGTTAAAGAGACAAAAATTTCTCAAAACATAATTTTACCCATAACATTGTGGTTATTAAGTTTTATTTTTCTAGAGCAAGCAACCATAAAAATTAAACAACTGATTAAATAAGAACTGTTATTTTAGAGCACTGTACTGCCATTTCTTTAAAAGCTAAACTTGGTTAATGTAGAAACATCAATGCAATTGTGATGCTATTAATGTGCTCATATCTTCCAGGTATACAAGTCTGTAAGGTAGAAACTTTAAAAGAGCATTATATCAAGGTGGTGTTCTGAAGTTGTATGGTAAAATATATATATATATATATATACATATATATATATATATAGGATTTATTTACCTGTTGTCAATAAGATATGTAAACTTTTATGTTACTTTTTATATTGGGGAACAATTTAAATGTATTTTAAGTTAATGAGAGCCTAATCTATGTAAAGGTTAAAAACTTTCAGCCTTTTTTTAATTCATGTTTTAAAAGCTATATCATACGGTGTTAGCTAATGTTCATGTGACCTCAAATAATTTATGTAAACTTTGTAAAATGATATTTAAAAAACAAAGATTAGCTTTAGAATTAAAACACTTAAGATTAATAAAGAGCCCTGCCTTACCTGAGATAAGGCTCTGTGTCCCATCTTATTATGTGAGAATGACTGCGAAAGCAGTAGGTCAGATGTTATTTCATTTAAAGTTATTTTCAAAAGTTTTTTTTTTTTTTTCCTGTCAACATTACTAGCATCTCAAACAGAGGATATAATGTATAACTCAGCCAAAAATTTTAGGGTAGCTATTACACGAACTAAGTTTGTTTACTGTTGTTAATTTTATTTTGTAATTTCCTTATGGGTGATATAAAGATTCCCTGTTAGTGTTTTACAGCAGTGTTGCTTTAAGAACACAACATTGGTTAATTTAAGATAATTAGCCATCACCTACAAGACAGACAGAATAATACAGATCCCAAATAATAAAAAGATAAATAATTTTAAATTATAGACATTAAAGCCCAGTATTCTTTATATAAGTCTGTTAAAATTTATTTGATGGATGTTTAAGATTAGGATTTAAAATTAAAGTTATATGAAAAGGGACGAGAAAACCAATATTTGGCTCTTGCCCTCTGAGTCAGTCTGTATCCAGGGAACAGCGGACTTCTCTAAAGAGCTTTGCAACTCTGAACCACATAACCTCCTGATCAGGGAGATTAATGAGACCACTGGAGAACAGAAAGCCAATCAGTGCATTTGCTAAGAAGAGGAGAGTCATCAGAGAAGGGAAACATCCCTGATGCTTCCGAGGGAAGCCACATGGTCAAGCAAGACCTGGACCCACCTAGCGCAAATGGCACTAGCAGAACTGAGAAGCTGCTCTCAAGTTTCCCCAGGAATGACTCCCATAAAATCTCAGCTGACTGTTCAGAATAGATAGAAACAAAAGTCAGTTTGACTGCTTCATCTTAAACACTTAGAAAAGACAGTTAAAAACAAATTACAGCCATTTCTGGGCATTTTATATAATAATAGTAATAATAATATTTTAAGGTATACACTTTATGTTAGCCTCCCAAAATAAGTAAGACTGGAGGCTACAAAGAAGGATTCTCAGACAGGAATGCCTGATAACTATAAAAAGAGGCTATCAAGATTATCTACCAGTGGCAGAAGTTTTTAGTTGAAGGCCTACAGATATTCTTAACCTAAACACATAGGCTTGGTATTTGTTAGTATGATTATCCAGCAATGAGTAAGAGAATTAAAGGTTTCTCTATTAGACACAGAGGTCATACTAGTAAAAATATTTTGCAAGATCAGATGACATTAAATTATTAAACTGAATCTTATGGGGAGGGACAAATGTAACACTAAAAGTTAAATATTAAGTTGACAGTCCTGATAACTGGGGATATTAAAGACTGGTGAGGGAACTTCTATACAGTGACATGTTCCAGCTGCTGCAACATTTATTAAGTACTCATGTTTTTTTGTTTCTCTCATAGAAGAACCCATTCCCAGATGACTTTACTACCTGTTCTTCCCCATCCAGACTTCAAACCTAACTGACTTCTAAAAGGCGACTAATGTCCCTCAGGCGGTGCCCCCTCACGTCACCCTCTCTCAGCTCAGAAGAAGTCTAAATGAGTGACGCCTCTCTTCTTACAACAATGGAGACAAAAATAAATAGAATATCAATATAAGTAATTAATTAAGTCAGGTAAAATCAGGGAGACCTGTTTTTGGGTGAGTTCAAAAAATCGGGAGACTATTACCTGAGGGATTAAAATTCCCACAGTGCTCTTCCTACCCAATCAAATATATGAAAAAAACACATTAGAAAAGGGGGGAATGATTGACCCAACCTGATCTTTTATTAAAATTGGCAGCCATCTTGCCACAAAGCAGTGAAAAGATAATTTTGGCTTAACTATAAATTGCAGCAAGATCTGAACCTGCTTGGAAAGCCTGCCCGTGCCTTGAACTCACCCATGCCTGGCTCTCTGACCAGATAACAGCCCTCTCTGAATCTTTGTTGACACCTCATAAATATTGGCCTTCCTTGGCCAGACGACACTCTCTGAGGCTCTAATGGTCCTCATAAATTCTGATGTTGGGGCCAGCAAACAAAAATGTAAAATACCATTAGTGTGATGCTTGTCAGAATTCTGTTATTTTTAACCCCACTTTTGTGTAACTTTCTGGGCTATAAAGCTGGGCTGCTCTCCTGTTCCCAACGTTTTGGGAGGGAGAGGCAGCCAGGGTGGTGGAAATAATAAGCTTGCTTTAATCTGATTTTAATTGGAGACAGTGGTCTTTTCTTGCAACCTGGTCTAAAAGGTAAACACTACACAAACCTGGAGCTCTGCCGGACTAAAGACTTCTTGAGAAACTGCCTTTGACGATGGGCACTCGACATATATGTTTTTGTCAGAAGCTTTAGCTTCCATTCAAATGAGACCATCAAAGCTGGGTCTACATCTATGAGACCTGGAGGATATTGTTTCAATTTTTCCAAAGAACATGAGGAAGCAGTGCTGACTTCTCTCTGTAGGTAAACTGTGGCCACTGAAAGCTAAGTGTCTCCGCATGTGGACTGTGAAGTCATTTGGTCATCCTCCACTTTTCATGGTGTTTCTTTCTACTGCACTGGGAGTTTGGTATTTGCCTCATGAAATACAATGACTTCAACTGGTACACAGTGATGTAGGGAGTCCTGTCACGTGTGGTGGGTCAGGGTCTGCAGGAGAATGCACCAACCAGGCTTCTATCCCACATAGCTTGACCCTTTGACCATAGCAACCTGATTCTGAACATTGCCCTGAAACGTCTCCATATAACAAAATGCCTTTTATGGAGAGGTTTCAGACATATAAGTGATTCCTGTCTGTAACATGTCAGCCACAAGTCATTTGGAAGTCAATGGCAGAATCACATGTCCCGACCACAGATGTTTTATCACACAGCTGCACACAACAGCTTTTGGCCCACTACTCAGCAGGCCCCAACATACTGGCATCTCTGTTCTACACCATTTTCATAAAACCCAGTCAATCAAGGCACTGTCTGGTACACTCAGGATCAGCAACTGTACATCCAAAGGTTCTCCAGTGGCAGGTGGCCATGGGAAGTTCAAAAATTTCATGGTATTTATCTAGCCATTTTCAAAGACGAAGTTGGAGAAACTGTGGGTTTCAATTTATTAAGGAACCATTAAATTTAGAGGAAGCACATTTCAATGAATAATCTAGAGAACTCTCACAGGCAAGGGTTCCCAAAGACTGGCCAAAAGGTCACATGAAGCCAGCCCCATTGAGGTCTACAATGTAAGGTCCATGTGTGTTTTGACTCTCAACTATGGCTTCCAAGTCTTTCAGAAAAAAAATCATGTGATATCCTGGCTGAGATTCCCAGTGCTCTGTGGAAAGCCACTCTGGGCTTAGATCTCGGTGTCCAAGGGCGACTCTCATGTGTGGCCTCCTAAAATCCCAACACAATTCATGGCGATACTTCTCTGAAGTCAGTTCCATAAGGCATTCTCTAAGAGGAATCACACCAGAGTTCAAGCCCAGGTGGACCCAGGCATCTCTTACAACCACCACACAAATGACCACAATTAAAACTAAAACACTCCCACATGCTCCTCATCTTCTTCCACATAGACACTCATCATAAACTCTGGCTGGAGGTTTCCATGAAGGGCACAGCCCAATACACTGTTCAAAATAAGCACCCTTGCCCCTCATTTGCCTAAAGTCAGGGTGGCCTGGACACCCTTGCTGTGAACCAAGAGTGATCAAATAGGCCTGCCCTATATCTGATCTGCTTCTCCAATTTGAGGCCTAATGACTGTCTGGTATAGATTCTTTATGTGAATTGGTATCATAGAAAACCCAAGCCCCTATCGGCTAGGCTCTGCAGGGATTTGAAGAAATGATTTGACCCAAATGATCCCTATTCTCACTTGATTTAGCTCAGGAAGCTTACAGAGGAAAGTGAGAGACTTCATCCACAATGACTGCTCTTTTGGCCATTTTGGTTTTGGATGCACACTTGGAAACTTTCTTTAGATCCATCAGGTGCTGAGAATCTAAGCCACTGCCACCCCACCGGGCCAAGTGGCTGTTTCAGACACATCCTTTTCGAAAGCAATTAAGCAAAGAGCCACAGGTGATGCCCATTCATTTCCATTTGAAAACTGTTTTCTTCAGGCTTCACAAAAGGGTGGCCTGAGGCAAAGACCTTCCTGACATTAAGGGTAATAGAATCATAAGTAAGAAAATGGCCCAAAGCAGGGTTTCTCCACTGAGACATTACTGGTCACACTGATATCTGAGTTTTCTGAGATGCTCGCATTCCCTTCAGCTATCCAGTACATGGTCATGTAGCAGAGCTTGGACGTGGTACATATCTTGGAAACAAAACCATGAGGATACTCTGGAGAGTGGCCAGTATTCAGGAAGAAAAGAGGAACTTAGGAAGATAGTAGCTGTTCACCATCCATTAGGCAAGCCGCACTCCATTTTTAAATTGGGTGGGAAGAATGCTGGGAAGCTTTATACTAGACAGGACACAACCATTGATGCATTCGCATTTCAAATGTCTACAACCACGGATACAGTGGGATACACAGACATAGAAACACTCGTGTTGTCAAACGACTTTCTAGAAACTTTCCAGTCCAAACCTACAAACCGCCATTCCTACCTATTCTCAGAACATGAGACAAAACCACAAACTCACACCGACACCCACAACGGCACCACCTTCCCCCAAGTATGGCTGTGACTATCCTGAGTGTCCTCTGACTGGTGAGCCATAATATGTTCCCACGAAATGGCCTGTCCAATCTCAGATCTGGTCTTCTTTTCAAACTTTTAGAAGTTGTCAGGAGCCATGGTTGAGCCACTACCTGCTTTCTCAGAAAAAGCCACTCTTCAGAGCTCTCCTGAAATTTGGCCATCATCACATAAGTAGGTACCAAGAAACACTGACTCTGTCTTTGGTAAATTCAAACAATTGAGACCACTGGGACTGAAACTAAGACTTGCTCTGGGTGCATGGCTTCCTGGATCCCAAGTTCAGAAAGTTCCATCACCAAGGAAGTGTGGTAGGTCACTTCCTTCAGGAACTGAATGAGGTCACTGTGATGGAAAACCACTTTGTTCTAACAGTTGCTTCCAAAGGTCCCATGAGATGGAGGCTGCCCCTACTTCCTGTGACACTTTCACAAGTTAGAATGGTATATCAACCATAGGCATCTGGGAACAGCTCTGTACACAGGCCTGGTTTGGTCCATTTAATCTACATTAAGAAGAGAGAGGCTGATTCAGACACATTCCTTCATTCTGACCAGGATGTTTGACATGGAAGTTGACATGGATTTGACTTTTGCTCTCTCAGGTCCTTCATAGGTAAAAAGGTCGGTCAAAAGTCGGAGGAAAAGACCACCAAGAGACTGTCTCATGCCACAGCAAAAGGTTTATTGGGCGTCCAGCATGCTGCGGCTCAGAGCTAACTTCAGAGGAGCAAAGAACAAAGAGCCCCAAAAACAACTTGAGCAGAGTTTATTTACATTCTTTAGAGAGGGCAGGGACTTTGCATACATCATAGCCTCCTTTAGCAAATCAACATACCACGGGAAAATCAAATAACAACCCAAAAACATGATTAGCACATTCATTGGCAGGAAGAGGTCGGACAGGGGGTGATTGGTTAGCCCTGAGAAGGGGTATACGTTTAAACTGATTGGTTGAAGCCCTGAGATGTATACGTGATGAGCTGCACGGTTTCTGGGAAGGGGTTGTTTAGCAACTAGGTGGTCAGGGAAGATTTCAACACACATCTAATTGGCAGTTCCGGGAATTGTCTTAACTGCCACAGGAATTTCAGGTTCTGAGTGCAGCTTGGAAACTTTACAAAACCTGGTTCTTTATGTTTCAATTTTAATTTCTTTTATTCTTTCATTTCCCACTCCTTTTTCTTACTACATTTAATCTTAAAAGTAATGAATCATAATTATTGCGGGGTCTCACACTCTATTTCTGCCAGTGGAGCGTATTTCTGTCTGATTACCATGAGTTTTTCCTGCCCAATTTGAGCCTGGAGAAACGAAACTATGCGGTTAAGCAAACAAGGTCCCAAAGTTAGCAACACCATAAGGATGATCAGGGGTCAAGCTAAGCCTGATAGGAGTGTAGTTAACCAGGGGGACTGGGTAAACCATGACTCAAACCACCCTTGTTGAATCTCCCTTTCTCTCTGGCGCTCTTCAAGGCATTTTCTCAATTTACTCATGGATTCTTTTACAACTCCAGTATGGTCAGCATAAAAACAACATTCTTCTCTCAGTGCAGCACAGAGGCCCCACTCCCTCATGAAGAGGAGGTCTAATCCTCGCCTGTCCTGTAAAACAACTTCAGAGAGAGAGTTTAAGGATTCCTACAGCACTGTGATGGAGGTCTCTAATGTATTCCAGTCTTGATCTATTGCTGTTTCTAATCAGGCCATTTGTTGTGACCCATGGATCATAGCAGCTGTTCCTGTACCCACTCTTGCAGCAGCTCCTATCCTGAATAGGATGGCTATAGTAAGGGACACTGGATGCCAGCAAAATCAGGTTGTTTGTCCCCCTAGTAGACCTTAAAATGATTCTGCATCATAATAAACCACCCTGGGAAGTATCTGCACCATTAAACAATAATTTACAAAGCTGTCAAATACATGGGTTGAAATGCAAGGAGTTCTGACTGTGTGGAGTTCAGTACAATTAAGGTTCCTTTAATTAGTTCCCAGGGGGAGGAGTCAGCTGTACTCTGGACTGGGGAAGTAGGCAAAGATGGAAACTGGGAAGTATGAGATGGTTGAGGGGTTCTGGTAGATCTAGGCATGGGAGGTTTTGGAGGCTTAATTCCTGGCTTGAGGGGATTGGGCCCTATTGCTGTGGGATTTTCTTGCTTTTTAAGCAGGATGGTGAACCAGTGACCAAAGTCATAACGAGGGCCATAAATATAGAATCGCATTTCCCATGTATTTCCCATAGACCATGTTGTTCTGAGGTAGCCCCTTCCTTTGGAAGTGAAAGTTATATTGAGGGGGTAACATAGACTATTCTTTCCTCAGCGAGTTTTTGACACAACTTGGCTAGTGGCACATTTCTTGGGATCAATCCAGGTGTCATTTTTTCCTACCTGAATGATACTGTCTGCGGAGTTTGGGTTCAACCATGTAGCTCCCGTTTGTTCACAACCCCAAGATCTTAAATAAAAGTCACTGGGTCCTCCACAGGTTTGGGCCTGTTTGCGACTTAAGAAATCAGCTGGGCACACATAAAAATCAAGACTGGCTAGTTTACACCTGAGCTGGGGAAGATGATATCCATAATTCATGGGGTAAGGTGGTCTATGTTGCCCTGGTTTGGGTTTGAGTGGGATCTGTGTGAAGTCCTCTATTTCAGGGAGATCCCAGTCAGAGAGGCCTATGTCAAGCTGACAAATGTCCAGGTAGAGAGATGGCCACCAAGTCCATAAGAGGGCTGTATGTGAAATAGACAACACTACTTGCCCAGTAGGATTTATAGCTGCCATTGTTGCTGAACAGGCTGATGGTGATTAGGACTGCTGGTGGTCAGGGGAAGAATCCATAGCCTTACCCACACGACGGACACGCAACTTGAGAGGGTTACCAGTCTGTTCCAGTTTCCAGCCGGAGGCTGGACAGGGCGCAGGCTTGAGATGGGTGGCATGGATCCAGGAAGTGATTCCATCCACTTTCACCACTGTAAGTGTTATAAGCAGCACCTGGTATTGTCCTTTCCAGCGGCGTTCCAGGGATGATACCTGATGCCATCTCACGTAGACGAAGACTCCCACTTGTTATCGATGTGGGGTTCCCTCGTCTCCAGGCTGATAAGCACTGGCCAACTGTTTCCACAGGTATCGCTGGGTGCTGTGTTTTTTCAAGGGCTTTAAGTCTGTCAAGCAAGGGGGTGTGAAAGGAATCATTAAGTCTCAGAGTTGGGGTTAGGTCCCTTACTAAAGGAGGGGCACCATAGAGAATTTCATAAGTGGTGAGTTTACACAAAGAGGCAGAGGGTGTACTTTTTGCACGAAACAGTGCTTAAGGTAGGAGCATAGTCCAATTTTTTTATGCAGGTCTCCATGCTTAATTTCTTTAAATTCTCTTTGATGGTTCTAATCATTTTTTCTACCTGTCCTGAGCTCTGGCATCTATAAGCACAATGTAACTTCCAATTAATCTTCAGGGTCCTGGTGAATCCCTGACTTAACTGGGCAACAAATGCCGGTCCATTATTGGACCCTATTACCTTAGGCAGGCCAAACCTTGGAAAAATGTCTTCTAGAATCTTTTTGAGCACCGTCTGAGCCGTTTCTTTCTTCATGGGGAAGTCTTCAACCAATCCTGAAAGAGTATCTACAAAGACTAGGGGATATTTAAGTCCATACCTTCCTGGCTTAATTTCAGGAAAAGTCCACTTCCCAAAATTGTCCTGGTCTGGTTCCTCGTAAGCGCTTCCCTGCAGGAAGCTTGGATGGGTAAGCATTAACTAATTGGCAGACTTGACAAGCTCTAGTCACCTTCTAAGCTATTTCTTTCCTCTGTAAGTCAGTCAATAAAAAATCCTTTCTTCGGTCCTTTAAGTGTGCCTATAACTTCTTTGAGCTTAAGTGGGTGAGCTAGTGTACGTCTTTGACATAAAGGTGGGCTTTTTGAAATTGTAAACTTGGCTCTGTAGGGTCCCAGAGTTCTGCATCTGTCTCCTCAGATGATAAGTTGCCTGAATGTTCCAGTGTGGCCAAGTCTCCTGAATGTTGATCCCCCTGGTGTGGAAAAAGTTAACAGAGTCACTCCGTTTAGGGCTGCCAATTAAGCTTCCTCATCTGCCCTTCTGTTTTTAACTGCAACGAGGTCGTTTCCCTTCTGGTGCCCTGGACAGTGCACTATAGCTAGTTCCTTAGTGCCCTTCACTGCTGAGAGAAGGTGGAGAATCTCAACTTTGTTCTTTATTTTTTTCCCAGTGGAGGTTAATAGCCCCCTTTGCTGGTAAATAGCCCTGTGCACATTAGCATTGCCAAATGCATAGTGGCTATCAGTGTATATGGTGGCCCTTTTGCCTGTTGCTAGTTCCAATGCTTTCGTAAGGGCAATCAGTTCTGCCATTTGGACTGATGTCTCTTCTGGGAGACCAGAGGATCAGATGACATTAGTTTTGCTAACTACTGCTGCTCCAGCCCACCACATACCATCTTGGAGGAAGCTGCTCTCTTTCGTAAACCATACGACTTCAGGGTGAGGCAGTGGCTGGATCCTTCAAGTCTCGTCCTATACTGGTTTCCTCTGCCAGTATGTGTTGACACTCATGAGCGACAGGTCCTGATGATTCTTCTGGCAGCCAGGTTGAGTGGAGCAGAAGGTCTAAGAGTTATTCTGTCTTTGCTAATCCAGAGGCTCTGGTAGTAGTTTATTCTGGAGTTTGATAGCCACCTATCTGGAGGTTGACAGATGATGCTCTCCAGGGCATGGGGGGTTATAATGGATAGCTTCTGTCCCAACGTTCATTAATGAGCATCTTTTATTAGAAGCGCTGCCGCTGCTATAGCTCTTAAGCAACGGGGCCACCCAGTAGCCACTGGGTCCAGTTTTTTTGATAAGAATGCTACCGGCCTTTTCCAAAGTCCCAAAGTCTAAGTGAACACTCCCCATGCTATTCCTTTCTTTTTCTCGATGTAGAGAGTGAAGGGTTTATCTATATCTGGGAGTGCTAAGGCTGGAGCAGATAGCAGCACCTTTTTTTGACATTATCAAAAGCTTGTTGGTGCTCAGGGGTCCATTGGAATTGGGCATTCCACTTTATCAGCGGGTATAAAGGGGCAGCCAGAGAGGCGAACCCAGGAATCCATCACCTGCAAAATCCAGCAGTCCCAAGAAACTCTCTGAGTTGTCTCTTATTAGATGGGGGTGGTATCTGCACAATGGTTTGTTTTCTGTTCTCAGTTAGCCATCATTTGCCACCCCTAAGAGAATAACCCAGGAAGATTACTTCTTGCTGACAAATTTGGGCCTTTTGGCAGAAGCCCTATATCCAAGCCGAGCAAGCTCGGATAATAGTGCTTGGGTCCCAGACTCATAGTTTTCCTTGGTGTCCGCTGCCAGTAGCAGATCATCCACATATTGGAGTAGTGTGACTTCGGGGTGTGCAGTTCTGAAGTCGTTTATGTCCCTGTGGAGGGCTTCATCAAAGAGAGTGGGGGGGGGGTTTGAACCCCTGTGGGAGTCTAGTCCAGGTTACTTGGCCAGATGTTCCAGTTTCTGGGTCTATCCACTCGAAAGCAAACAGCAACTGACTGTCCTTATGTAGGGGCAAGCAGAAGTAAGCATCTTTTAAGTCCAGCACAGTGTAGCATTCCCGGTCCAGATTCAGAGTGCTAAGCAAATTATATGGATTTGGGTACTGTGGGGTGAATGTCCTGCACTCTGTTGTTGATCTCTCTTAGGTCTTGAACAGGACTGTAGTCCCTAGTTACTGGCTTTCTTACTGGTAGCAGGGGGGTATTCCAGGCTGATTGACAGGGCCTTAGGACCCCAAGGGCCAATTATTTCTGAATATGGTGACTTATCCCATCCTTAGCTTCTTTGCTTAGAGGATATTGTTTAACACTGATTGCAGAGGCAGAGGCTTTTAATTCTACTACTATTGGAGGTTGTTTTATGGCTAGACCTAACCCAGCAGTTTCTGCCCAGGCATTAGGATAATCTTTTATCCATTTCTGTTGTAGTTTGCCTCTTTGATCAGTCCTAGGGGGCACGAAGTGTTGATGTTCATCTTCTATGGACATAGTCAATTCTGTGACTATGGGAGTTTTTACTGAAGGTTTTAGAACATCCACTTGGGGACCATCAGGGTTAAAGGTTACTCTAGCCCCGAGTTTGGTAAACAGATCCCTGTGCATCAATGGGGCTGGGCATTCTTGGATTACTAGGAAAGAGTGGTGGACTTTACATTTTCCTACTTCCATAATCCTCTTAGTTGTCCAAGCCCGATAAGTAGTGCCATTAGCCCCTTGAACTAGGGACCATTTATTTGATATGGGGCCCAGTGAAGCCTTAAAGGCTGAGTATACTGCTCCTGTATCCACTTCAAAGTTCACTGGAGGCCCCTCCACTTCAAATGTTACCCTGAGGGGATCCGAGTCCTGACATTCCTAGTCCTCTTCTAGAGTCAGCATGGCGGGCTGCCGTGGCTTCTTCTTTTTGGGGCACTCTTTGACTCAGTGTCCTTTTTCTCTACAGTAGGCACATTGATCTGAGGCCAGGGAAAGCCTTTGGCGTGGGCCCAAGTATCCCTTTCTGACTCCCTGCTTTTTAATTTCTGGCGTATTTGCTGCTGTGAAGAAAATCTTAGCCAATGCTTTTGTCTGCCTTTTGCTCCTTTCATCCTTTTTTTCTTCCCTTTCCTTCTCTCTCCTCTGTTCCGTGTCCTCCTCAGTTTCTCTCTTATAATATACTTATATACTTATAATATATACTTATAATATATATCTTATAATATACTTTCTCAGCTTCTCTGTCTAAATCTCTTAAGGTCGTATTTTGTAACCCATCTAGACATTGTAACTTTCTCTTAATATCTTGGGCAGCCTGCTCAATAAAGGCCATTGTAACAAATGCCTTTTGGTCATCTGCCTGAGGATCAAAAGGAGTATATTTTCTATATGCTTCCATAATTCTCTCCAGAAACATAGAGGGAGACTCATTAGGCCCTTGGATAATCTCTCTTACCTTGGCTAAATTGGTCGGCTCTCTGGCGGCCACTCTGAGACCCGCTATTAGAGCCCAGCGATAAGTGGACAGATGCTTCCTACCTTCAAAGGTGTTGGGGTCCCAGTTGGGTCGGTTCATGGGCCCATAGGGATGGAGAGAGAGCATCACAGGGGCTTCTGAGTTTTCTATTATCCATCGCCGGTGGGTTCTTTTAGGTTGCCCATCTTCCTCCAGGGGAGGAGGGGTTGCTGCTGCTGTGGGGAAGTCCCCTGGAGGGCTTGGGTCTGGCCCAATTGCCTCTAGCAGTGGAGAGGCTGAGTCAGCGGTGGGAGGATCATCAGGAACTGTGTTGGGGGTTGGGGAGGGAGAGTAGACAATAAGGAGGGGGTGGAGTGTCCAGTCTTGTGACTCAGGGAGAATGGAAGAAAGAGGGAGAGGAGCGGAAAGTTTGAATGATAGGAATGTTGGGGAAGGAGTATAAGGCTGTTGATCTGGGTGGCCACGTGGCCCCGGCTGAATGACAATATCTCTGAATTTTCGGATTAGAGGAAAGTGGAAGGATTCTTCTGGGGCCATCTGAATTCGAGGATGGGCCATTCTGAAGCACAGAGAGTCTGCCAGGTACGGTGTTTTACTGAAAAAGAAAGATTCTGGGCCCTTGAGCGGACATCAGTCCAATGATCAAGGGTCAGGGACAGAGAAGAGGAAGTGCTTTGTCCCATAATGGGAGTTACTCAAACAGGGACATTGAAGACACAAACACAACACAAAGACAAACAGTAAACGTTTAACATGAGTCCAAGACAAAGATTTGAACTGAGTAACTGGAAAATATTGATGGGTTAGACAATAAAAACAGACAGTAAACTCAACATGAGTTCAGAACAATGACCAAAACTGAGTTACCGGCAAAACCTGATGGGCTGGCAAATCAAATCCTGAAGCAAAACATAACCGAGTTGAGGAAACTACTATTCCTTGAATTCCCTAGTCCTCCGGAGTGTCCCTCAGGGACGTGATCTTGGCTCTGTGACACGTCTGTCACACCATAGGAGAGAGCTAATGCTCTTCACCAACAGCCACTTTGCCACGCCCTAGCCTGAAACCCGAAACCAGAAAGAGGCACCTTACTTACCCCGAGAGGACTCCCTTGAGGTCTTCCATTCACCGCTCCCGGATATCTCACCTGGGGCCTCCAGATGAAAAGGTGCTGCGAACATCAAAGGAAAAGACAACAAAGAGGATTTCTCATGCATCAGCAAAGGGTTTATTGGGGGTCCAGAATGCTAGGCCTCAGAGCTCCCTTCAGAGGAGCAAAGAACAAAGAGCCCCGAGAACAACTTGAGCAGAGTTTATATACATTCTTTAGAGAGCTCAGGGACTTTACCTACATCATAGCCTCCTTTAGGAAATCATCATGTACCACGGGAAAATGAAATAACAACTCTAAAACATGATTAGCACATTCATTGGCGGGAAAAGTTGGGGCAGGGGGTGATTGGTCAGCCCTCAGAAGGGGTATACATTTAAACTGATTGGTTGAAGCCCTGAGATGTATACGTGGTGAGATGCACGGCTTCTGGGAAGGGGTTGTTAAGTAACTAGGTGGTCAGGGAAGATTTCAACACACATCTAATGGGCAGTTCCAGGAATTGTCTTAACTGCCACAGGAATTTCAGGTTCTGAGTGCAACTTGGAAACTTTACAAAACCTGGTTCATTACATTTCGATTTCAATTTCTTTTATTCTTTCAGAACCTTACAGTGGAAGGTGAGAGACTTCATTCACAATGACTGCTCTTTTGGCTATATTGGTTTTGGATGCACACATGGGATCATTTTTTTGATCCGTCTGTTGCTGATAATCTAAGCCACAGCCTCACACAGGGCCAAGAGCCTGATTAAGACACATCTCTTTCCAAAGCAATTACTTCTCTGAGGTCAGTTTCAGAACTCAGTCTCTGAGGAGAATCACACCAGTGTTCAAAACCAGGTGGACCCAGTCATCTCTTCCAACTGCCACACAAATGACCACAATTAAAACCAAATCACTCTCACATGGCACTCAACTTCTTACATATATACACTCATTATACCCTTTGGCTAGAGGTTTTCATGAATGGCGCAGCCCAAGAGAGTGTCCAAAATAAGCTCCCTTGCCCCTCATTTGCCTAACCTCAGGGTGGCCTGAACACCCTTCCTGTGAACTAGGATTGATCACATAGTTCTTCCTTTAATACTGCTCTGCTTCTCCAATTTGAGGCCTACTGACTGTCAGGTTTAGATTCCTTATGTGATTTGGAGTAATTAGGAAACAAAAGCAACTTTGCAGCGCTTGAAAGAACTTATTTGACCCAAATGATCCCTATTCTCACTTGGTGGAAGTCAGGAAACTTACAGAGGAAGGCGAGAGACTTCATCCACAATGACTGATCTTTTTGCCATTTTGGTTTTGGATGCACACATTGCATCTTTCTTTAGATCCATCAGGAGCTGATAATCTAAGCCACAGCCTCACACAGAGCCACAAGGCTGATTCAGACACATACTTTTCCAAAGCAGTTAAGCAAAGAGCCACAGGTGATGCCCATTCACTTCCATTTGAAAACTTTTTTCTTCAAAATTCACAAAGGGGTGGCCTGAGGCAAAGACCTTCCTGACTTCAGGGTAACAGAACAATAAGTCAGCAAATCCCAATGCAGGGTTTCTCCACTGAGACTTTACTAGTCACAATGATTTCTGAGTTTTGTGAGATGCTTGCAATTCCCTTCAGCTATCCAGTACATGGCCATGTCACAGAGCTTGGATGTGGTACATATCTTGGACAAAGAAACATGAGCCTATTCTGGAGAGTGGCCAGAATTCAGGAAGAAAACAGGAACTTAGGAAGATAGTAGGTGTTGCCCATCGAAAAGCAACCAACAGTCCTTTCCTAAAATGGGCAGGATGAATTCTGGGAAGCTTTCTACTAGACAGGATACATCCATTGATCTATTCTGCTTTCTAATATGTACAACCAAGGACACAGTGGGATACACAGACACAGACACAGTCGCCTTGTCAAAGGACTTTCTAGAAACAGTCCACTCTAAACCAAACAAACCACCTTTCCTACCTATTCTCAGAACATGAGACAAAACCCCAAACTCACACCCACAATCAAAAAGTCACCTCCTTCCCCCATATAAGTCTGTGACTATCCAGAGTGTCCTCTGACTGGTGGTCCATACTATGTTCCCCCAAAATGGCCTGTCCTGTCTCAGGTCTGGTCTTCTTGTCCATCTCTGTGAAGTTGTATGGAGCCTGTGCTGACCACTACCTGCTTTCTCATTAAAGGCCCATCTTCAGAGCTCTACTTGCATTTTGTCATCCTCAAACCATTAGGTACCAAGAGAGACAGACTCTCTCCTTGGTAAATCCAAACAAGTAAGTCCACTGGGAATGGGACTGGGACTGGCTCTGTGTGCCTGGCTTCCTGGATCCCAAGTTCAGAGAGTTACATCACCAAAGAAGTGAGGTAGGTCAATTCCAACAGGAAGGGAATGAGGTCACTGCCTTGGCAACCACTTTGTCCTAACACTTGTTTCCAAGGGTCCCTTGAGATGGAGGCTGCCCCTACTTCCTGTGACACTTTCAGAAGTTAGAATGGTATATCAACCGTAGACACCAAGGAGAAGCTCTCCACACAGGGTTGGTTTGGTCCATCTTCTTTATATCAGTAGGAGAGAGGCTAATTCAGACACATCACTTCATCCTGAACAGGTGGTTTGGCATGGAAGATGACTTTTGCTCTCTCAGGTCCTTCATAGCTGCTACATCTTCTCTAGGGATCATTTCTCATCAAACTTTGAGGTTCTCAGCAGGTGAAAGATCCCCTACATTCCTGTATTGTAAGACCAACTCTGTCCCTGCTCTTTTGTGAAGTTAGATTGAGGGAACAGTGTATGGTTAGGGTTAATAACATATTCTATTTGGGTTAGGAAACATTCTGCGGGATGAATAATGGTATTGGGAACCTGCGATATTCACAAGAATATATAGGTGAAATATAAGTATGAAACCTGAAATCTAGGTACGATTTGAAGCCCTGAAGGGCAATGGGCCCTTTAGTGAGATACTTTGCTTTGAATTATGTTCTGAACAGATATCTCAGATAAATCGATGTGCAATGGCAAAGGACCTTGTACCTTGGATGATTAAATGTCCTAGAGAACATCCAGTCAAAAAGGAATAGTCGGCAGGATTAGGAAGGTTGTCAGTAGGTTTAGAAAAAAGAGTGAATATAGGATTTGAACGAAAGTTTCATTAGCAATAGGGTTTTGGGTAGAGAGTGAACATAAATATGAGCACATATGAAGAGTCAGTCACAATGATGAACTGGGGAAAATATGTAGGAAAGCAGATATCAATAGAGACATTAGGAAATCAGGCAAAGTATAATGTAATATTGTTAGACATTTTCAACATGGTTGAGGTTGAATATATAATCTTTGGAAGAAAGAAATATGTTGCCTCCAATAGGATTGACATTTGAGAGCATTAGGCAACCTGGACATGGTTGCTTTTAGTAATCAATGCTCACTTTCCATTTTGCTTTGGTGAAAGGTTAATAGGCACTTGTCACTTCCTGTTTTTCTGTATGCTTAACAAACCACTGTTGAAATCTTGAGAACTGTTTGCTAATTTTGTTCCCAGGATGTGCTGTCCCCAACTGCCAAACTGCAGAATATACTCCTTCACCCGGGTGCATGCAAACCGCACACTCGCCCTGACCCATCAATAAATTTCCCATTCTGCCCTCTCCAAGAAAAGTATATAAGCTCTGTTAAAGCTGTTCTCAGGGCTCTCTGCTCTAATCAAGTGAGCTCTGAGCCCCAGCATGCTGGACCCCCAATAACCTCTTTGCTGTGGCCGAGTGAAAATGCTATACTGTTCTGTACTTAAAAGATGCTTTCTTTTGCTTGCCTCTGCATAAAGATAGTCAGTTGCTGTTTGCTTTCGAGTAGGTAGACCCAGAAACCGGAACGTCTTGTCAACTAACTTGGACTAGACTTCCACAGGGGTTCAAAAACTCCCCCACTCTCTTTGATGAAGCCCTTCACAGACATCTCTACAACTTCAGAACTACACACCCCGAAGTCATTCTGCTTCAATATGTGGATGTCCAGCTACTGGCAGCCAACACCAAAGAAAACTGTGAGTCTGAGACCCAAGCACTATTATCTGAGCTTGCTCAACTTGGGTAGAGAGCTTTGGACAAAAAGGCCCAAATTTGCAAGCAAGAAGTAATCTTCCTGGGGTATTTCCTTAGGCGCGGTAAATGATGGCTCACTGAGCCCAGAAAACAAACCGTTGTGCAGATACCACCCCCATTTAACAGGAGACAACATAGAGAGTTTCTTGGGACTGCTGGCTTTAGCAGGTTATGGACCTGGGTTTGTGTTCTTAGCTGCTCCTTTATACCCGCTGTTAAATGAGAATGCCCAATTCCAATGGACCCTTGAGCACCAGCAAGCTTTTGATAACATCTAAGAACACTGACACTGAACTCCTCAACTTCACTGAGCCCAGCCTGCAATTTCAGAAAGCCCTACACTACATTAAAAATGTACATCAACTCAATCAACTTGGTTCAAAAAAACTGCCGGCATTACTGTAGGATCAAGAACAGAGTTTTAGACTAATTCACTCACAGTGAAAGGAAATAATTGAATGGGTAACAAAAGCCTGTCAGTTCTGTCAATTGGTTAATGCTTACCCTTCCAAGCTTCCTGCAGGAAAGCACCTATGAGGAACCAGACCAGGACAATTCTGGGAAGTGGACGTTACTGAAATTAAGCCAGCAAGGTATGGACTTAAATATCTCCTAGTCTTTGTAGATACATTTTCAGGATGGATTGAAGCCTTTCCCACCAAAAAAAAAAAAAAAAAAGAAAAGAAAACCGGCACAAATTGTGGTCAAGAAGATCCTGAAAGATATTTATCAAAGACACGTCCTGCCTAATTTAATATGGTCTGATAATTGAACAGCCTTCATGGGCCAGGTAAATCAGGGGTTAGCCAGGACCCTGGGGATTAATTGGAAGTTACATTGTGCTTATAGACCCCAGAGCTCAGGACACTTAAAAAAAATAAATAGAACCATTAAAGAGACCTTAACAAAATTAAGCTTAGAGACCGGCATAAAAGATTAGACTATGATTCTGCCTTATGCACTGTTTCATGCAAGAAATACTCCCTTTCTTTCTTTGTGTAACCTCACCCCCTATGAAATTCTCTATGGGGCCCTTCCTACACTAAGAGACCTAACCCCGACTCTAAGACCTAAGGATCCCTTCCACACACCCTTGCTTGACATACTTAAATCTCTTGTAAGAACTCAGCTATACCTGTGGAAACAGCTGGCCACTGCCTTCCAACCTGGGGACGAGGGGAATCCACATTGATATCAAGAAAGAGACTTCCTCTACATAAGATGACATCAGGTGTCATCCCTGGAACCCCGCTGGAAAGGACCATTCCAGGTGCTACTTATAACACCTACAGCAGTAAAAGTAGAGGGAATCACTTCCTGGATCCATGCCTCTCATCTCAAGCCTGTGCCATGTCCAGACTCTGACTGAAAACTGGAAAAGACTGTTAACCCTTTCAAATTGCATATTCGCCACGTGGGTAAGGCTATAGACTCTCTCCTTGGCCACCCGTAGTCCTAACGCTCATCAGTTGCTTCAGCAGCGATGGCTGATCACAAATACTACTAGACAAGAAGTATGGTCTATCTTGCATACAGCCCCCTTAGGGACCTGGTGGCCATCTCTCCACCCAGACATTTGTCAGCTGGCTATAGGTCTTTCCTATTAGGATATCCCTGATGAAGAGGATCTCACTAAAATTCCATTAAATCCTTTCCGTACCATAGATAATGGAAACAAACATTATGGTTGTAGGGACAGGCAAGCCAGATGCAGGTTGGCTAGCCTATATTAGTATGTTTGCCCGGCAGACTATCAAAGCCACAAACCGCCACGGCTGTGTGGGGGAAAAGCCGACTTCTTCTGTAAGTCATGGGGATTTGAGCATACAGGGGCTGCCTGGTGGAACCCAAAATCCTCATCAAATTCAGTACACAGCATTGGCCATATTACCACTTAGAAAACCCAAACTGATGGCCAACAGAGGAGTCTCTAGATCCTCAAATTCTGTGTGACCTTTTTAACTTCTGCAAGTGCTCAAAAGGGTGAAAGGAAATTCCCCTATGTGAAGGCCTTTTTCCTCTTTCGCTCACATCCTGAACTATGCTTCTCCAATAGTTCCTCAAACTCAGCCTTCTGCTCCAGACTCTCTGCTGTCAGTCCCACCTCAGCAAACCTGATTTCTCTTCTCCAATTACTAGATCAAAAACCGAAACCTCCGCCGGTTCTCAGAGCATTGCCCTCTTGCTGAGGTAGCAGGTACTGAGGTACCCATCCATCCACTCACTTCTCTCTTTTCTTGTCAGTGCCCACACCGGGTCCCACCAGGTCCTCTTACCACTTAACCCAAAGCTCAAACAAGCTTAGGAGAGCCCTCAGACACCTATCGAAGATGTAATGAAAATGGCCTTTAAAGTTGCTTTGTCATCACTGAAAACAGGTTACTAAGAATTTAAAGTCCCTCACAGGCTTTTTGGGATACTCACTCCCGTCTTCCTTTCTGCTCTACCGATTCTACTGCTCAATTTATGTTGCTAGGAAAATCCCAAACCCCTTTCCCATTATTCCTTTACATCTCTCCTTCCTTATTCTCAGATCCACGGAGCTGCTCTCACCCCCCGCCTTCCCCGTCTTCCCCCTCTGTACCAGGCCCACAGAAAAATCTTCACTGAACTTCTCCAGAAGTCTTCACCATGGCTGACTTTAGGACTTTCAGCAAAAGAGTCTCTATAAATGAGTTCAGTGTAGATTAACTTCCTCTTTTTCTGTTGCCCTTTTCTACTTGGCTACTGGCTGGAAAAATCAGCACTCCTAAGCTAGACACCCCCTTAATAGTTTTTCACAGAATATGTTAACAAGGCCTCTGGCCTTGAGCTGGGGCTTCACAGAGATGGCTACATTTCTAAGATAAAAATTTCCAAACTGGGCTCCATGGTAACAGTTGGCAGGGGGATAAAAGAAAAGGAAAAAAAAGCTCTCTGCCTCCCAGGTGTCCTTGAAAAGTTAACTTGCCCACAATAAAGGAAAAACAGAAAAAAAAGCTTCTTTTTGTGAATTTCTGCAGACTGTGAACTTCTGAGTCCCTTCTCTTTCATGTTGGGTACAAAATTCTGAAACTACCTAAACTTGGGGTTCAGGATGTTAATTGATTACAACAGAAGCAATGCCCTCTGAATCCGGTTGCAACCAAATAGGACTGTTTCCCTGTCTTTGGTGCTATCTTAAGTGCCGTGCCTTGTCCGTCCCTACAACAGTATAATTCTATATACTTAAACATTGTTCATGTTTTCATGAAATGGTCAACAGATGTGATTAATTGTGTAATGGTGAAGATGTCTCCCAGATTGCTCTATAATGACCCAGGTTCATTTGAAGTTCAAACACGGGGGCATACAACCCGGTTCCACTGGGAACATATATCCCTCACTTTAGCCATCATATTAGGAATTGGAGTTGCGGCAGTGGTAGTCACAGGAACCACTGCCCTGCTCCATGGTACACAACAAATGACCCAAATAGAAGCAGCAAGAGACCAAAACTTAAAGATAATAGAAACCTCCATCACAGCTTTGCAGGAATCTTTTACATGTCTCTCTGAAGTTGTTTTACACTCCAGTTGAGAGTTGGACCTCCTCTTCATGAGAGAAGGGGGCCTTTGTGCTGCATTGATGTAAGAATGTTGTTTTGATGCCGACCATACTGAGGTTGTAAAAAAAACCTTTGAGTAAAATAAAAGGATGCCTTGAAAAGCATCAACGAGAGAGAGAGGCCCAAAAAGGGTGGTTTGAGTCTTGGTTCACACAGTCCCCCTGCTTATCTACGCTTTTATCAACCCTGGCCTGTCCAATAATAATCCTCATATTATTGCTAACTATAAAACCCTGTTTGCTCAACCATGTAATTTCTTTTCTCCAAGCTCAAATTGGATAAGTTAAACTTATGGTAATACCCCACTAGCAGACATAGAATGTGACACGTCCCAATAATCACTTTTATGATTAAAAGTAGCAAGAAGAAGAAGTGGGGAATGAAAGGTTAATAAAAAAGGTACTTGTAACTTCCTGTTTTTCTGTATGCTTAACAAAACACTGTTGAAATATTGAGAACTGTTTGTAATCTTGTTCCCAGATTGTGCTGTCCCCAACTGCCAAATTGCAGAATGTATTCCCTCACCCAGTTTCACACTAACCACCCACTCGCTCTGACCCATCAATAAATTTCCATCCCTGCCCTCTCCAAGGAAAGTATATAAGCTCTGCTTAAGCTGTTCTCAGGGCTCTCTGCTCTATTCATGTGAGCTCTGAGCCCCAGCTTGCTGGACCCCCAATTAACCCCTTGCTGTTGCATGAGACACTATCTTGGTGATCTCTTCCACCGACGCTTGCAGGAACATTACTTGGATGTTTGAATGTAGAAGAGAAAATCCAGTCATAAACGGATAGTCGGTAAGATTAAGAAGATAGTCGGTAGGTTTAGGAAGAAGAGTGAGTATAGGATTTGGAAAACAATATCTTTAGCAATAGGGGTTCGGTTAGAGAGTGAATGTAAATGTCAGCACATGTGAACAGTCACAATAATGAAGTGGGAAAAATATGTAGGAAAGCAGATATCAATAAAGACATTACGAAATCAGGCAAAGTATAAAGTGCGTGATACGATTAGACATTTTCAACAGAATTGAGTTAGAATATATAATCTTAAGAAGAAACAAATATGTAGTCACCAATAGGATTGTCATTTGAGAGCATTAGGCAACTTTGACATGGATGTTTTTTGTAATCTATGCTCACTTTCCATTTAGGCTTTGGTACAATCAAAAGTGTGACCTTTACATTTGTCTCCAGAATACTACTGTGATAAAATGTATATGTAGATGTGGTGACATGAGTGTTTCTTCCACCATTTCTGGGAGCAATATTTTGAAGACATATAAATGGGTATTGGGGGTACAAAGAGGTGTACACTGTGTCATTGAATATACAGATAATGCATGAATAGACCATAAGTGAATAAATAATATAACTGGTTCCACATTAAATAACGGATTGAATAGATATCTGAAAATATATAAGAAATCTTATATTGATATACAATCATTCATTCCAACCAATGATACATCTAATATTAATATTAGGGTTACGGTTTATCATGAAGATATGTTAGTTTTGCTACAAAAGTGATTATGGAAATCGAAAATAATGTGTTTGGAAAGAGTCAGTCATAATGCTGGCAATATGTAAACAAGGCCTCTGGCCTTGAGCTGGGGCTTCACAGAGATGGCTACATTTCTAAGATAAAGAAGTTACCAACTGGGCTCCATGGTAACATCTGGCTGAGAGAAAAAAAAAAGAGAAGAAAATAGCTCTGCCCCATTCCCGGTATCCTTAAAATGTTAACTTGCCCAGAACAGAGAGAGAAAAAAAAAACAGAAACAAAAACTGCTTTTTTTAAACTTCTGCAGATTGTGAACTTCTGAGCCCCTCCCATCCATGTTGGGTACAAAATTCTGAAACAATTTAAACTTGGGGTGCAGGGGATTAAATGATTACAACAGAAGCAATGCCCTCTAAATCCGGTTGCAACCAAATAGGACTGTTTCCGTGTCTTCGGTGCTATCTTAGTTGCCTTACCTTGCCTTGTCCATCCCTTTTCTCATGAAAAGACCAGTCGAGAAACATGGAGGAATGCATGTGCTCTGAAGCAGAAAATGATTGATAGTGAAACAAATGCCTATTAATTTTCTAACTTGTGGATGAAATATATATCCTATGATGTGCATAAATTGAAGAAATAGTAATCTACCAGTGTTGAATAAAAATGAACGTCAAAATACACATTATGTCCGATTGGAATCTACTTGCATTGATGTTAAACTGGGTCAGGTACTGTAGAAATATTAGGATTTGTGTTCACCATTCACTCAAGTTACTTTTCAGTATAGGAAAGAAATATGTTTTTATGGTTAATGAATATTTCTAAGAATAATCTTTGGAAAGTTGATTATAAATTTACGTATATGAATATGAATGAATTTCGTGAGTGTAAAATAAGACACATATTTCATATTTTGAAAAATCTGGAGAGTGTATATATATATATATATATATATATATATATATGTGTGTGTGTGTGTGTGTGTGTGTGTGTGTGTGTGTGTGTGTGTGACTAAAGTCACGGTGGCCTGGACACCCTTCTTGTGAACCAGGAGTGATCAAATAAGTCTGCCATTAATACTTTTCCACTTCTCCAATTTGAGGCCTTCTGACTTTGGCGTTTAGATTCTTTATGTGAAATGGAGTCAAGAAAAAACCGAAGCACTTATGGATTTGCCTCTGCATGGTTTTGAAGAATTCATTTGACCCAAAGGATCCCTATTCCCCTTGATGGAGGTCAGGAACTTTACAGAGAAAGGCGAGAGACTTCATCTACAATGACTGCGAATTTTTGCCATTTTGATTTTGTATGCACACATGGGATCTTTCTTTACATCCATCAGGTGTTGGTAATCTAAGCCACAGCCTCACACAGGGCCAAGAGACTGATTCAGACACATCCCTTTCCAAAGCAGTTAAGCAAAGAGCCACAGGTGATGCCCACTCATTTCCATTTGAAAACTGGTTTCTTCAGGCTTCAGAAAGGGGTGGCGTGAGGCAAAGCCCTTCCTGACATTCAGGGCAAAAGAACAATAGGTAAGCAAAAGGCCCATAGCGGGGTTCCTCCACTGAGACTTTACTGGTCACACTGATATCTGAGTTTTCTGAGATGCTCGCCATTCCCTTCAGCTATCCAGTACATGGCCATATCACAGAGCTTGGAGGTGGTAAATATCTTGGACACAAAACCATGAGCCTATTCTTGAGTGTAGCCAGAATTCAGGAAGAAAATGGGAACTTAGGAAGTTTGTAGGTGTTGCCCTTCGATAATGCAAGCCACAATCCATTCATAAATTGGGCAGGATTGATGCTGGGAAGCTTTCTACTAGACAGGACATATCCATTGATGCATTCTCTTTTCTAATGTCTACAAAAACAGACACATTGGGATACACAGACATAGAAACACTTGCCTTGTCAAACGACTTACTAGAAACAGTTCACTCCAAACCAAACAAACCGCCTTTCTTACCTTTTCTCAGAACATGAGATAAAACCACAAACACACAACAAAAACCACAAAGGCAACGCCTTCCCCCAAGTAGGTCTGTGACTATTCGGAGTGTACTCTCACTGGTGAGCCTTACTATGTACCTCCAAAATGGCCTGTCCTGTCTCAGATCTGGTCTCTTTGGCCAACTCTGTGAAATTGTCAGGAGCCCGTGGTGAGCCACTACTTGCTTTCTCTGGAAAGGCCAGTCTTCAAAGCTTTCCTGGCATTTGGCCATCTTCACATCAATAGATACCAAGAAAGACTGACTCTGTCCTTACAAAATCCAAACAAATGAGCCCACTGGGACTGGGACTAGGACTGGCTCTGGGTGCCTGGAATCCTGGATCGCAAGTTCAGAGAGTTCCATCACCAAGGAATAGAGATGAGGTCACTTCCTTCAGGAACTGAATGAGGTCACTGCCTTTGCAACCACTTTTTCCTAACAGTTGCTTCCAAGGGTCAAATGAGATAGATGCTGCCCCTATTTCCCGTGACCCTCTCACCAGTTAGAATACTATATCACCCATAGGCACCCGTGAACAGCTCTGCACACAGGCCTGGATTGGTCCATCTTCTGTACATTAGGAACAGAGACACTCAGTCAGACACAACCCCTCTCCAGACAGGGATGTTTTCCATGGAAGATGACTTTTGCTCTCTCAGGTCCTTAATAGCTGCCTACATCTTCTCCAGGGATTATTTCTGCATGGACCTTTGAGGTTTTCAGCAGGTGGTATATCCCCTACATTCCTATATTGTAAGACCAACACTTTCTCTGCTCTTTTATAAAGTTAGAATGAGGGAATAGTATATGGTTTGGGTTAATTACATGTTCGATTTGGGTTAGGAATCATTTTGCTGGATAAATAATGGTATTGGAAATCTGTGATATTTATAAAAATATAGAGGTGAAATATATGTATGAAAACAGAAATCTAAGTAATATTTGAAGCCCAGAAACGGATTGGGCCCTTGATTGGGAGACTTAGCTTTGAATTATGTCCTGCACAGATGTCTCAGATAAATCAATACACAATGGCATCGGACCTTGTACCTTGAATGATTGAATGTCGAAGAGAACATCCATTCAAAAAAGGATAGTCAGTAGGATTTGGGAGATAGTTGGTAGATTCAGAAAGAAGAGTGAGTATAGGATTTGGACCAAAAGTTATTTAGCAATTGGGTTTCAGGTAGAGAGTGAATGTAAATGTCAGCACAAATGAACAGTCAAAATGATGAACTGGGAATTTATGAAGGAAAGCCGATATCAATAGAGACATTAGGATATTAGGCAAAGTAAAGTGAGTGATAGGATTAGACATTTTCAACAGGGTTGAGTTTGAATATATAATCTTAGAAAGAAACAAATATGTAGTCAACAATTGGATTGACATTTGAGAGAATTAGGCAACCTGGACATGGATGTTTTTAGAAATCCATGCTCACTTTAAATTTAGACTTTGGTACAATCATAAGTGTGACCTTTGCTTTATTTTCCAGAATATTACTGTGATAAAATGTATATGTAGATCAGGTGACATGAGTATTTCTTCCACCATTTCTGGGAACAATATTTTGAAGACGTATAAATGAGTATTGGGGGTAGAAAGTGGTGTAGTATCTGTCTAAGAATATAGAGATAATGCAAGAATAGACCATACTGTGAATAAATAATATAATTGGTCCGCTTTAAATAATGGATTGAGTTGATATCTGAAAATATACAGAAAATCTAATGTTGATATAAAATCATTCATTCCAACCAGTTATACTTCTAATGGTAATATTAAGGTGATATTTCATCATGAAGAGTGTGTGAGTTATGCTTCAATAGTGATTATGGAAATCGAAAATAATGTGTTTAGAAAGAAGTCTTGTTAAAAAACATGGAGGAATACATGTGTTCTGAAGAATGAAGTTATTGAAAGTGAAACAAATGCCAATAAATTTGCTAACTTGTGTATGAAATATATATCTTATGATGTGCATAAACTGAAGAAATAGTAATGTACAAGTGTTGACTAAAAATGAACATCAAAATACACATCACGTTCCATAATTATCTACTTGCATTGGTGTTAAACTGGGTCAGTTACTGTAGAAATATTAGGATCCGTATGCACCATTCACAGAAGTTAGTTTTTATTTCTAGGAAACAAATATGTATTTCAGGTGGATGAATATTTCTGAGAATAATCTTTTGAATATTTGATTATAAATCCACATACATGAATACGAATAAATTTAGGGAGTGTACATTGAGACCCATATATTTCATATTATGAAAAACTTGGAGAGTGTACACACACACACACACACACACACACACACACAGACATTAAAAAGTAGCAATATATATGGAAATCGAAATTCATCATGAAATGTATATCATCCACTGATCCAAAAATATTCATTATACTGAACATGATTTTATTTATCATGTTGTTCATCTACGAAGCTCACCCATAGGTTGAATTTTCAGTTCCAACTGTGTTTAGGTGGAGTGATCTCTTCTCCCAATTTGTATCTGCAAAGTCAGCCACCTCACAAGAATGTACATGTGATAACAGGTATGATTCAATATGTGCATATGAAATAACATGTGCTGAATTGGCTACAGAGAAAGGCAGAGAGGAATTCATCTATTTGTTAACTTTAAAAACACATGGAGAACAATTTCAACAAAATATTGACTAGATTTATAAGTCCTACCCTGTATAATGCAAAAGGCAAGTCCAGCAATACACTATGTCTCGTCTAAACTGCTTGTATTTCTATTCGGTTTGGGTTATTTTTCTCCATCATATTAGAATTAGTAGTCAGAGTCTAGTAGGGTATGCGTTAGTGTCAGGCATTCAGCATTTTGAATTGAAAATAGGAAAATGAATCCAATGTGTATGTAAATATGTGCTTCACAAAAATCTTCCCACTCTAATCCAGAACAATGCCTTGACTTTACCTTCACTCCAAGTAAAATACAATTAGAGTGGACGAGTTAGAAAATCTGTGAATACATATCTGGAATGTAATATGCTCAAGAATTCACAACCTTGAAGGTGGTAGAGGAGTTTCCAAAAGTAAGGGACAGGTAAATACTCCACAAAAATGGAGCTCTTCTGGACTAAAGACTTCTGGTGAAACTGCCTCTGAGTTTGGGCACTTGAAATATTTGTTGTTGTCAGGAGTTTTAGTTTTTTTGTAGAGAGACCATCAAAGCTAGGTATGTATCTAAGTGACCTGGAGGACATGGTTTCTTATTTTCTAATGAACATGAGGCAGCAGTGCTGAATTCTCTCTTTGTAGGTAAACTGTGGCCACTGCGGGCAAACTCTTTCCGTGTGGACTGTAAAGCCATCTGGCCATCCTCCACTTGTCGATGTGTTTCTTGCTGCTGCAATGTGAGTTTGGTATTTGCTTCACAAAATACAAGGAGTTAAACTGGGACACAGTGCTAAAGGGAGTTCTGTCACGTGTGGTGTGTCAGGTTCTGCATGATAATGAACCAACCAAGCTTCAATCCCACATAGCTTGCATCCTTAACCATAGCAATCTGATTCTGAACATTGCCCTGAAAACTCTCCACATAACAAGATGCCTTTACATAGAAGGGTCTGCTGGGTGCACCATGTCAGTCACAAGCCATTTGGAAGCCAATGGCAGATCCACATTGCCCCACCACAGATATTTTATCACACAACTGCACACGACTTTTCTAGGCCCATTTCACATCAGGCTCCAACTTACTGGCATCTCTTTTCTACACCATTTTCATGGTCATGGGAATTTCAAAAATTTCATGGTATTTATCTAGCCATTTTACAAGAATGATGTTGGAGGCACTGTGTGTTTAACTTCATTCAGGAACAATTAAATGGTGAGGAAGCTCATTTCAATGAAAGCTCTGGAGAAATCTCACAGACAAGGCTTCCAAAGAGTGGCCAAAATTTCACAGGAAGCCAGACCTATTGCTGTCTACAATGTGAGGTACATGTGTGTTTTGACTCTCAACTATGGCTGCCATGTCTTTCAGAATATAACCATGGGATATCCTGGATTAGATTCCCAGTGCTCTGTGGAAAGCAAACCTGGGCCTAGATCTCGGTTTCCAAGGGCGACTCTCATGCGTGACCAACTAAAATCCCAACATATTTCATGATAACACTTCTCTAAGTCAGCTCTAGAACTCAGTCTCTAAGGGGAATCACACCAGAGTTCAGCCCAGGTATACCCAGTCATATCTTCCAACTACCACACAAATGACCACAATTAAAACCAAAACACTCCCACATGGTCCTCATTTTCTTCCATATATACACTCTCATACTACGCTCTGTCTGGAGGTTTCCATGAGTGGCGAAGTCCAAGACAGTGTCCAAAATAAGCTTTCTTGCCCTTCATTGCCTAAAGTCATGGTGGCCTGGACACCCTTCCTGTGAACCAGGTGTGATCAAATAGGCCTGCCCTTAATACACCTCTGCTTCTCCAATTTGAGGCCTACTGACTGTCAGGTATAGATATTTTTATGTGAATTGGAGTCATGAGAAAACCCAAGAACCTATGTGCTAGACTCTCCAGGGCTTTGAAGAACTCATTTGACACAAAGGATGCGTATTCTCACTTGATGGAGTTCAGTAGACTTACAAAGGAAGGCAAGAGACTTCATCCACAGGGACTGCTCTTTTGGCCATTTTGGGTATGGATTCACACACGGAATGATCCATCAGGTGATGAGAATCTAAGCCACAACCTCACACAGGTCCAAGAGGCTGATTCAGACACATTATCAGGATCAATCACTTGATTTTTTCCTCTGTCTAACTAGCTAGAGAGACCTTCTCTTTTAATTGAATTTTTATCTCTGTCTGACTAGCTCGAGAGACCTTCTCTTTTACTTGAATATTTCTACTATAACTATAATACAACCCAAGAAGATAAAATTATTACTCCATATACTATGAATCAAATTGATGATTTAGATAATTAGTTAAATTCTTGGGCAATAATCATGTGCAAATCTAATGTTTCATTTGATAACCACTTACCATCTAATCCTTTATTGTCTTTTTGGTCATCACATCATGTAATTTTTCCAAAAATGACAAGAAAAACACCTATTATAAATGCTACAAATATATTCACTGATGGGTCAAATAATGGTACAGCAGTAATATTTACACCTGATCAAACTTTTACATTTTTAGTACCCAAACAATTAGCTCAAAATGTAGAGCTTAATGCAGTATTACAAGCTTTTGTGATGCTTAAAGCATCTGTAATTAATTTATTTTCCGATAATCAGTATATAGTTAGTGCTATAGTATCACTTGAAGATGGTAGAAGGATTTCCCCTTCCTCTACTATTTTCTCTTTGCTTTCGACTATACAAAGTCTAATCTGGGACAGGAAAGATCCGTTTTTTATAGGATATTTCAGGACACATACAGGATTGCCTGGAGCCCTTAGTTTGGGCAATTATTTAGCAGATAAAACAACACATGACATTCATACATATTTTCTATACACTAGAAGAAGCTACAAATTTTCATAAAAAGTTTCATGTCAATGCTAATACTTTACAAAAGCGTTTCAAAGTAACTAAGGAACAAGCTAGACAAATAATAAAACAATGTCAAAATTGTGTGACCTTTTTACCACAAGTTAATCTTGGAGTCAATCCTAGAGGATTGATACCTAACCATATTTGGCAGATGAACGTCAGAAACTTGCCAGAATTTGGAAAATTAAAATATTTGCATGTTACAGTTGATACTTCTTCTGGATTTTTGATGGGCTCCATTCTTGCTGGAGAAAAAAACTAAAGATGTTATAGCTCATTGCTTACAAAATTTTGCCACTGTGGGCGTTCCAAAAGAGTTAAAAACAGATAATGCCCCTGCTTATACTTCTACTTCTTTTAAACAATTTTGCTCATCATTTGGCATTACTCATATAACAGGAATCCCATACAATCCACAGGGAGAAGGCATAGTTGAAAGAGCACATGAAACTATTAAAACGTACATATTAAAGCAAAAAGAACAAATTGGGAAGGGGTATATATTCCCCAAAGGTAAACTTAAAATAACCCTTTTACTCTAAACTTTTTAAATTTGGGTTCATCAGGGCTTAGTGCTGCAGAAAGGCATATATGTCCAAAAAATGTACATAAGCCCAAGGTACTTTGGAAGGATATTCTAACAGGACAATGGAAAGGTCCTGACCAAGTAATTGTCTGGAGTCCGGCGTCTGTTTTTGTGTTTCCACAGGGAGAACAGTAGCCAATTTGGATTCCAGAGAGATTAACTAAAGAGATTTCTACAGACCAAAAATAAGATGATTTGGCTCAAATCAATAAGAGCTGATATGCAGAACTCCAGTTTGGCTGTTCTTACATCTGTGACAGAACCAGAATGTTTTTTTCAAATCTATTTTATTATTCCCCTTTCTCATATCATGAAGTTTTATTTTGTTTTTTTTAGCTCTTACAGAACTAGGTTAATGTTTTGCTGATCAGTTCTATTTTTGGACAATAGAGTTTTTAGACATTGCAATGGAGATTTCACCTGTAAAAAGTCATAAGGCCTTTAATATTATGTCATGTGTTGTATGTATTATATTATGTGTGCACTTGTGTTTTGTGTTATATGTTTGATTTCACATCTTTTCTGTGTTGACTATATTCTTTTCAAGTTGATATACTTTGTCTTCATTATCTGATGTTCTGACTTCTACTTGATGTAGTCTGTTTGTAATATTCTCATTAGCGCTTTTAATCTGATTTACGGTTTCTTGCATTTCTATGATTACAACTTGATTATTTTTTAACACCTCTATCTCCTGATAAAGCTCATTCTTTGCGGATTTAATTTGTGTGGTTAGTTCCTCTTCAAAATATACTTTCAATGCTTGGATTTGCTGTCTCATGTCTTCTCTAATATTCCGTTCCATCTGAATTAGGAATGCCTTGATTTCTTTCCCTGTCCATATTTCTGATTCTTCTAGGTCCTCCTGTATATTTAGATTGTCCTGCATTGTTTGTAACCCCTTTTTCCCTTGTTTTTTCATATTGTTCACGTTGCTTTCCAGCTCTGTTTGACTGCTTTGTAACTGCTTTCTCCTATACATTTGTTTTGGCTTTGTATATCTCTGTTGTCTCTCTTTTGTGGTGGAAGATTATGCCTAAAAATTTTGGGCTTTGTTGTACTTTAAAGCTGATTCATTTAATTCATATAAGGCTTCTAGGTTCTGTATGCATATAATGATTTGCTGTTTGTTCTTAGGACTATATGTTTAGGTTGGGTGCTCTGGTGGTACAATGGTTAGTATGTCTCGGCTACTTTAGAAGATTGCTCCACTGAAGGTGGATACTACCAGGCAATTGGATCAGGGTGTTGGTAGTAGCTAGGTATTTAGGAGTCTTATAGACAGCCTCGAGACATTCACCTATTTGCATTTAGACAATTACACACAATGAAAGATGTAATGCTTGGAATGAGAGTTGGGGGGTAGGAGAATGAAGGTGCTCTTAAAAAGAAAAAAAGGATAGAGGGAGAGATAGATTAGAGGGGAATGAAAAGAACAATAAAACTTGAAATGGGATAGAAAGAGAGAAGGAAAAGGGGGGAAAGGAACAGGGAGAGAAGAAGGAGAGAAAAAAATATCAACAACAGCAACAACAACAACAAAAAAATTAAAGTCTTAGAGATCCACCTTCTTCTCTTCCAGTAGGCGGAGCTGTGCCTTCCAAGCGGAGTGTCTGCTCTCTACCTGCCGAGAGCTATCCCTGTAGGGCGTCTTCTGGGGGTCTCTCAGACTTGTCAGTCCAGAGCCATTTCACTTCTCCAGCTCTTAACCCCCTTCCTCCTGTCAGCCTGCCAGCCAGGTCCTGTTCCCCAGAAGTGATTCTCCAGAGATCTAGTTACACTTGCAGCCCCACCGAGTGCCCCTTTTAATCCTCAGTGCTGTGGTAAACTGGCGGATAAGACCTTAGGGGTCACCACTGGTGATATGGGGGCCTTGGGTTCTGGGCTCCCCTCTGCTTCCCTACGGACACGACCCCTGAGAAGTCAATGAAGTTTCCTGGCTGCTTGTATCAGTATGGGGAGTCACACACCTGCTAAAGTGGAATTTGCTGGGAAGGAATTTCACCGGCCGAACTCCGATGATGTCACCTCTCTGCTATGGTGGGCCCCAGGCTTCTTGCCGGATTGACCGAGGGGAGGGGTGGGACTGGTCCGGCCCAGTTCACCTCAGCTCCTGGCGCGTGGAGGCTTGGCTAAAGACTTCTTCCTGCCAAGCTGTGTCTCGGCGTCTAGCAGGACCCAGTCACTTTGGCTGCGGGCTGGTGGACGGATCTGCAGCTGTGCCCGCGGTGCGCAGACTGTGGCTGGTGAATCTCGAACTCCGCGTCTAGTGGCAGGGTCCCACTCGTCCGGGTCACACAGACGCTTCAAAAAAATTCTTGTAGCTCCCGGGCAGTCTCCCTTCAGTGGAATTTTGCTAGGAGAATCTCCGTTGGTAGAATCAAAGAGTTATCCTTGCGACTTTATGACCCCATCACTGGGAGTGCATTAAAAGCGCAGCCTCTCTGCCCGCCGCCATGTTGGATCCACCTTTTCTTTTCATTATATTTAATAATTCTCTTCTAGACAATGTAAATTGTTAAGAAAATTGTTTTCTTTTAGTGCCTTTTGGAATGTTACATAATTCTTTCTTTAGGCATTGTTGCCAGAATTTCTATCTTCATCCCAGTGCATGTGAAGTCAAAGATAAAACCAATCTACAGCTTCTGCAATAGCCATCACTGAACTGCTTGCAGAACTTGCCTGGACTATGTATCACTTGTATGCATTGTGAACTCACCTGCCTGCATTGTGAACTATCTGTTGGTGCAGTGACGTGTGGTAGTGTTGGGGTATTTCTCTGATGATGTCATCGGTGGTACAATTTTTTCAAAAAGAGCCATCAATTGCCTTGGTGTATCTTCCTCCCTTCTGCTTGTCATGGTTGTTCAGCTAAAATTAGGGGGCCAACAGAGATGAGGCAAAGAGCCTCACCCGCCCGCTGGTACAAAGACCTCTCCACAGGTGTGGATGTATACTGGACCTGTAGTCAGTGACGGGTAAGATCCAATTACAATGGTACCAATCTAAGACAGGAGGCTGACACCTTGAGGTCAGCTCATTCGATAATGGGTAAGAATCATATGTACTATTGGACAACCTAAGGCAGGCATGGTCCCTAAGCCACATGCTTGTTGTTTAAACAGAGAGGGTTAGATGTTGAGAGCCACAGCCCAAGGGGCCAAAGCAAACTTTCAGACTGCCAGCTGATGGTTGGCTCACAGCGGCCCCAGCAACATCTAGCTGATTGGCTCCTCTGCGGTGATGCCCATTGGGCTGTTTCCCCACCCTTTCAAATTATGGAGCTGCTTTTTGGGGGACTTTTTTGGCTCTGCTCAAACAACCCAGCCAATCGACCTCAAGAGCAGGAGGAGAGGGGAGGTTGAGGGCTTGTGGGAAGCCGGTGGTGGCAGTTGTGCTCTGAGTGTTTTTCCCGAGGAGCTATTTTTTGGCGTGTGTGGTTCTAAAAATAAAGTTAGCTTTTGACAAGTGGCTCCTGAATTGTGCCCAGCCAGACTGTGTCAATCCTAAATTGATGGAGCAAAATAACCAAAACAGAATAGAAATACAAGCAGTTCAGAGGAGGCATGGTGTATAGCTGGACTTACCTTTTGTATGATAAAGGGTAGGTGTTATAAATCAAGTCAATATTAAATTGAAGTAGTTCTCCATGTGTTTTAAAGATAACAAATCCGTGAATTCCGGTCGCCCTTTATCTGTATCCTATTCAGCACATGTATTTTTGTATGCACATATAGAATCCTACCTGGTATCACATGTACACTTTTGTGAGGTGGCTGACTTGGCAGATACAAATTGTCAAAAGAGATAACTCCTCCTGAACGTTGTTGGAACTGAAAATTAAAACTACGGGTGATCTTCCTAGTTGAACAAGATAATACATAAATCCATGTTCAGTAAAATGAATATTTTTGGATCTGTGAAAGATATATATTTCATAATAAATTTCGATTGGCATATATATCGCTACCTTTTAATGTCTGTGTGTGTGTGTGTGTGTGTGTGTGTGTATATATATATATATATATATATATATATATATATATATATATATACACACTCTCCAGATTTTTCAGAATATAAAATATATGTGTCTTATTATACAATCCCTAAATGCATTCATATTCATGTATGTGGATTTATAATCAAATGTTCACAAAATTATTCTCAGAAATATTCATCCACCTCAAATACATATTGTTTCCTAGTACTGAAATCTAAATTCAGTGAATGGTGCATAGAAGTCCTAATTTTTCTACAGTATCTGACCCACTTTAACATCAATGCAAGTAGATTACTATGGTACATGATGTGTATTATGACATTCATTTTTATTCAACAATGTTACATGACTATTTCTTCAGTTTATGCACATCATAGGATATATATTTCATTCACAAGTTTTCAAATTTATAGGCATTTGTTTCACTTTCTATCACTTCCTGCTTCAGTACACATGTATTCCTCCATGTTTTTTGTCTGGTCTTTTCATGAGACTACTTTTCATTTTAGATTTCAATAATCGCTTTTGAAGCAAACCTCACACACTCTTCATGACAAACCATAACCTTAATATTACCATTAGATCTATAAATGGTTGTAATGAATGTATGTATATCAATATAAGATTTCCTGTATATTTTCAGATATCAATTCAATCCATAATTTAAAGTTGGAACCAGTTATATTATTTATTCACAGTATGGTCAATTCATTCATTTTATCTATATTTGTAGACACAGGGTAGACCTATTTGTACACCCAATACTAATTTATACATCTTCAAAATATTGACCACAGAATTGGTGGAAGAAATACTCATGTCACCTGATCTACATATACACTTTATCACAGTAATATTCTGGACACAAAATGCAAAGTTCACACTTATGATTGTACCAAAACCTAAATGGAAAGTGAGCATGGATTACTAAAAACATCCAAGTCCAGATTGCCTAATGCTCTCAAATGTTAATCCAATTGGTGCTAAATATTTGTTTTTTTCTAAGATTGTATATTCAACATCTACCATGTTGAAAATGTCTAATCCTATCAATCAATTTATACTTTGCCTGATTTCTTCATGTCTCTATTGATATCTGCTTCCCTATATATTTTCCCTAGTTAATCATTGTGACTGACTCATCACATGTTCTGACATTTACATTCATTCTCTACGAGAAACCCTATTGCTAAAGAACTTTTGGACCAAATCCTATACTCACTCTTCTTCCTAAACCTACTGACTATCTTTCCAATCCTACCGACTACCCTTTTTAAGTGGATGTTTTCTTCTACATTCAATCATCCAATTTACAAGGTCCTATGCCATTGTTTATCGATTTTTCTGAGTCATCTGTGCAGAAGGTATTTCAAAGCTAAGTATCCCAATCAAGGACCCAATGCTCTTCTGGGCTTCAAATCTTACCTAGACTTCTGTATTCATACTTATATTTCACCTGTATATTCTTGTAAATATCACAGGTTCCCAATGCCATTATTCATCATGCAGAATGATTCCTAACCCAAATCGAACCTGTTATTACCCTAACCATACACTGTTCCCTCAATCTAACTTTACAGAAAAGCAGGGACAGAGTTGGTCTTACAATCAGGAGTGTAGGGGATCTTCCACCTGCTGAGAACCTCAAAGGTCAATACAGAAATGATCCATGGAGAAGATGTAGGCAGCAATGAAGGACCTGAGGGAGGAAAAGTCAACTTCCATCGCAAACAACCTGGTCAGGGTGAAGGGATGTGTCTGAATCAGCCTCTTTCATCTTAATGTAGAGAAGATGGACCAAACCAAGCCTGTGTGGAGAGCTGTGCCCAGGTGCCTATGGTTGATATACCATTCTAACTTGTGAAAATGTCACAGCAAGTAGGTGCACCCTCCATCTCATGGGACCCTTGGAAGCAACTGTTAGGACAAAGTGGTTGCCAAGGCAGTGACTTCATTCACTTCCTGAAGGAAGTTACCTCACATAACTTCCTTGGTGATGGAACTCTCTAAACTTGGGATTCAGGAAGCCAGGCAACCACAGCCAGTTCCAGTCCCAGTTCCAGTGGTCTCACTTGTTTGGGTAAACCAAGGACAGAGTCAGTCTTTCTTGGTACCTAGTTATGTGAGGATGGCCAAATGCTAGGAAAGCTAAGAAGAGGGGCCTTTCCTGAGAAAGAAGGTAGTGGCTCACCAGTGACTTTTGACAACTTCACAGAGTTGGCCAAGGAGACCAGAACTGAGACAGCACAGTGCATTTTGTGGAAATATAGTATGTCCCACCCATCATAGGACACTCCGGATAGTCACAGACCTACTTTGGGAAAGGTGGTGTCTTTTTGAGTGCGGGTGTGAGTTTGTGGTTTTGTCTCATGTTCTGAGAATATGTAGGAAAGGCGATTTGTTTGGTTTGGAGAGGACTGTATCTAGTATGTCCTCTGACAAGGTGAGTGTTTCTATTACTGTGTATCCCACTCTCTCCGTGGTCTTAGTATTAGAAAAAGAATGCATCATGGATGTGTTCTGTCTAGTAGAAAGCTTCCCAGCATTCATACTGCCAATTTATGAATGGACTGCGACTAGCCTTATCAATGGGCAAAACCTACTATCTTTCTAAGTTCCTGTTTTCTTCCTGAATTCCGGACACTCTCCAGAATAGGCTCAAAGTTTTGTGTCCAAGCTATGTAGCACCTCCAAGCTCTGTCACATGGCCATGTACTGGATAGCTGAAGGGAAGTGGAGCATGTCAGAAAACTCAGATATCAGGAAACTCAGATACCAGGAAAGTCTCAGTGGAGAAACCCTGCTTTGGGCCATTTGCTTACCTATTTTTCTGTTGCCCTGAATGTAAGGAAAGTCTTTGTCTCAGGCCACCCCTTTGTGAAGCCTGAAGAAAACAGTATTCAAATGGAAATGAGTGGGCATCACCTGTGGCTCTTCACTTAATTGCTTTGGAAATGGATGTGTTGAATCAGCCTCTTGGCGCTTGGTGAAGCTGGGGCTTAGATTGTCAGCTCCTGATGGATCTAAAGAAATATCCCATGTGTGCATCCATAAACAAAATTCAAAAAGATCAGTCATTGTGGATGAAGTCTCTCACCTTCCTCTGTTAGGTTCCTGACCTCCATCAAGTGTGACTATTGACCCTTGAGTAAAATGAGTTTTTCAAAGCCCTGCAGATGTGCTAGTGTTGTCTCATGACTACAAACCACATAAGAATCTATACCTGACAGTCAGTAGGCCTCAAATAGTAGAAGCAGAGCAGTATTAATGTCAGGCCTATTTGATCACTCCTGGTTGACAGGAAGAGTGTGCAGGCCACACTTACTTTAGGCAAATGAGGGGCAAAGAAGCTTATATTGGACACTGTCTTGAGCTGCGCCACTTATGGAAACCTCTAGCCAGAAGTTATGATGAATATCTATATGGAAGAAAATGAGGGCCATGTGGGAGTGTTTTGGTTATAATTGTGGTCATTTTTGTGGCAGTTGGAAGAGATGACTGGGTCCACCAGGGCTTCACTCTTGGGTGATTCCCCTTATAGACTGAGTTCTGGAACTGACCTCAGAGTAGTATTGCCATGAATTGAGTTGGGATTTTAGGAGGTCACGCATGAGATTCACCCTTGGAATCTGAAATCTAGTCCCAGGTTGGTTTTCCACAGAGCACTGTGAATCTCAGCCAGGATATCACATGATTTTATTATGAAAAACATGGAAGCCATATTTGAGAGTCAAAACACACATGGACCTCACATTGTACAGTTCAATGGGCCTGGCTTCATGTGACCTTTTGGCCACTCTTTGGGAAGCCTTTCCTGTGAGTGTTGTCCAGAGATTTCATTGAAATGAACTTCCTCACCATTTAGTGGTTCCTGAATGAATTGAAACCCACAGTGCCTCCAACTTCATCCTTGAAAAATGGCTAGATGAATACCATCAAATTTTTGAAATTCCCATGACCAGGTGGCACTGGAGAAACTTTGGATGTCCTGTTGCTGATCATGAGTATACAATACAGTGCCTTGATTGACTGGGTTTCATGAAAATGTTGAAGAACAGTGATGCCAGTAAGTTGGAGCCTCCTGAGTAGTGGGCCTAGAGTAGTGGTGTGCAGGTGTGTGATAAAACATCTGTGGTGGAGTCATGTGGACCTTCCATTGGCTTCCAAATAGCTTGTGACTGACATAGTGTAGCCAGCAGACCCTTATATGTAAATGCATCCTGTCATATGGAGAGTTTTCAGGGCAATGTTCAGAATCAGGTTGCTATGGTCAAGGGGCCAAGCTATGTGGGATAAAGGCCTGGTTGGTGCATTCTCTTGCAGACCCTGACACACCACACGTGACAGAACTCCCTCTAGCACTTTGTCCCAGTTGAAATCTTTGTATTTCACGAAGCAAATACCAAACTCCCAGTACAGCAGCAAGAAACACCACGAAAATTGGAGGATGATCAAATCGTTTCACAGTCCTCACAGGGAGACACATAGCCCCCAGTGGCCACAGTTTACCTACAAAGAGAGAATTCAGCACTGCTGTCTCATGTTCATTGGAAAATAAGAAACAAGATCCTTCACGTCATATAGATGCAGATCCAGCTTTAATTGTCTCACCACAAATGAAGATTAAGCTCCTGACAACAACATATATTTCAAGTGCCCAACCTCAGAGGCAGTTTCTCAAGAAGTCTTTAGGCCAGCAAAGCTTCATTTTTGTGGAGGGTTTACCCTGTCCATTACTTTTGTAAACTCCTCTACCACCTCCAAGTTTGTGAACAACTGAGCATATTGCATTCCATATATATATGCACAGATTTTCGAACTCTTCTCCTGTAATTGTGTCTTACTTGGGGCAAAGGTAATGTCAAGGCATTGTTCTGGATAAGAGTGGGAAGATTTTTCAAAGCACATAATTACATACACATTGGATACCTTTTCCAATTTTCCATTGGAAATACTGAATCCCTGACACTAACCCTTAGCCTACTAGACTCTGACTACTTATCCTAATATGATGGAGAATAATAATCCAAACAGAATAGAAATACAAGCAGTTCAGAGGAGGCATGGTGTATAGTTGAATTTGCCTTTTGCATTATGTAGTGTAGGAGTTATAAATCTAGTCAACTTTTGTAGAAATTGTTCTCCATGTGTTTTTAAAGTTAACAAATATGTGAATTCCTGTCTCCCTTTCTCTGTAGCCTATTTGCACATGTATTTTTATATGCACATATAGAATCCTACAAGGTACAACACGTACATTCTTGTGAGGTGGTTGACTTGGCAGATACACATTGTGAGAAGAGATCACTTCTCCTAAATGCTGTTGGAAGTTAAAATTCGAACTCTGTGTGAGCTTCCTAGTTTAACAACATTATACATAAATCCATGTTCAGTAAAATGAATATTTTTGAATCTGTGGATGATATATATTTCATGGTGAATTTCAATTGGCATATATATTGCTAATTTTTAATGTCTGTGTGCATGTGTGTGTGTATGTGTGTGTGTGTGTGTATATATATATATATATATATATATATATATATATATATACAAACTTTCCAGATTTTTCAAAATATGAAATACATGTGTCTTTTTATACATTTCCTAAATTCATTCATATTCATATATGTGAATTTATAATCAACTTTTCACAAGATTATCGTGAGAAATATTCATCCACCTGAAATATGTATTTGTTTCCTAGTACTGAAAACTATCTTCAGTGAATGGTGCCTACAAATCCTAAAATTAATACAGTAACTGACCCAGGTTAACATCAATGCAAATTGATTCCTATGGGACATGATGTGTATTTTGACGTTCATTTTTATTCAAAACTGGTACATTACTATTTCTTCAGTTTATGCACATAATAGGATATATATTTCATCCACAAGTTCGCTAATTTAGAGGCATTTGTTTCACTTTCAATCACTTCCTGCTTCAGAACACATGTATTTTTTCATGGTTCTTGACTGGTCTTTTCATGAGACTTCTTTCGAAACACATTATTTTTGATTTCCATAATCACTTTTGAAGAAAAACTCACACACCTTTCATGATAAACCATAACCTTAATTTTACTATTAGATGTATAACTAGTTGGAATGAATGTATGTATATCAATATAAGATTTCTTATATATTTTAAGATATGAATCCAATGCATTATTTAAAGTGGACCAGTTATATTATTTATTAACAGTATGGTCTATTCATGCATTAGCTCTATATTCATAGACACAAGGTACACCTCTTTGTACCCCCAATACTAACTTATTAATCTTCAAAATATTGCTCCCAGCAATGATGGAAAAATTACTCATGTCACCTGATCTACATATACATTTTATCACAGTAATATTCTGCAGACAAAATGCAAGGTTCACACTTATTATTGTACCAAAGCCTAAATTGAAAATGAACATGGATTACTAAACACAGCCATGTCCAGGTTGCCTAATGCTCTCAAATATCAATCCAATTAGTGACTACATATTGGTTTCTTCCTAAGATCATATATTCAAATTCAACCCTGTTGAAAATGTCTAATCCTATCACCCACTTTATATTTTGCCTTATTTCATAATATCTCTATTGATATCTGTTTTCCTACATATTTTCTCCGGTTCACTATTGTGACTGACTCTTCACGTGGGCTAACATTTACATTCACACTCTAAACAAAATCCTATTGATAAAGAATATTTTTTTCCAAAACCTATACTCATTCTTCTTCCTAAACCTAACAACTATCTTCCTAATCCTACCGACTATCCCTTTTTGACTGAATGTTCTTTTCTACACCCAATCATCAAAGTAAACACTGGGCGAGCTTCGGAGGAAGAGACCACCAAAAGACTATCTCATGCAACAGCAAAGGGTTTATAGGGGGTCAGCATGCAGGGGATCGGAGCTCACTTGAATAGAGCAGAGAGCCCTGAGAAGAGCTTAAGCAGAGCTTATATACTTTCTTTGGGGAGGGCAGGGAGTGAAGTTTATTGATGGGTGAGGGAGAGTGGGCGGTTTGCATTCAACCGGGTGAGGGAGTACATTCTGCAGTTTGGCATTTGGGGACAGGACATTCTGGGAACAAGATTAGCAAACAGTTCTCAAGATTTCAACAGTGTTTTGTTAAGCATACAGAAAAAAAAGTGACAAGTACCTATTTTATTAATCTTTCATTCCCCACTTCTTCTTCTAGCTACTTTTAATCATAAAAGTGATCATTGTGGGGTGTCACATTCTATGTCTGCTAGTGGGGTATTACCATGAGTTTAACTTGTCCAATTTGAGCTTAGAGAAAAGAAATTACACGGTTGAGCAAACAGGGTTTTATAGTTAGCAATAATATGGAGATTATTATCGGAGAGGCCAGGGTTGATAAAAAAGTAGTCAAACAGGGGGACTATGTGAACCAAGACTCAAACCACTTTTTTTGGTCCTCTCACTCTCTCATTGACACTCTTCATGGTGTCTTTTTAATTTAATCATATTTTTTTTTACAACTCCATTATGCTCGGAATAAACACAACATTCTTCCCAGGAAGTGACAAATACCTATTTTATTAACCTTTCACTTCCGACTATCCCTTTTTGACTGGATGTTCTCTTCGACATTCAATCATCCAAGGTACAAGGTCCTATGCCATTGTATATTGATTAATCTGACAAATCTGTGCAGAACCTAATTCAAATCTAAGTATTCCAATCAAGGGCAAAATGCTCTTTTGGGCTTCAAATCTTACCTAGACTTCTGTTTTCATACATATATTTCACCTATATATTCTCATCCATATCGCAGGTTCCCAATACCATTATTCATCCAGCAGAATTATTCCTAACCCAAATCACACATGTTATTAACCCTAAACATACACTGTTCCCTCAATCTAACATTACAGAACAGCAGGGACAGAGTTGGTCTTACAATACAGGAATGTAGTGGATCTTCCACCTGCTGAAAACCTCAAAGGTCCATGCAGAAATGATCCCTGGAGAACATGTAGGCAACTATGAAGAACGTGAGAGAGCAAAAGTCATCTTCCATGGAAAACAACCTGGTAAGGATGAAGGGTTGTGTCTCATTCACCCTCTCTCCTTAATGTAGAAAAGATGGACCAACAAAGGCCTTTGTGGAAAGCTGTTCCCGGGTTCCTATGGTTGAGATACCAATCTAACTTGTGAAAGTGTCAGAGGAAGTATGGAAGCAACTGTTCGGAAAAAGTGGTTGCTAAGGCAGTGACGTCATTCAGTTTCTGAAGGAAGTGACCTCACCTCACTTCCTTGGTGATGGAACTCTCTGAACTTGGGATCCAGGAAGCCAGGCATCCAGAACCAGTCCCAGTCCCAGTACAGTGGGATCACTTGTTTGGATTTACCAAGGACAGAGTAAGTCTTTTTTGGTACCTACTGATATGAGGATGGCCAAATGCCAGGAAATTTTGAAGACTGGCCTTTCCAGAGAAAGCAAGAAGTGGCTCACCGCGGGCCCCTGATATTTCACAGAGTTGGCCATGGAGACCAGATCTGAGACAGGACAGGCCATTTCTGGGGAACATAGTATGGCCCACCAGTCAGAGGACACTCTGGATAGTCACAGACTTACTTTGGGGAAGGAGGTGCCTTTTTCAGTGTGGGTGTGAGTTTGTGGTTTTGTCTTATGTTCTGAGAATAGGTAGGAAAGGCGGTTTGCTTGGTTTGGAGTGGAATGTTTCTAGAAAGTCTTTTGACAAGGCGAGTGTTTCTATGTCTGTGTATCCCACTGTGTCCGTGGTTGTAGACATTAGAAAAGAGAATGCATCAATGGATGTGTCCTGTCTAGTAGAAAGCTTCCCAGCATTCATCCTACCCATTTTAGGAATGGACTGAAGGTTGCCTTATCGATGGACAACATGTACTGTCTTCCTAAGTTCCTGTTTTCTTCCTGAATTCTGGCCACTCTCCACAATAGGCTCATGGTTTTGTGTCCAAAATATGTACCACCTCCAAACTCTGTGACGTGGCCATGTAATCCATAGCTGAAGGGAATGGCAAGCATCTCAGAAAACTCAGATATCAGTGTGACCAGGAAAGTCTCAGTAGAGAAACCCTGCTTTGGGCCTTTTGCTTACCTATTGTTCTGTTGCCCTGAATGTCAGGAAGGTCTTTGCCTCAGGCCACCCTTTGTGAAGCCTGAAGAAAACAGTTTTAAAATGGAAAGGAATGGGCATCACCAGTGGCTCTTTGCTTAATTACTTTGGAAAGGGATGTGTCTGAATCAGCCTCTTGTCCCTGTGTGAGGCTGTGGCTTAGATTATCAGCATCGGATGGATCTAAAGAAAGAACCAATGTGTGCATCCAAAACCAAAATGGCAAAAAATCAGTCATTGTGGGTGAAGTCTCTTGCCTTCCTGTGTTTGGTTCTTGACCTCCATCAAGGGAGTATTGGGATTTTTTGTGTCAAATGAGTTCTTCCAATCCCTGCAAAGGTGCTTGGGTTTAATAATGACTCCAAATCACATACTATACCTGATAGTCAGTAGGCCTCAAATTGGAGAAGTAGAGCAGTATTAATGGCAGAACTATGTGTTCAATCCTGGTTCACAGGAAGGGTGTCCAGGCCACCCTGAATTTAGGTAAATGAGGAGAAGGGAGCTTATTATGGACACTCTATTGGGCTGTGCCATTTAAGGAAACCTCCAGCCAGAGATTATGATGAGTGACTATATGGAAGTAGATGAGGGCCATGTGGGATTTTTTTTGATTTTAATTGTGGTAACTTGTGTGGCTTTTGGAAGAGATGACTGTGTTCACCTGGGCTTTAACACTGGCGTGATTCTCCTAGAAGACTGAGTTCTGTAACTGACTTCAGAGTAGTAATTGCTTTGGAAATGGATATGTTTTAATCAGCCTCTTGGCCCTGTTTGAGGCTGTGGCTTAGATTATCAGCACCAGATGGATCTAAAGAAAGATCCCTTGTGTGCATCCAAAACCAAAATGGCCAAAAGAGCAGTAATTGTCTATGAACTCTCTCGCCTTCCTCTGTAAGGTTCTGAAAGAATAAAAGAAATTGAAATTGAAATGTAAAGAACCAGGTTTTGTAAAGTTTCCAAGCTGCACTCAGCACCTGAAATTTCTGTGGCAGTTAAGACAATTCCCGGATTTGCACATTAGATGTGTGTTGAAATCTTCCCTGAGGACCTAGTTACTTAACAGCCCCTTCCCAGAAACCATGCAGCTCACCACGTATACATCACAGTGCATCCACCAATCAATTTAAATGTATACCCCTTCTTACGGCTGACCAATCACCCCCTGCCCAACCTGTTCCCGCCAATGAATGTGCTAATCATGTTTTAGAGTTGTTATTTGATTTTCCCGCGGTATATGATGATTTGCTAAAGAGGCTATGATGTATGTAAAGTCCCTGCCCTCTCTAAAGAATGTATATAAACTCCACTCAAGTGGTTCTCGGGGCTCTTTGTTCTTTGTTCCTCTGAAGTGAGCCCTGAGCTCCAGCACGCTATACCCCCAATAAACCCTTTGGTGTTGCATGAGAAAGCCTGTTGGTGGTCTTTTCCTCCGATGTTCGCCCCACCTTTTCATCTGGAGGTCCCAGGTGAGATATCCGGAGCAGCGGATGAAAGACCCCAAGGGACTCCTCTCGGGGTAAGAAAGGCGCCTCTTTCTGGTTTCGGGTTTCAGGTTAGGGCTTGGCAAAGTGGCTGTCGGTGAAGAGCATTAGCTCTCTCTGACAGTGGGTGGCAGACGTGTCACAGAGCTACTGGCCACGTCCCTGGGGGACACTCCAGAGGACGAGGGAAATCAAGGAATATTAGTTTCCTCAACTCGGTTATATTTTGCTTCAGGATTCGGTTTGCCAGCCCATCAGGTTTTGCTGGCTACACAGTTTTGTTCATTGTCCCGAACTCATGTTGAGTTTACTGTCTGTCTTTATTGTCTAACCCATCAGGTTTTGCCAGTTACTGAGTTCTAATATTTGTCTTGGACCCATGTTAAACGTTTACTGTTTGTCTTTGTTTGTGTTGCGTTTGTGTCTTCACTGTCTCTTTTTGAGTAACTCCCATTATGGGACAAAGCACTTTCACGCTTCTGTCCCTGACCCTTGATCATTGGACTGATGTCCACTCAAGGGCCAAGAATCATTATTTTTCAGTTAAATGTCAGACCTGGCAGACTCTCTGTGCTTCAGAATTGCCCATCCTCAAAGTCGGGTGGCCCCCAGAAGGATCCTTCTACTTCAATCTAATCCAAAAAGTCAGAGATATTGTCTTTCAGCCGGGACCACGTGGCCACCCAGATCAACAGCCATATACCCCTTCCCCAGGATCCTATCATTCAAACCTTCCGTTCCCTCCCCATCTTCCCCCCATTCTTCCTGAGTCACAAGACTGGACAATCCTCCCCCTCCTTATCCTCTGCCCTCGCTCCCCAACCCCCAACACATTCCAGATGATTCTCCCGCCACTGACTCAGCCTCTCCGCCACTAGAGGCAATTGGTCCAGACCCAAGCCCTCCAAGGGACTTCTCCGCAGCAGCAGCAGCCCCTCCTTTTCTGGTGGAAGCTGGGCCACCTAAAGAAACCCGCCAGCTACGGAAAATAGAAAACTCAGAAGCCACTGTGATGCTCCCTCTTCATCCTTATGGGCCCATGAACCGACCAAACTGGGATCCCATCACCTTTGAAGGTTGGTAGCATCTTTCCACTTATCACAGGGCTCTAATGGCGGGGCTCCGAGTGGCCGCCAGAGGGCCGACTAATTTGGCCATGGTAAGAGAGATAATCCAAGGTCCTAATGAGTCTCCCTCTATGATTCTGGAGAGAATTATGGAAGCATATAGGAAATATACTTCTTTTGATCCTCAGGCAGAGGACGAAAAAACATGTGTTGCAATGGCCTTTATCCAGTTTTGATTCTGACTCCTTAATGTGTTCGACTACATGATTGGTTGCCTTAGGTGGCGTAATCAGGGTGCGGCCAACAGTCATCCACCCTGTGGGTCTTGCTGAGGTTGTCCGAGCATAGAGAGCAAACTCAACATAGCCCCAACGTTTGGCCTTGGGGTCAGGTATATCTGAAGTATACGATCCATTGTTATCGGATGAAGAGCCTTTATGCCACTTTAGGTAACTAGAAGTCAACCCTTCAGAGTAGCCAAGTGAGTGGTAAGAACAGCTACCACGTTCATCATGGAACCTGCATGACCAATAGGGACACCCATTATATATCTCAGGCCACCAATGACAATAGTCTTTGGTTTGATTAAAAAGGAAGCAAATGAAAGGCCAGTTCCAGCTACCAGGGACGAAGGTCCTTGAAGGTGACAATTTTAGGGAAATAGAGGTGCAGTTGTGGATGAAGCAAGTAGTTGCATCCACTGCGCGGACCTTCTGCATGCCATGTTCTGAGTATCGTTCCCGAAGAGTGAATAAATACATGGTAGGTTAGGAGGGTAAAGACAAGTCCCAACAGAGCACAGAAAAAAAGCAGAGCACAAAAAACAAGCAGTTAGAGAAGACTAGGGTGTTGGGAGAGCTCATTGTGCCTTCTTTAAGAGGAATTGGGCTGCAGGGAACACCGTGTGAGCCGCAACTTAAATGGGTGAGATGGGTGTGGAAAGCAGGATTAAAGGGGAGCTTCAGGAGGTGATTCTTGGAGTTCCTCTGGCATGGTCCTGTCGTCAGCAGGTGGGGCCTCCTGGTGATATGGTTTCAACCTAGAAATGGGAATCCAGGGAGTGAGACGGTTGTCTGGTAAGGAGAGTTTGGCGGCGGTGGGGGTACAGAGAATGAAAGGATAGGGGCTTTCCCATTTTGGTGCAAGAGTCCCTTTCTCCTCTGGGGTATTATAATAGACTAGACTCCCAGGTGTTAAGGGAGGAGTGTTTGGAGTGGAGACTGGGTCCGGAAGAAGCCAGTTCTGACATTTCCAGTGTTCAGAGCGGAGATGAAACAAGAGAGGCAAAGACAAATCTCGGGTGAGAGGTCCTTGTGAAGTGACCAACCCAGAGGGTATAAGAGGTCTTCCATACATTATCTCAAAGGGAGACAGTAAAGATGGTTTCTTAGGGAGAGCTCTGATTCGAAGCAAAGCAAAGGGAAGGATTTTGACCCAGTCTAAGTTTAATTCCATTGTCAATTTGGTAAGGACTTCCTTCAGAGTATGATTTACCCTTTCCACTTTCCCTGAAGCCTGGGGGTAATATGGACAGTGGAAATGCCACTTGAAGGAGAGGGCTTGAGATGTGATCCTAGAAATAATCTCAGGGCCATTGTCATATTGTAGGAAAGTGGGCATACAAAACCTAGGGATGATGTCTGTCAGTTAGATTGAAGCTACAGTGGAAGCCTTTTTATTGGAAGTGGGAAATGCCTCAACCCAAACAGAGAAAGTGTCCACAAAGACAAGGAGGTATTTAGTGTGCCATACTGTGGGCATGTTGGTGAAGTCTACTTGCCAGTCAGCAATGGGAATGTGTCCCTGGGCTTGGTGGAAAGGGAAAGGTTTGGGCCTTAAAGGAATATGAGGTTTGGTCCGCTGACAGATCTGACAATTAGAGGCTATATTCTCTATCATGGCTATGTCAGAAGGGTTGAGGGAGAAGAAGCTCTGTAAAAAAAGGGTCAAAGACTGAGAATTGGAATGGTGTAGAGTATGAAGGAACTTGAAAAGATCCTTGTTCTTACTGGAAGAAGTAGGGGCTTCAGATGAGCTGTCTAAAGTGGCCATAATATGTACCCCATAGGGGCCATAATTGGAAGTGGTAGCACGCATTCGTGGCGCCTGGTCAGCTTTGGCATTGCCCTCAGTGATAAGAGAGCCATCCTTCTGATGGGACCTACAATGGACAACTCCCAACTGGGTGGGTAAGTGGGAGGCCTCCATCAGATTGGTTATAAGAGCCGAATTAGTGATCGCATTACCTTTGGTGGTAAGTAGGCGTCGCTCCCTTCATATTGAAGCATGGGATAATAAGATCTGGAAGACATATTTTGAATCAGTATAGAGGGTGAGGGATTTGCCTTGTGCTAGAAGGCAGGCACGAGTGGCTGCTATAAGTTCAATCTGCTGGTTGGTAGTTTCTGAAGGCAAAGCTTTGGCGTCTATAATCTCAGTGGCTGAAACTACAGCATATCCAGAGTAATGAGTGCCGTTCTGCCTAAAGGAACTGCTGTCAGTAAACCAGATAAGGTCAGGCTTGGTGAGTGGTTCCTCAGAAATGGAAGAATGACAGGGGAGGAAATCTTCTAAGGTTTCCAAGCAATTATGAGTTGGTGTGTTAGACGTGGGAGTCATTGGGAGCAGTGAGGGAAGGATCAGTGCAGAGCAGGGGAGGAAAGTAATATTAGGGTTTTCCAGAAAGGAAGTGAGGAGCGACAGAACCCTGGATGGAGGAAGGGTTTGAAGGCCCTTATAAGCTGAAAGATCTTTCAAGTGATGTGGGGAGTGGATAGTTCAAGGTGCCCCAAAACTCAGCTTAGAGGCTTCTTTGTGTAAAATTTGTCCAGCAACCAGAGCTCTTAAGCAAGGGGCTCACCCACGGATGGTAGAGTCTAGTTTCTTGGAAAATATGCCACAGGTGCAAATGTAGGCCCATAGTTTCGACCTAAGACCCTAAGTGCTTGCCCCCCTTTTTCATGGACATATAGATGAAATGGTCTTGAAAGATCAGGAAGGTGAAGGGCAGGTGCCTTTAAGAGGAGTTGCTGAAACCTGCGGAAGTGGTAGATGGGGGAGGAGACAAGAGATTCACTAGGGGGTCCATTTGCTTGGTCATACAGGGGTTTGGATAGAAGAGAATAATTTGGGATCCAGGCCCTAAAATAACCTGCTAATCCTAGGAATGATAGTATTTTGGCTTTCATATGGGGCACTGGAAGATCAGAGAGGAGTTGCCTCCTATCCAGTGTTATTTCCTTTTTCCCGGGTCTAAGGCAAAAACCAAGAGAGGTGACAGAAGAATGGGAAACCTGGGCCTTGTGGGGAGACTCCCTATATCCCTTGTCTGCTAGGAAATTAAGAAGCTGAGCGGTGTGGGATTGAGAGTGTTCCCAGAGGGACTACATAGAAGAAGGTCATTGACATATGGAAGGAGAATAGTGTCAGGACAGGTCGGGTGAAAGGATGTGAGGTCCTGGGCAAGAACTTGGCCAAAGAGATGGGGGCTATCCCTGAATCCCTGTGGGAGGACAGTCCAGGAAAGCTGATGAGAATGGTGGATGTGAGAGTCAGTCCATGTAAAAGCAAAGATATTCTGAGATTCTGAGAACAAGGGAATAGAAAAGAATGCATCTTTTAAACTTAGGACCGAGAAGTGGGTAGTAGTGGCAGGGATCTGAGAGAGGAGGGTGTAAGGGTTGGGCACTAGTGGGTGGATGGGGACCACAGAGGAGTTGACAAGGAGAAGGTCTTGAACCAGCCTGTAGGACACTTTAGGTTTCTTAAGTGCCAGAATGGGGGTGTTGAAAGGAGAGTGTGTAGGCCTAAGATACCCCTTTCATAATAAATCCTGGATGATGGGTTCTAATTCGAGGAGGGCTGTGGTTGTGAGTGGATATTGTGATTGACTAATATATCTTGAAGGGTCCCGTAAGACAATATGAATAGGACTGCATTTAGCCATAAGGGGTGTAGTTGTGTCCCAAACCTCAGGCTTAACTGGTTTAGAGAGTCATGGGAGAGTGCATTAAGGAGGTGTATCTGCCCCTAGGAACATCATGAGGAAATGAGAGGTAGGAGAGGTGTGGGGTGATATGTGAATGCTGACTTTTAATAGTGAGAGTATGTCCCTTCCCAGAAGGGGAATGGGGCAATGGCTCATAACGAGAAAGAAGTGAGTGAAGGACAAAAGGGATCCCTGCATATAACATGATGGGGGGGTTTTAGGGAAAATCTGTTTACCTCCTACCCTGACAATAGGAGTTTTTGAGGGTGTGGTAGAACCCCATACTCCCTTAAGACCGAAAAAGTGGCACCAGTATCCAAGAGGAAGGTAATGAAGCATCCATCCACCAGGAAGGTAAACCTAGGCTCTTGATTCTTGATGGTAATAGTCTGGAGGGAAAGCCCAGGGATCCGTCAATCCTCCGCTGCTAAGCCCAAGAAAGGCTGTGGTTGCCTGGCGGCTGACCAACCTCCCTTTCGGGTTGTTGGGCAGTCTGCCCCCCAGTGTCCCCTTTGATGGCATTTTGGGCAGGGGTTGTAGGGTGTCCTCAGTGAAGGACAATCCCTGGCCCAATGTCCCTCCTTACCACATTTGAAGCAAGCTCCCGGGGGTGTCATATTGGGATGGCGTGGTGATGGCCTTCTCTGAATGACCTGGGCCAACATTTGGAACTTGGCATTTTCAGCCCTCTGCCTACGGCATTCACTTTCATCCTCTCTATCATAAAAAACCTTGAAAGCGACAGCGAGGATTTTAGTCTAAGGAGTAGCAGGGCCCTGTTCAAGCTTTTTAAGCTTGGCTTTAATGTCAGGGTAGCTTTGGGCCAGAACATATTTCATTAAGACATGACGGCCATCAGGGGTTTCTGGGTTGAGGTTTGTGTACTGTTAAAGGGCCTTGGTTAGTCTATCCAGGAATTCTGAAGGTGTTTCCTCCTTCCTTTGAATGACCTCCTGCACCTTTTTAAAGTTAACAGCCTTGCGGGTGGCCTTTTACAGGCCCGCCAAGAGGCAGGATGTAAAAAGGTCACTAGACTGTAAGCCTTCAGGGGTGTTGTAATCCCATAGGGGATCCTGCTCTGGGACAGCATGAGGGCCTGTGGGGTGGTTAGGATTGGTCCTATGATTTTCATCAGCATGGGCTTGGGCTAGCTCCCAGACCCATTGACTTTCCTCAGGGAGAAGTGTATTGGCCAAGAGCATGTAGATGTCATGATGAGTGAGACTATATGCTTGCAGGACCCATTGAAACTCCCGAATGTAAGTGGTGGGGTCAGTGGTGAATGAGCCTAACTTCCTCTCTAGCTGAGTAATGTCCGACATGGAGAAGGGCACTTGGACTCTGATGACACCCTCGGGACCAGCTACCTCACAAAGGGGTGCGATTGTCTTGGGGATGGGAAGGAGTCCCTTAGACCTGGTAACAGGAGGACTGAAAGAGGCAGGAGGCGGACAGGAAGGAGAGGGAAGGGCAGGGAGTGTCTCTTTGGAAGAGGAGGAGGTGGAGCAGGCAGAAGAGGGCGGAGGGGAGAAGGATGAAATGGAAGGCTGAGGATCCCTGGAATCAGGCAGAGGAAGAGGAGGGTATAGTGGGAGAGAAGGGGCAGATAGGACTGGGGGATAAGGTGGGGGTTCATCTGCTGGGTTGAATGAGGAAGAATCTGTGAAGTCAGGAGTAGACGTAGGGGAAGAGAAGGGTTTGCAAACAAGGAGGACCTGAGAGGGAGGGCAGGAGGAGCAGCGACAGGGTGCTGTGTGAGAAGGCTAAAACCTTAAATGCAGGGAATCTCACTCCACTTTTTCAGATGCTGGCAGTAGTTAAAAAGGTCACAGATGAAGTTTGAATGTAAGGAGCCTTCTGGAGGCCAATGATTGCCATTATCCAGTGGATATGTAGGCCAATCTTGGGTACAGAATTTGATTAGAAGTTTGGGCTTGATGTCTGGTGTGAGGGAGAGTGTGGCCAGATTTTTTAGTAGACATTTGAGAGGTGAGGCTTCAGGTACAGATGAAGAGGTGCCCATAGTCACAGGGAGAGAAGGAAGACAGACAGAGAGAGAGAGAGAGAGAGAGAGAGAGAGAGAGAGAGAGAGAGAGAGAGAATAAGAGTAAGGGAGAGAGACAAAGAGAAAACCCGGGCTGGAACGGCTTTCAGGAAGCTCAGGGCGAACGGGGGTCAGGTGGGCGTCCCCAAAATGACCAGCCGTCATGAGGAAATACAGAGGGCACTACCTGGGCGTCACCAAAGAAGTGCGATCTGTGAGACCCAATGGGTTCGGAGCCACGGGCAACCTGACGTCAGGAAAGTTTTTGAACGCAGCGGAAAAAGTCAGTAATGAAAACAGAACTCCGGTTCCGGCAGAATGTAGTTCCAGGACGGGAGTTCAGTTTTCCCCGAGCAGAGAGGCAGCTTCAGCCAGACACAGCAGCCCCGCAGCAAACAGCAACTCTAGCCAGCAGCGGCAGCGGCAGCAGAGGAGAAAAAACCACAGAGCCTCTTGTGTAAACTCAGAAGCCTCACGCCCCAAAGGAAAACGGATCACCAGAGGGTCCACTGCGACCAGTAAAGGTCTTAGTGGCAGGAATTTCCTGCCCCCTACAGGGCGTCGAGAGTGGGCCGGAAGATCAAGGTCACAAAACCAGTGGTAGCCCGAAGGGAGTTGCAGAGCCAGGGTCAGGGGAGGCTTACATATATCAGATCTGTGGTGGGTGCAGGAAGCTGGCTGTCTCCGGGGGAGCAGGGGACGGGGCTCTTGTTAGAAAGAGCTCACCCGTATCCTCACATGGGGCATTAGAATGAAAGAACTTCCCACGCAAAGGCACTTCGCTGGGAGAATTCCAATTTTATTGCAAAAAGCTGTGTGCTTATATAGAACTAAGGGGAAGATGGAAGGGCTTAGATAAATGGCAGGCAAACCGTTTATTGGTTAGTTCTTTCAGATATCAGCTCTGGAGCCCAGGAATTAGTTCTTATTGGGGCTAAGGTTCCCCACCAGCGAGATTTCAAATTGGCGCCAGCGGGAGAGTTCACACGGGTGGGAACATTTGGCACCACTGTAGAAAAAAGAAGGTAGGAAGAAGAAGTCCTTAGGCACCATGTAGGGGTTTTTCTCTGGGGTATGGCTGCCGTTTATACTTTTCCCAACAATGAGTATACCAGACAGTGCCTTGATTGACTGGTTTTCATGGAAATGGTGTTTAACAGAGATGCCAGAAAGTTGGATCCTGCTGAGTAGTGGGCCTAGAGCAATGGTGGGCAGGTGTGTGATAAAACATCTGTGGTGGGGCCATGTAGATCTTTCATTGGATTCCAAATGGCTTGTGACTGACATGGTGAAGCCAGCAGACCCTTATATGTAAAGGCACCTTGTTACATAGAGAGGTTTCAGGACATTGTTCAGAATCAGGTTGCTATGGTCAAGGGGGCAAGCTATGTGGGATAGAGGCCTGGTTCTTGTATTCTCCTGCAGACCCTGACCCACCACACGTGACAGAAATCCCTCCTGCACTGTGTCCCCGTTGAACTCCTTGTATTTCATGAAGCAAATACCAAACTCCCAGTGCAGCAGCAAGAAACACCATGAAAATAGAGGATGACTATATGGATTCAACGTCCACACAGGGAGACATTCAGCCCCCAGGGGCCACAGTTTACCTACAATGGAAAATTCAGCACTGCTATCTCATGTTCATTGGAAAATAAGAAACCATGTCCTCCAGGTCACATTGATGCAGACCCAGCTTTTATGGTCTCACTAGAAAGGAAGCTAAAGCTCCTGACAACAACATATATTTGAAGTGCCCAACCTCACAGGCAGTTTCTCAAGAAGTCTCTAGGCCAGCAGACCTTCAAGTTTTTGGAGGGTTTACCCTGTCCCTTACTTTTGGAAACTCCTCTACCACTTCCAAGGTTGTGAACTTCTGATCATATTCCATTCTAGATATGTATTCACGGATTTTCTAACTTTTCTCCTCTGATTGTGTCATACTTGGGCCGTAGGTGTTGTCAAGGCATTGTTCTGGATGAGAGTGGGAAGATTTTGGTGTAGCACATATTTACATACACATTGGATTCATTTTTCAATTTTCCATTCAAAATACCGAATCCCTGACACTAACACATACCCTACTAGACTCTGACTACTAATCCTAATATGATGGAGAAAAATAACCCAAACAGAATAGAAATACAAGCGGTTGAGAGGAGGCATGGCGTATAGTTGGTCTTGCCTTTTGCATGATATAGGGTAAGAGTTATAAATCTTGTTAATTTTTTGTTGAAATGGTTCTCCATGTGTTTTTAAAGTTAACACATATGTGAATTTCTGTCTCCCTTTTTCTGTAGCCAATTCAGCACATGTATTTTTATATGCACATATAAAATCCTACCTGGTATCACATGTACATTTTTGTGAGGTGGCTAACTTGGGAGATACAAAGTATGAGAAGAGATGACTCCTCCTAAATGTTTTTGGAACTGAAAATTCAAACTATGAGTGAGCTTCTTAGTTGAAAAACATTATACATAAATCCATGTTCAGTAAAATTAATATTTTTGGATCTGTGAATGATATATATTTCATGATGAATTTTGATTGGCATATATATTGCTACTTTCTAATGTATCTGTGTGATATATATATTTTCAAAATATGAAATATATGTGTCTTATTATACACTCCCTAAATAATTCACTCATGTTCATGTATGTGCTTTTATAATCAACTTTTCATAAGATTGTTTTTAAAAATATTCATCCACCTGAAATACATATTTATTTCCTAGTACTGAAAACTCACTTCAGTGAATGGTGCAAACAAAGCCTTATATTTCTACAGTAACTGACCCAATTTAACATCAATGAAAGTAGATTTCTATGGGACATGATGTGTATTTTGATGTTCATTTTAATTCAACACTGGTACATTACTATTTCTTCAGTTTTTATACATCGTAGAATATACATTTCATCCACAAGTTCACAAATTGAAAGACATTTGTAACACATTCAATCACTTCCTGCTTCAGAACACATGTATTCCTCCTTGTTTTTGACTGGTTATTTCATGAGACTTCTTTCCAAACACATTATTTTCGATTTCCATAATCAATTTTGAAGCAAAACTCACACACATTTTATGATAAACTACAACCCTAATATTACCATTAGATATATAACTGGTTGGAATGAATGTATGTATATCAATATAAGATTTCCTGTGTATTTTGGGATATCAATTTATTCCAATTTCTAAATTTGGAAACAGTTATATTATTTATTCACAGTATGGTCTATTCATGCATTCTCTCTATATTCATACACACATGGTACACCTATTTGTGCCCCCAATACTAATTTATATCTCTTCAAAATATTGCTCTCAGAAATGGTGCAACAAATACTCATGTCACCTGATCTACATATACATTTTATCACAGTAATATTCTGGCCACAAAATGCAAAGTCACACTTACGACTGTACCAAAGCCTAAATGGAATATGAGTATGGATTATGAAAATCACCCATGTCCAGGTTGCCTAATGCTCTCAAATGTCAATCCTATTGGTGACTACATATTTGTTTCTTCCTAAGATTATTTATTCAAACTCAAGCCTGTCGAAAATGTCTAATCCTATCAATCACTTTATCATTTGCTGATTTTCTAATGTCTCTATTGATATCTGCTTTCCTACATATTTTCCCCAGTTCATCATTGTGACTGACTCTTCACATGTGCTGACATTTACATTTTCTCTCTACCCAAAACCCTATTGCTAAAGAACTTTTTGTCCAAATCATATACTCACTCTTTTTCCTAATCCTACCAACTATCTTCCTAATCCTACCAACTATCCTTTTTTGACTGGATGTTCTCTTTGACATTCAATCATCCAAGGTACAAGGTCCTATGCCATTGTGTATAGATTTATCTGAGACACATGTGCAGAACATAATTCAAACCTAAGTATCCCAATCAAGGATCCAAAGCCCTTCTGGGCTTCAAATCTTACCTAGATTTCGGTTTTCATAAATATATTTCCCCTCTATATATTCTAATAAATATTGCAGGTTCCCAATAACATTATTCATCCAGCAGAATGATTCCTAAGCCAAATCAAACATGTTATTAACCCTAACCATACTCTGTTCCCTCAATCTAACTTTACAGAAAAGCAGGGACAGAGTTGGTCTTACAATACAGGAATGTAAGAAATCTTCCACCTGCTGAGAAATGAAAAGGTCCATGCAGAAATGAACCCTGGGGAAGCTATAGGAAGCTATGAAGGACCTGAGAGAGCAAAAGTCATCTTCCACGACAAACAACCTGGTCAGGATGAAGGGGTGTGTCTGAAGCAGTCTCTCTTTTCTTAATGTAGAGAAGATGGACAATACCAGGCCTGTGTGGAGAGCTGTTCCCGGGTGCCTATGTTTGATATACCATTCAAACTTGTGAAAGTGTCACAGGAAGTAGGGGCAGCCTCCATCAATTGGGACACTTGGAAGCAACTATTAGGACAAAGTGGTTGCCAAGGCAGTGACCTCATTCAGTTCCTGAAGGAAGTGACCTACATCACTTTCTTGGTGATGGAACTCTCTGAACTAGGGATCCAGGAAGACAGGCACCCAGAGGCAGTCCCAGTCCCAGTCCCAGTGGCCTCACATATTTGGATTTACCAAGGACAGAATCAGTCTTTCTTGGTAACTACTGATGTGAGGATGGCCAAATGCCAGGAAGGTCTGAAGAGGGGACTTTCCTGAGTAAGCAGGTAGTGTCTCACCACTGGCACCTTACAACTTCACAGTGTTGGCCAAGGAGTCCACATCTGACATAGGACAGTCCATTTTGGAGTAACATACTATGGCCCATCAGTCAGAGGACACTCCGGATAGTCATAGACCTACTTGGGGGAAGGAGGTGACTTTTTGGGTGTGGGTGTGAGTTTGTGGTTTTGTCTCATGATCTGAGAATAGGTAGGAAAGTCGGTTTGTTAGGATTGGAGTGGACTGTTTCTAGTAAGTCTTTTGACAATGCGAGTGTTTTTATGTCTGTTTATCCCACTGTGTCCGTGGTTGTAGACATTAGAAAAGAGAATGCATCAATGGATGTGTCCTGAATAGAAGAAAGCTTCACAACATTCATCCTGCCCAATTTATGAATGGATTTTGTCTTGCCTAATGGATGGGCAACAACCACTGTCTTCCTAAATTCCTGTTTTCTTCTTGAATTCTGGCCACTCTCCAGAATAGGCTCATGGTTTTGTTTCCAAGACATGAACCACCTCCAAGCTCTGTGACATGGCTATGTACTGGATAGCTGAAGGGAATGGGATCATCTCAGAAAACTCAGATATCATTTTAGAAACCCTGCCTTGGGCCATTTGCTTACCTATTGTTCTGTTGCCCTGAATGTCAGAAAGGTCTTTGCCTCAGGCCACCCCTTTTTGAAGCCTGAAGAAAACGGTTTTCAATGGAAATTAATGGGCATCAGCTGTAGATCTTTGCTTAATTGCTTTGGAAAGGGATGTGTCTGCATCAGACTCTTGGCCATGTTTGAGGTTGTTGAATAGATTTTCAGCACCTGATGGATGTAACGAACATGTGTGCTTCCAAAACCAAAATGGCCAAAAAAGCAGTCATTGTGGACGAAGTCTCTCGCCTTCCTCTGTAAGATTACTGATCTCCATCAAGTAAAAATAGGGATCCTTTTTGTCAAATGAGTTCTTCAAACCCTGCAGAGGATAGCCCATAGGTGCTTGGGTTTTCTCATGATTCCAATTCACATAAAGAATCTATACCCGAGAGTCAGTAGGCCTCAAATTGGAGAATCAGAGCAGTATTTACGGCAGGCTCATTTGATAACTCCTGGTTCTCAGAAAGGGTGTCCAGGCAACCCTGACTTTAGGCAAATGATGGGCAAGGGAGGTTATTTTGTACACTGTATTGGGCTGAGCCCCTCATGGAAACCTCCAGCCACAGGTTATGATGAGTGTCTATATGGAAGAAGATGAGGGCCTTGTGGGAGTGCTTTGGTTTTAATTGTGGTCATTTGTTTGGTGGTTCGAAGTGATGACTGGGTCTATCTGGGCTTGAACTCTGGTGTGATTCCACTTATAGTCTGAGTTCTCGAACTGATCTCAGAGAAATATTGCCATAAACTGTGTTCAGATTTTAGGAGGCCACGCATGGGATTCTCCCTTGGAAACTGAGATCAAATACAAGGGTGGCTTTCCACAGAGCCTTGGAATATCAGCTAGAATATCACATGATTTTATTCTGAAAGATTTGGCAGCCATAGTTGACAGTCAGAACACCCATGGACGTCACATTAAAGACCTCAATGGGCCTGGCTTCATGTGACCTTTTGACCACTCTATGGGAAGACTTGCCTGTGAGATTTCTCCAGAGAATTCATTGAAAACAGCTTCCTCACCATTTAATATTTCCTGAATGAACTGAAACCCACAGTGCCTCCAACTTCATCCATGAAAAATGGCTAGATAAATACAATGAAATCTTTGAAATTCCCTTAACCAGGTGGCACTGGAGAACCTTTAGATGTCTTGTTGCTGATCTTGAGTGTACCAGAGAATGCCATGATTGACCGGGTTTCATGAAAATGGTGTAGAACAAAGATGCCAGTAAGTTGGAGCCTGCTGAGAAGTGGGCCTATTGCAGTGGTGGGTGGGTGTGTGATAATACATCTGTGGTGTGGCAATGAGGATTTGCCATTGCCTTCCAAATGGTTTGTGACTGACATGGTGCAGCCAGCAGACCCTTCTATGTAAAGGCATCATTTTATATGGAGAGGTTTCTGGGCTAAGTTCAGAGTCAGATTTCTATGGACAAGGGGGCAAGCTCTGTGAGATAAAAGCCTGGTTGGTGCATTCTCCTTCAGACCCTGACCCACCACAAGTGACAGAACTTTCTTCAACACTGGGTTTCAGTTGAACTCGTTGTATTTCATAAAGCATATACCAAACTCCCAGTACAGCAGCAAGAAACACCACAAAGTGGAGGATGACCAAATGGCTTCACAGTCCAAACGGGGAGACACTTAGTATCCAGTGGCCACAGTTTACCTACAAAGAGAAAATTCAGCACTGCTGCCTCATGTTCATTAGAATACAAGAAACCATGTCCTCCAGGTCACATAGATGCAGACTCAGCTTTGATGGTATCACTAGAAAGGAAGCTAAAGCTCCTTACAACAACATATATTTCAAGTGCCCAAACTCAGAGGAAGTTTCTCAAGAAGTGTTTAGGCTGGCAGAGCTCCATGTTTTTGGAGTGTTTACCTGTTAGACCAGGACACAAGAAAAGACCACTGACTCTAATTAAAATCAAATTAAATTTAGCTTATTATTTCCACTGGCTGTGCTACCTCTCCCTCACAAAACGGCGGGAAAAAGACAGCAACCCCAGCTTTCCTACAGGCAGCTTAATAGCCCAGAAAATTACACAAAAGGGGGTTTACAGATAACAGAACTCTGACAAACATCACACCAATGGCAGTCTACATTTTTTTTGCTGTCCCTACATCAGAGTTCATGAAGACCATTAGAGCCTCAGAGAGGGTTGTTGTCTGGCCAGAGAAGGCAAATATTTATGATGTGTCACTAAAGTTTCAGAGAGGGCTGCTATCTGGTCAGAGAGCCGGGCATGGGTGAGTTCAAGGCATGGGCAGGCATTCCAAGCAGGTTTAGAATTTGAAGTAATTTATGGTAAAGCCAAAATTATCTTTTCATGGCTTTTTGGCAAGATGGCTCCCAATTTAAATTAAAGATCAGGTTGGGTCTATCATTCCCGCCTTTTCTTTGTGTCCCCTTCAAATCTTTGATAGATTACGGGAAGAGCACTGAGGAAATTTTAATCCCTCAGGTAAGAGTCTCCAAATTTTTAGAACTCACCCAAAACCGATCTCCCTGATTTTACCTGACTTCATTAATTACTTATATTGATAGTCTATTTATCTTTCTCTCCATTGTTATAAGAAGAGTGGTGTCACTCATTTTTTCTTCTTCTGACCTGAGACAGGGTGACGTGAGTGGGCATGGGATGAGGGACATGAGTTGCCTTTTAGAAGTCAGTTGAGGGACATGAGTTGCCTTTTAGAAGTCAGTTCGGTTTGAAGTCTGATTGGGGAAGAACAGGTTGTAAAGTCATCTGGGGATGGGTTCTTCTATGAGAGAAACAAAAACCATGAGTACTGAATAAATGTTGCAGCACCTGGAACATGTCACTGTATAGAAGTTCCCTCACCAGTCTTTAATATCCCCAGTTATCAGGACTGTCAATTTAATATTTAACTTTTACTGTTACACTTGTCCCTCCCCATAAGATACAGTTTAATTATTTAATGTCATCTGATCTTGTAAAATCCTTTTACTATTATGACCTCTGTGTCTCTTTGAGAAACCTTTAATTCTGTTACTCAGGGCTGGATAATTGTACTAGCAAACACCAAGCCAACCTGTGTAGGTTAGGAATATCTGTAGGCCTTAAACTGAAAACTTCTCCCTGTGGCAGGTCTTCTTGATAGTCTCTTTTTATAAGTATCAGGCATTCCTGTCTGAGAATTCTTCTTTGTAGCCACCAGTCTTACTTATTTTGGGAGGCAAACATAAAGTGCATACCTTAACATTATATTATTATTATTATTATTATTATTATTATTATTATTATTATTATAATTTAAAATGCCCAGGAATGGATGTATTTTGTTCTTAACTGTCTTTGCTAAGTGTTTAAGATGAAGCAGTCAAACTGACTTTTGTTTCCATCTATTGTTAACAGTCAGCTGACCTTTTATGGGAGTCAATTCTGGGGAAACTTGAGAGCAGATTCTCAGTTCTGCTAGTGCCATTTGCGCTAGGTGGGTCCAGATCTTGCTTGACCATTTGGCTTCCCTCGGAAGCATCAGGGATGTCTCCTTTCTTTGATGACTCTCCTCTTCGTTACAAATACACTGATTGGCTTTCTGTTCTCCAGTGGTCTCATTAATCTCCCTGATCAGGAGGAGGTTATGTGGCTCAGAGTTTCAAAGCTCTTTAGAGAAGTCCCCTGTTCCCTGGATTCAGACTGACTCATAGGGCAAAAGCCAAATATTGGTTTTCTTGGCTCTTTTCATTTAACTTTAATTTTAAATCCTAATCTTAAACATCCAGCAAATAAATTTTAACAGCCTTATATTAAGAGTACTGGGCTTTAATGTCTATAACTATATAATTATCTTTTTATTAATTGGGATCTGTATTATTCTGTCTGTATTGTAAGTAATGACTTATTATATTGAATAAACCCATGTTGTGTTCTTAAAGCAACACGTTTGTAAAACAGTAAAAGAGAATCTTTAGATCACTTATAAGACAATTTCAAAATAAAATTAACAAAAGTAAAAATACTTAGCTTGTGTAACAGCTACCCTGAATTTTTTGGCTGAGTTATACATTATATCCCCTGTTTGAGATCCTAGGAATATTGACCTTAAAAAAAAACCAACTTTTTAACATAACTTTAAAGAAATATTATCTAACCTACTGGTTTCGTAGTCATTCTCACATGTAGTAAGATGGGACACAGAGCCTTATCTCAGCTAAGGCAGGGCTCTTTATAAATCTTAAGTATTTTAGTTCTAAAGCTAATTCTTATTTTTAAATATCATTTGACAAAGTTTACATAAATTGTTTGAGGTCACATGAACATTAGCTAACACCATATGATATCACATTTAAAACATGAATTAAAGAAAGGCTGAAAGTTTTTAACCTTTACATCGATTAGGCTCTCATTAACTAAAAAATACATTTAAATTGTTCCCCAATGTAAAAAGTAACATAAAAGTTTACATATCTTATTGATAACAGGTAAATAAATCCCCAATATATTTTTTACCATACAACTTCAGAGCACCAGCTTGATATAATGCTCTTTTAAAGTTTCTACCTTACAGACTTGCATACCTATAAGATATGAAAACATTGATAGCATCACAATTACATTGATGTTTCTACATTAACCAAGTTTAGCTTTTAAAGCAATGGCAGTACAGTGCTCTAAAATAACAGTTCTTATTTAATCAGTTGTTTAATTTTTATGGTTGCTTGCTCTGGAGAAAATAAAACTTAATAAACACAACGTTATGGGTAAACTTATGTTTTAAGAAATTTTTGTCTCATTAACACATGACTTATTTTTATATTCTTATACAGACTTTAATAAGAACTTATTCAGACCTTAGTAAATCAATCAGATATCTAAGAAAAGTACTCATGAATGAGCAATCCTATATCAAATTTACTTTACTTATTTATCAAAATATTAGAGAAATGTGTTGACAGTGTAAACCATTTTTATGTTGAAGGAAAGGTCCTAGAACCAAGGCATATTAGACATTTTGTAGATATTAATATTTTATTAGATTTTTGAACACCTAAAAAAATTGTAAGCTTAAATTTAAAGACATTGATTTTTATCTGTTTATCCAATTTAAATTGAAACATTTAAATCACGTGAATTAAAGATCTTTGGATCTCCTACTTAAATTTGTTTTAATGAGCGCTTTTTTATGAGCGCTCCTTGTATATGTTAATTTGTGTATCATATATATGATATACGGACATATGTATATGTGGACATACAACACATAACAAAAGTGTGCACACATAATAATAGTAAAGGCCTTGTAGCTTTTCTCAGGTGAAATCTCCATTGCAATGTTTCAAAAAGTCTACAGTTGGTCAAAGATATAACTGATCTGAAAAACATTAACCTAGGTCTGTATGCTCAAAATCATGAGCTCAAAAAAAAAAAAAGTATCTAAGGAAAAAAAAAAGAGTCCTAGAAAAAGTGACTGGCTAGTAATTAGTAAATACCATACAATTTACCTTTTTTTTCCCTTAGGCCTCAAATCAGTCTCCTACTAAGCTTTCAGGCTTCTTTCATTTACATTTCAATATAAATCATGGCTGAGGTCTGGAAGGAGCAGGAAAAACTGCTATTCTGAGCAGACACCTCAGGCCTAAGGCATTTTAACCATAATTTTGAGGTTCGGATGTTGAAAATTATGATACAAATTTAAGATACAATTCACAAAATTTTATATTTTTACATCTTGTTTTGTCAACAGATACCATTCTATGATTTACTATCCTTGTCCAAATTAATGCAGTGGTACACACAGTGACATTTCCCGAGGCTATCCAATTCAAAATTGGTGAAAAAAAGACTGTATGATTGGGAATTTACTTGCCAACTTGGAAGTAGAGTTCTTCAGTTTTCCATACTAAGTATTTAAGTTCTCTGGCATGAGTTATCTGAAATCATAAACTAAACAATTACCTAAACCCGACTTTTAACTGCAAGATTCTGCAATGCTTCAAAAACCCATTCAGATACCAGATTGTTAAAATAAAACATCATCATTTAGACACACATTCAGCTAAGATCATTCCCAAGAAACAATTTATAATATCAACACATTATTGCAGATGTCTTAAAGGGCCAGATACAAAGACACAAGACAGACAGAAAGGAGGTTCAGACTATGGCTGTCAGAGAGAACCGTTTAAACCAGAGCAGATAAGAGAAAAATATCCTACACCAGTGTGCACCATAGATATCCACAGGGGGGGGACCACATGTTTTAACAGAGGGGAAACCTGAAATGTAAAATAAAGTGTCTCCATGGTGACTTCACTGCATTTAGTGTCCCCTTTTTCTTTTTCTCTTTTTTAACAAGACAGAGGTGGCATAATTCTTACAGTGCGGGGAGGAAGGAGGTAATTCCCTGAATCAACAGGGCTTTTGCAGCTGCTGGGAGTCCCTCAGTCCCTCCTTTTACTTACAGGATTAGCTCCTCTTGTTCAGTTCCACACCAAGCATGCTTCATCTCCTAATATTTCAGTAGACAGCTCTCACAAAGTTCCGGGGTGGAGGGCGGGTACCAAATTTGTAAATTAAAGTTCGATTCCTCAACTTGATGCCAATTAATACCAATTTAATAATGAGGACTGAGTTTTGAGAAAAAGAAAAAGGGAGGTTTATTGCTTTGCGAACAAAGGAGAAACACAGGGGACTCTGCCAAAGGTTATGACTCTCTTGATCTGGAGTGACAAGGGGTTTTAAAGGAGTTTCACTTGTTAACCTCGGAGATGCTCAGTTCTTAGGTCCCCACCAAGCATTGCCCTCTGCAATGGGTGTGCTCCAGGCAGCCAGCTAGGAGCTTCTATCATCCTGCTTAACAAAGGCGAGTAAAGTTCATCGCAGTTCCCTAAAACACAGTCCAAAGGGGTGTCAGGCTTACTCTCTTTATTACCTATTTTTACGTCCAAAATCCTTAAGTTTTTACCACTGAAATCACACAACAAAATGAACAAAAACAAACAAACAATCAAAAAAATAGAACACAAAACAAAACACAAAAAACAGAAACCATGCGCCTAAACAGAAAAACAGTGGAACAGTGCAACATCTTGCTATAGCTCCAGGGTAGGAGTGCATGCGTGCCCGTCGGCCCCTCTCTACAGTTCCAGAGGAATTCCCTACAGAACAGAACAGAGGACAGAACGATTCTGGTTACTCTCCTGGAAAGGAGTATATGTGAGCCTCCCCAGGCCACATCTCTGTCATCAGAAGAGATCTCCCTTAACCGGATATCAGATGTTATAAAAGCCCCACTTACCTATGGAGGACTCCTCCACCAGGTGCTTGCTAATAGTTTTAGTGCAGAGGTTCACTGCAGTGCTCCCCGGACTAAAGGCTCTTTTCCTAATATAGAGAAGATGGACCAAATCAGGCCTGTGTGGAGAGCTGTTTCTTGGTGCCTATGGTTGATATACCATTCTAATTTGTGAAAGTGCCACAGAAAGTAGGGTAAGCCTCCTTCTCATGGTACGCTTGAAAGCAACTGTTTGGAAAAAGTGGTTGCCAAGGCAGTGACCTCATTCAGTTCCTGAAGGGTGCAACCTCACCTCACTTCCTTGGTAATGGAACTCTCTGAACTTGGGATGCAGGAAGCCAGGCACACAGAGTCAGTCCCAGTCCCAGTCCTAGTGGTCTCACTTGCTTCAATTTAACAAGGACAGAGTCAGTCTTTCTTGGTACCTACTGATGTGAGGATGGCCAAATGCCAGGAGTACTCTGAAGAGGGGCCTTTCGTAAAAAAGCAGGTAGTGGCTCACAGCTGGCTCCTGACCACTTCACAGAGTTGGATATGGAGACCAGATCTGAGACAGGATAGGCCATATCTGGGGAACATACTATGGCCCAGCAGTCAGAGGACACTCCGGATAGTGAGAGACCTATTTGGGGGAAGGAGGTGCCTTTTTGGGTGTGGATGTGTGTTTGTGGTTTTGCCCCATGTTCTGAGAAGAGGTAGGAAAGTCGGTTTGTTTGGTTTGGAGTGAACTGTTTCTAGTAAGTTGTTTGACAAGGCGAGTGTTTCTATGTCTGTGTATCCCACTGTGTCCGTGGTTGTAGACATTAGAAAAAGAGAATGCATCAATGGATGTTTCCTGTCTAGTAGAAAGTTTCCCAGCATTCATCCTGCCCAATTTATGAATGCACTAGGGCTTGCCATATCGATGGGCAACACCTGCTATCTTCCTAAGTTCCTGTTTTCTTCCTGAAATCTAGCCACTCTCCAAAATAGGCTCATGCTTTTGAGTCCACGATATGTACCACCTCCAAGCACTGTGACATGGACATGTACTGGATAGCTGAAGGGATTGGCAAGCATCTCAGAAAACTCAGATATCGATGTGACCAGGAAAGTCTCAGTGGAGAACCCCTGTAATGGGCCTTTTGATTGCCTATTTTTCTGTTGCCCTGAATGTCAGTAAGTTCTTTGCCTGAGGCCACGCCTTTGTGAATCCTGAAGAAAACTGTTTTCAAACGGAAATGAATGGGCACCACCTGTGGCTCTTTGCTTAATTGCTTTGTAAAGGGATGTGTCTGAATCAGCCTCTTGGTCCTGTGTGAGCCTGTGGCTTAGATTCTCAGCACCTGATGGATCTAAAGAACGATCCCATGTGTGAATCCAAAATCAAAATGGCCAAAAATCAGTCACTGTGGATGAAGTGCCTCACATTCTTCTGTAAGGTTCCTTACCTACATCAAGTGAGAATAGGGATCCTTTGAGTCAAATGAGTTCTTCAAAGCCCTGCAGATGCTAGCCCATAGGTTCTTGGGTTTTCTTATGAATCCAATTCAAATAAAGAATCTAAACCCCACAGTCAGTAGGCCTCAAATTGGAGAACAGAGCTGTATTAATGGCAGACATATTTGATAACTCCTGGTTCACAGGGAGGGTGTCCAGGCCACCCTGACTATTGGCAAATGAGGGGAAAGGGACCTTATTTGGGACACTGTCTTGTGCTGCACCTCTCATGGAATCCTCTTGCCAGAAGTTATGGTGAGTGTCTATATGGAAGAAGATGAGTGCCATGTGGGAGTGTTTTGGTTTTAATTGTGGTCATTTGTGTGGCGGTTGGAAGAGATAATTGGGTCCACCTTGGCTTGAACTTCGGTGTGATTCCCCTTAGAGTCTGTGTTTTGGAATTGACCTCCGAGAAGGTATAAGGTCCTATGCCATTGTATATCCATATTTCTGGGACATCACTACAGAATGTAATTCAACGCTAAGTATACCAATCAAGGGCCCAATGAACTTCTGGGCTTCAAATCTTACCTAGATTTCTGTTTTCATACTTATATTGAAAGGTTAATAAAATAGGTACTTGTCACTTCTTGATTTTCTGTATGCTTAACAAAACACTGTTGAAATCTTGAGAACTGTTTGCTATTCTTGTTCCCAGAATGTGCTGTCCCCAACTGCCAAACTGCAGAATGTACTCGGTCAACCAGTTGCACGCAAACCGCCCACTCGCACTTACCCATCAATAAACTTTCCTTCCTGCCCTCTCCAAGGAAAATATATAAGCACTTCTTAAGCTGTTCTCAGGGCTCTTTGCTCTATTCAAGTGAGCTCTGAGCCCTTGCATGCCGGACTCCCAATAAAGCCTTTGCTGTTGCATGAGACAGTCTCTTGGTGGTCTCTTCCACCCACCCTCGCCCGATCTTTACATCTGGTGGCCCCAGTGAGATCCGGCAGCCGCAGATGAAAGACCCCCAACGGGCTCCTCTGGGGATAAATAAGGCCCCTCTTTCTGGTTTCAGGATTCAGGTTAGGGTTTCACAAATTGGCTATTGGTAAAGAGCGTGAGCTCTCTCCCATGGTGGCTGACACACATGTAACAGAGCCACAGGCCATGTCCCTGGGGGATGAACTCATGAAATCGAGGAACAATAGTCTCCTTTATTCAGTGATATTTTGTTTCGGATTCGGTATTGCCAGCCCATCATGTTTTGCCAGCTACTCAGTCATGGTCTCAGTATTGGACGTCCATTGCCTGTCTTTATTGTCTTGTCTTGTCTGTGTCTTGTGTCATTGCTTTTATTGTCTGTGTATATTTCATTATGGGACAGAGCACTTCAATGCGTCTGTTCATGACCCTTGATCACTAGACCAAAGTCTGCTTAAGGGCTCAGAATCTTTCTTTTTCAGTAAAACGCCAGATCTTGCAGATTCTGTGTCTCAGAATGACCCAACTTTGTAGTCAGATGTCCCCTAGAAGGATCTTTCTACTTCGCACTAATTTGAAAAGTTCGAGATATTGTCTTTTAGCCGGGGCCACGTAGACGTCCAGATCAACAGCCATATATCTTAACTTGTCAGGACCTCTGCAAATCTCCTCCTCCAAGGGTGAAGCCTTTCCTTGTCCCTGCACGGACTCCTACTCCTTCCCCCATGATTCTATCTCTTTAACTCTCTGCTCCTCCTCCTGCACCCTCTGTTCTCCCTGAGTCTCAAGACTCTACTGGACTCTCCTCCCCCTCCTTATCCTCTGCCTTCATCCCCCAACTGCCAACACCCTCTAAGTGATTCCCCTGCTGCTGACTCAGCCTCTCCACCATTCAAAGAAGCTAGGATGGCCCAGCGCCATCCAGATGACAGTCCCGTGGCACACAGAGCCCCTCCTTCCCTGGAGGATGCTGGCCCGGCTAAAAGAACTCAGAGAACTCGCCAACGTTTTTACACCTGCCTACTTGGGATAACTGCCAACAACTCCTAGGGACTTTCTTTATGACAAAGGAATAAGAGAAAAACCTCCAAGAAGCTAAAAAAAAAAAATATCCTCGGACCTGATTGGCGACCAACACAACTTCCCAACATAATCAAAGCGAGCTTACCCTTAAACCAACCCAACTGGAACCCCAACACCTTTGAAGATAAAGAGCATCTGTCCAATTATTGCCTGGCTCTAATAGCAGGTCTCCAAGGGGCTGCTAGGTGACCAACTAATTTGGCCATGGTAAGAGAAATTATTCAAAGGCCTGATGAATCTCCCTCTTTGTTTCTAGAAAGAATTATGGAGGCATATAAAAGATATACTCCTTTCGATCCTCAGGCAGCGGATCAAAATTCATCTGTAACAATGGCCTTAATTGGGCAAGCTGCCATGGATATTAAAAAAATTTAAAAGAGAGATTTAGTCAGAGAAGCTGAGAAAGTATACTATAAGAGAGAAACAGGGAGAAAGAAAGGGAGCAAAGGAAGGATGAGAGAAGCAAAAGACAGACTAAGGGATTGACCAAGATCCTTGTCACAACAAGAAAGAGGCCTGAAATTAAGACATAAGGTGACAGTAAGGGTTACCTGGGGCCATGCAAGAGGCCACCCCTGGCCTCAGATCAATGTGCCTACTGTAAAAAAAAAAAAGGACACTGGGCCAAAAAGTGCCCTATAAAGAGACAGCCACGCCAGCCAGCCATTGTGACTCTGGTGCATGACTAAGAAAGTTGGGGCTCAGATCACTTCCCCTAGCTCAGGGTAACTTTTGAAGTGTAGCGGACCCCAGTAAACTTTGAAATGAATACAGGAGCAGTATACGAAGCCCTTAAGGCCCCATTGGGCCCTCTATCAAATAAAAGGTCTGTAGTTCAAAGGGCTAATGGCAGTAAATATCGGGCTTAGACTACTAAGAGGACCATGGACCTAGGTAAAGGAAAAATCCATCACTCCTTCCTAGTAATCCAGGAATGCCTGGACCCATTGATGGGCAGAGATCTGCTCACCAAGCTCTTGGCCTTAATAACTTTTAACCCTGAAGGCTACCAAATGAAATTTCTAAATCCTTTAGTATAAACTCCTATAGTCACGGCTTTAACTAAATTAGTAGAAGATGAACATCCACTCTTCACACCCCCCAAGACTGATCAAACAGGCAAGCTACGCCAGAAATGGATAACAGATTACGCAGATGCCTGGGCAAAAACTGCTGGGTTAGGCCTGGCCGTGAAACAACCTCCAATAACAGTGGAGTTAAAAACCTCAGCCTCCCCAATTAATGTCAAATAATATCCTCTAAGCAAAAAAAGCTAAAGATGAGATAAGGCCCCATATTCAGAAATATCTGACCTTAGGCGTCCTAAGGCCCTGTCAATTGGCCATGAACACTCCCCTGCTACTAGAAAAAAAAGCCAGGAACCGGGACAATCGCCCTGTTAAATACCTAAGAGAGATCAACAACAGAGTGCAGGACATTCACCCCACGGTACCTAATCCGTACAATCTGCTTAGCACTCTGAACCCTGAGCGGAAATGGTATACTGTTCTGGACTTAAAAGATGCTTTCTTTTGCTTGCCTCTGCATAAAGATAGTCAGTTGCTGTTTGCTTTCGGGTGGGTAGACCCAGAAACCTGAACGTCTGGTCAACTAACTTGGACTAGACTCCCACTGGGGTTCAAAAACTCCCCCACTCTCTTTGATGAAGCCCTCCACAGAGATCTCATCAATTTCAGAACTACGCACCCCAAAGTCACCCAGCTTCAATACGTGAATGACCTGCTACTGGCAGCCAACACCAAGGAAAACTGTGAGTCTGGGACCCAAGCACTATTATATGAGCTTGCTCAACTCGGGTATAGAGTTTCGGCCAAAAAGGCCCAAATTTGCTGGCATGAAGTAATCTTACTGGGCTGTTTCCTTAGGGGCAGTAAACGATGGCTCACTGAGCCCAGAAAACAAACCATTGCCTAGATACCACCCCCATCTAACAGGAGACAACTCAGAGAGTTTCTTGGGACTGCTCGCTTTTGCAGGTTATGGATACCTGGGTTTGCGTTTTTAGCTGCTCCTTTATACCCGGTGTTAGAGGGAGATGCCCAATTCCAATGGACCCCTGATCACCAGGAAGTTTTTTATAATATCTATGGACACTGACACTGAACACCTCAACTTCACTGAGCTCAGGCTGCAATTACAGAAAGCCCTACACTACGTTAAAAATGTACACCAACCCACTCACCTTGGTTCAATGAAACTGCAGGCATTCCTGTAGGATTAAGAACAGAGTTTTCCACTAACCGACTCACAGCGAAAGAAAATAACTGAACGGGTAACAAAAGCCTGTCGAGTCCGTCAATTGGTTAATGCTTACCCTTCCAGTTTCCTAGAGGAAAGCACCTATGAGGAACCAGAAAACGACTATTTTGGGAAGTGGACAATAGTGAAATTAAGCCAGCAAGGTATGGACTTAAATACCTCCTAGTCTTTGTAGATACATTTTCAGGATGGACTGAAGCCTTCCACACATACACACACACACACAAAAAAAAAAAAAAACTGCACAAATGATTTTCAAGAAGATTCTGAAAGATATTTTTCCAAGATACGGTCTGCCTAAGGTAATAGGGCCTGATAATGGACTGGTGTTCATGGCCCAGGTAAGTCAGGTGTTAACTGGGACCCTGTGGATTAATTTTAAGTTACATTATGCTTATATACACCAGAGCTCAGGACAGGTAGAAAAAATAAATAGAACCATTAAAGAGACCTTCACAAAATTAAGCTTAGAGCCCGGCATAAAAGATTGGATTATGCTCCTGCCTTATGCACTGTTTCATGCGAGAAATATTCCCTCTCTTTCTTTGTGTAACCTCACCCCCTATGAAATTCTCTATGATTCCCATCATCCAATAAGGGACCTAACCCCAACTCTAAGGCTTAACGATCACTTCCACACCCCCTTGCTTGACAGACTTAAAGTCATTGAAAGAACTCAGCGATAACTGTGGAAACAGCTGGCCACTGCCTACCAACCAGGGGAGGAGGGGACTCTAAATCAATATCATGTAAGAGACTTCGTCTACATAAGACAACATCAGGTGTCATCCCTGGAACCCCACTGGAAAGAAACATACCAGGTGCTACTTATAAAACCTAAAGCGTTAAAGTAGACGGAATCACTTTTTGGATCCATGCCTCTCATCTCAAGCCTTCGCTGTGTCCAGACTCTTGTTGGAAACTGGAAAAGCGTGGTAACCATTTCAAATTGCGTATTCGCTATGTGGATAAGACTATAGACTCTCCCCTTGGCCACCAGTAGTTCTAACCCTCATCACCCCGTTCAGCAGCAATGGCTGATCACAAATCCTACTAGACAAGAAGTATAGTCTATCTCGCATACAGGCCCCATAGAGACCTGGTGGCCATCTCTCCACCCAGACATTTGTCAGGTCGGTATAGGTCTTTCCTATTGAGATATCCCTGATGAAGAGGATCCCACTAAAATCCCATTAAATCTCTTCTGTACCATAGATAATGGAAACAAATATTATGGATGCAGGGACACGCGAGACAGATTCAGGTTTTACTAGCCTAGATTACTATGTTTGCCTGGCGTACTATCAAAGCCACAAACAGCCACGGCTGTGTGGGGGAGAAGCCGACTTCTTGTGTAAGTCAAGGGAATGTGAGCATACAGGGGCTGCCTGGTGGAACCCAAACTCCTCATCAAATTCAGTACACAGCATTGGCCATATTACCAATTAGACAACCAAATACTATGGCCCCCAGAGGGTTCTCTAGATCCTCAAATTCTGAGTGACATTTTTAACTTCGGCAAGTTCTCAAAAGGGGGAAATTTCCCTATGTGGAATCATTTTTCCTCTTTTTCTCACATCCTGTACTATGCTTCTCCAATAGTTTCTCACCCTCAGCCTTCTGCTCTAGACTCTCTGCTATCACTCCCATCTTAGCAACCTGATTTCTCCTCTCCAATTACTAAATCAAAAACCCAAACCTCCGCTGGTTCTCAGAACATTGCCCCGTTGCTGAGGTAGCAGGTACCGAGGTACCCCTTCACCCACTCACTCCTCTCTTTTCCTGTCAGGGCCTGCACTAGGTCCCACCAAGTCCTCTAGCAAGCTAACCCAAAGCTCAAACCAGCTGAGAAGAGCCCTCAGACCCCTATCCACGATGTAATGAAAATGGCATTTAAAGTTGCTTTGTCATCACTGAAAAGAGGTTTCTAAGAATTTAAAGTCCCTCAAAGGCTTTTTGGAATATTTACTCCCATCTTCCCCTCTGCTATACCTGTTCTAATGCTCAAGTTTTGTTCTAGGAAAATCCCAAACCCCTTTACCATTTTTCTTTTACATCTCTCTTTTCTCATTCTTAGATCCATGGAGCTGCTCTCAGCCTCGACTACCCCGTCTTCCCCCTCTGTACCAGGTCCACAGAAATGTCTTAAATGACCTTCTCCAGAAGTCTTCACCAAGGCTTACTTTAGGTCTTTCAGCAAAAGAGTCCCTCTGAAAGAGTTCAATGTACATAAACTTCCACTTTTCGTGTTGCCCTGTTCTACTTGGCCACTGGCTGGAAAAATCACCACCCCTAAGCTAGACACTGCCTTTCCAGTTTTTCACAAAATATGTGAACAAGGCCTCTGGCCTTGAGCTGGGGCTTCACCTAGATGCCTACATTTCTAAGATAAAAAAGTTAGCAACTGGTCTCCATGGTGACAGCTGGCAGGGAGAAAAAAAGAGACAAAAAAGCTCTCCCCTTCCAAGGTGTCCTTGAAAAGTTAACTTGCCCAGAACAGAGGAAAAAAAAAAAAACAGAAACAAAAACTAATTTTTGTGAATTTCTGCAGACTATGAACTTCTGAGCCCCTTCCCTTACATGTTGGGTACAAATTCTAAAACTACCAAAACTTGGGGTTCAGGGGATTAATTGATTACAACAGAAGCAATGCCCTCTAAATCCGGATGCAACCAAATAAGAATGTTTTCCTCACTTTGGTGCTATCTTAGGTGCATTTTCTTGTCCATTCCTAAAACAGTATAATTCTATACACTTTAACATTATTTATGTTTACATAAATGGTCAATAGATGTGATTAATTATGTAATCATGCAGATGTTTTTCAGAGTGCTCTATCATGACGTAGGTTCATTTAAAGTTCAAATAGGGGGGCATACAACCCGGTTCCACCGGGAACCTGTATCCCTCACTTTGGCCATCCTATGAGGAATAATAATTGCTGAAGGGGTGGGCATAGGAACAACTGCCCTAGTCCATGAGACACAACAAAGACACAATTAGAAGCAGAAATAGACCAAAGCTTAAAGACATTAAAAACCGACATCACAGCTTTACAGGAATTTTAACCTCTCTCTCTCTGAAGTTGTTTTACAGAGCAGGCGAGTGTTGGACCTCCTCTTCATGAGAGAAAGTTGCCTTTTTGCTTGCATTGAGGGAAGAATGTTGTTTTTATGCCGACAATACTGGAGTTGTAAAAGAATCTATGAGTAAATTAAGAAAACGACTTGAAGAGCATCAAAGAGAGACAGAGGCCCCAGAAGGGAGGTTTGATTCTTTGTTCACATAGTCAACCTGGTTAACTATGCTTTTATCTGCCATGGCAGGTCCATTTATAATCCTCATATTATTGCTAACGGTAGGACCCTGTTTGCTCAACCGTGTAGTTTCCTTTCTAAACCAAATCGAACATGTTATTAAACCTAACCATACACTGTTCTCTCAATCTAATTTTACAGAAAAGTGGGGACAGAGTTGGTCTTAAAATACAGGAATATAGAGGATCTTCCACCTGCTGAGAAACTCAAAGTTCCATGCAGAAATGATCCCTGGAGAAGATGTAGGCAACTATGAAGGACCTGAGACAGCAAAAGTCTTCCATGGCAAACAACCTGCTCAGGATGAAGGGATGTGTCTGAATCAGGCACTCTCTTCTTAATGTATAGAAGATGGACCAAAGCAGGCATTTGTTGAGCTGCTCCTGCATGCCTATGTTTGACATACCACTGTAACTTGTGAAAGTGTCACAGTAAGTAGGGGCAGCCTCCTTCTCATGGGAACCTTGGAAGCAACTGTTAGGACAAAGTTGTTGCCAAGGCAGTGACCTCATTCCGTTCCTAAAGGAAGTGACCTCACCTAACTTCCTTGGTGATGGAACTCTCTGAACTTGGAATCCAGGAAGCCAGGCACAAAGAGCCAGTCCCAGTCCAAGCCCCAGTGGTCAAACTTATTTTGATTTACCAAGGACAGACTCAGTCTTTCTTGGAACCTACTGATGTGAGGATGGCCAAATGCAAGGAAAGCTATGAATAGGGGCATTTCCTGAGAAAGCAGGCAGTGGCTCACCGCTGGCCCCTGACAACTTCACAGAGTTGGCCAAAAGACCAGATTTGAGACAGAACAGGCCATTTCCAGAGAACATAGTATGGCCCACCAGTCAGAGGACACTCCGGATAGTCACAGACCTACATGGGGGAAGGAGGTGCCTTTGTGGTGTGGGTGTGGGTTTGTGGTTTTGTCTCATGTTCTGAGAATAGGTATGAAAGGTGGTTTGTTTTGTTTGGAGTGAACTGTTTCTACTAAGTCGTTTGACAAGGTGAGTGTTTCTATGTCTGTGTATCCCACTATGTCCGTGGTTGTAGACATTAGAAAGGAGAATGCATCAATGAATATGTCCTATCTAGTAGAAAGCTTCCCAGCATTCATCCTGCCCTATTTATGAATGGACTGCAGCTTGCCTTATTGATGTGCAACACCTGCTATCTACCTAAGGTCCTGTTTTCTTCCTGAATTCTCGCCACTCTCCAGAATAGGCTCATGGTTTTGTGTTTAAGATATGTACAACCTTGAAGCTCTGTGACATGACCATGTACTGAATAGCTGAAGGGAATGGCGAGCATCTAAGAAAACTCAGATATCAGTGTGACCAGGAAAGTCTCAGTGAAGAAACCCTGCTTGGGGCCTTTTGTTTACCAATTCTTCTGTTGCCCTGAATGTCAGGAAGGTCTTTTCCTCAGTCCACCACTTTGTGAAGCCTGAAGAAAACAGTTTCCAAATGGAAATGAATGGGCATTACCTGTGGCTCTTTGCTTAATTGCTTTGGAATGGATGTGTCTGAATCAGCCTATTTGCCTTGTGTGAGGGTGTGGCTTAGATTCTCAGCTCCTGATGGATCTAAAGAAAGATCCCAGGTGTACATCCAAAACCAAAATGGCCAAAAAAGCAGTCCTTGTGGATGAAGTCTCTCGCCTCTTCTGTAACTTTCCTGACCTCCATCAAGTCAGAATAGGGATCCTTTGGTTCAAATGAGTTCTTCAAAGCCCTGCAGAGGCTAGCCCATAGTTGCTTGGGTTTTCTCAAGACTCCAATTCACATAAGGAATCCAAACCCCACAGTCAGTTGGCCTCAAATTGAAGAAGCGAAGCAGTATTAATGGGAGGCCTATTTGATCTCTCCTGGTTCACAAGAAGGGTGTCCAGGCCACCCTGACTTTAGGCAAATTAGGTGCAAGAGAGCTTATTTTGGACACGGTCTTGGGCTGTGCCCCTCATGGAAAACTTTTGCCAGAGGTCATTATGAGTGTCTATATGGAAAAAGATGAGCGCCACGTTGGAGTGTTTTGTTTTAAATTGTGGTCATTTGGGTGGCGGTTGGAAGAGATGACTTGGTCCACATGTTCTTGAACTCTGGTGTGATTCCCTTAGAATCTGAGTTCTCAAACTGACCTCAGAGAAGTATTGCTATAAATAGCGTTGAGATTTAAGGAAGCCAGGCATGAGTGTCGCCCTTGGAAACTAAGTTCTAGGCCCAGGATGGCTTTCCACAGAGCACTAGGCCTCTCAGCCAGGATACCACATGATTTTATTCTGAAAGATTTGGCACCCAGAGTTGAGAGTCAAAACTCATATGGACCTCACATTGTAGACCTCAATGGGAATAATATCATGTGATCTTTTGTCCACTCTTTGGGAAGCCTTACCTGTGAGTGTTCTCCAGAGCTTTCATTGAAATTAGCTTCCTAAAAATTTAATGGTTCCTGAAAGAATTGAAACTCACAGTGCCTCCAACTTCATCCTTGAAAAATGGCTAGAAAAATACCATAAAATTTTTGAAATTCCCATCACCAGGTGGCACTGGAGAACATTTGGATGTCCTGTTACTGATCATGAATATACCAGACAGTGCCTTGATTGACTGGGTTTCATGTAAATGGTGTAGAACAGAGATGCCAGTAAGTTGGACTCTGTTGAGTAGTTGGCCTAGAGCAGTGGTGGGCAGGTATGTGATAAAATATCTGTGGTGGGGCCATGTGGATCTTCCATTGGCATCCAAATGGCTTGTGACTGACATGGTGCAGCCAGCAGAACCTTCCATGTAAAGGCAACTTGTTATATGGAGAGTTTTCAGGACATTGTTCAGAATCAGGTTGCTATGGTCAAGGGGGCAAGCTATGTGGGATAGAATCCTGGTTCTTGTATCCTCCTGCAGAACCTGACCCACCACACATGACAGAACTCCCTCTTGTACTGTGACCCAATTGAACTCCTTTTATTTCGTGAAGCAAATACCAAACTCCCAGTGCAGCAGGAAGAAACACCATGAAAATGGAGGATGACCATATGGCTTCACAGTGCACATGGGGAGACCTTTAGCCCCCAGTGGCCACAGTTTACCTAAAAAGAGAATTTAGCACTGCTGCCTCATGTTCATTGGGAAATAAGAAAGCATGTCCTCCAGGTCTCATAGATGCAGACCAAGCTTTTATGGTCTCACTAGAAAGGAAGCTAAAGCTCCTGACAACAACATATTTTTCAAGTGCCCAATCTCACAGGCAGTTTCTCAAGAAGTCTCTATGCCAGCAGACCTCCATGTTTGTGGAGTGTTTACCCTTTCCCTTACCTTTGGAAACTCCTCTGCCACTTCCAAGGTTGTGGGCTCCTGAGCATATTCCATTCCAGATATTTGTTCACACGTTTTCTAAATCTTCTCCTCTAATTGTGTCTTACTTGGGGCGAAGGTATTGTCAAGGCATTGTTCTGAATGAGAGTGGGAAGATTTTTGTGTAGCACATATTTACATACACATTGGATTCATTTTTCAATTTTCCATTCGAAATACTGAATCCTTGACACTAACCCATACCCTACTAGATTCTGACTACTAATTCTAATATAATGGAGAAAAATAACCCAAACAGAATAGAAATACTAGCACTTCATAGGAGGCATGGTGTATAGTTGGTCTTCCTATTTGCATGATATAGGGTTGGAGTTGTAAATCTTGTCAATTTTTTGTTGAAAGAGTTCTGCATGTGTTTTTAAAGTTAACACATATGTGAATTCCTGTCTCCCTTTTTCTGTAGCCAATTCAGCACATGTATTTTTATATGAACATATAGAATCCTACCTGGTATCACACCTGTATTCTTGAGAGGTGGCTAACTTGGCAGATACAAAGTGTGAGAAGAAATCACTCCTCCTAAACGCTTTTGGAACTGATAATTCAAATTTTGAGTGAGCTTCTTAGTTAAAAAACATTATACATAAATCCATGTTCAGTAAAATTAATATTTTTGGATCTGTGGATGATATATATTTCACGATGAATTTTAATTGGCATATATATTGCTACTTTTTAATGTCTCTGTGTGTATTTTGTATATATATATATATATATATATATATATATATATATATACACTCTAGATTTGTCAAAATATGAAATATATGTATCTTATTATACACTCCCTAAATTCATTCATGTTCATGTATGTGGTTTTATATTCAACTTTTCATAAGATTATTTTCAGAAATATTCATCCATCTGAAATACATATTTGTTTTATAGTATTGAAAACTCACTTCAGTAAATGGTGCAAACAAATCCTTATATTTTTACAGTAAATGACCCACTTTAACATCAATGCAAGTAGATTCCTATGGGACATGATGTGTATTTTGGCGTTCATTTTTATACAACACTGGTACATTACTATTTCTTCAGTTTTTGTACATCATAGAATATACATTTCAGCCACAACTTCATAAATTTAAAGAAATTTGTAACACATTCTATCACTTCCTGCTTCAGAACATATGTATTCCTCTTTGTTTTTGACTGGTCATTTCATGAGACTTCTTTCCACACACATTACTGTCGATTTCCATTATCAATTTTGAAGCAAAATTCACACACTCTTTATGATGAACCACAACCGTAATATTACCATTGGATGTATAAATGGTTGGAATGAATGTATGTATATCAATATATGATTCCCTGTGTATTTTCAGATATCAATTTATTCCAATTTCTAAAGTTTGAACCAGTTGTATTATTTATTCGCAGTATGGACTATTCATGCATTATGTCTATATTCATACACACATGGTACACCTCTATGTATCCCCAATACTAATTTACACCTCTTCAAAATATTGCTCCAAGAAATGGTGGTAGAAATACTCATGTCACCTGATCTACATATACATTTTATCACAGTAATATTCTGGCCACAAAATGCAAAGTCACACTTACGATTGTACCAAAGCCTAAATGGAATGTGAGTATGGATTATGAAAATCACCCATGTCCAGGTTGCCTAATGCTCTCAAATGTCAATCCTATTGGTGACTACATATTTGTTTCTTCCTAAGATTATATATTCAATCTCAAGCCTGTTGAAAATGTCTATTGGTATCACTCATTTTATACTTTGCCTGATTTCCTTATGTCTCTATTGATATCTGCTTTCCTACATATTTTCCCCAGTTCATCATTGTGACTGACTCTTCACATGTGCTGACATTTACATTTTCTCTCTACCCAAAACCCTATTGCTAAAGAACTTTTTGTCCAAATCCTATACTCACACTTTTTTCTAATCTTACCAACTCTCTTCGTAATCTTACCAACTCTCCCTTTTTGAATGAATGTTCTCCTCAACATTCAATCATCTAAGGTACAAGATCCTATGCCATTGTGTATAGATTTATCTGAGACATCTGCACAGAACATAATTCAAAGCTAACTATCCCAATCAAGGACCCAATGACTTTCTGGGCTTTAAATCTTACTGAGATTTCTGTTTTCATACATATATTCCACCTCTATAATCTTATAAATATCGCAACTTTCCAATACCATTATTCATCCAGCAGAATGATCCTAACCCAAATCAAACATGTTATTAACCCTAAACATACACGATTCCCTCAATCTACCTTTATAGAAGAGCAGGGACAGAGTTGGTCTTACAATACAGGAATGTAGGAGATCTTCAACCTGCAGAGAACCTCAAAGGTCCATGCAGAAATTATCCCTGGAGAAGATATAGGCAGCTATGAAGGACCTGAGAGAGCAAAAGTCATCTTCCATGACAAACAACCAGGTAAGGATGAAGGGATGTGTCTGAAGCAGTCTCTCTCTTCTTAATGTAGAGAAGATGGACCAAACCAGGCCTGTGTGGAGAGCTGTTCCCGGGTGCCTATGGTTGATATTCCATTTTAACTTGTGAAAGTGTCAAAGGAAGTAGGGGCAGCCTCCATCTCATGGACCCTTCGAAGCAACTGTTAGGACAAAGTGGTTGCCAAGGCAGTGACCTCATTCAGTTCTAGAGGAAGTGACCTACGTCACTTTCTTGTTGATGTAACACTCTGAACTTTGGATCCAGGAAGCCAGGCACTCTGAGGCAGGCCCAGTCCCAGTTGCAGTGGTCTCACATGTTTGGATTAACCAAGGACAGAGTCAGTCTTTCTTGGCAACTACTGAATTGAAGATGGACAAATGCCAGGAAAGCTCTGAAGAGGGGCTTTTTTTTTTGATAAAGCAGGCAGTGGCTCACCGCTGGCTCCTGACAACTTCACAGTTTTGGCCAAGGAGACCAGATCTGACATACGACAGCCCATTTCAGGGGAACATAGTATGGTCCACTAGTCAGAGGATGCTCCGGATAGTCACAGACCTACTTGGGGAAAGAAGGTGCCTTTTTGGGTGTGTTTGTGTGTTAGTGATTTTGTCTCATCTTCTAAGAATATGTAGGAAAGTCGGTTTGTTTAATTTGGAGTGGCCTGTTTCTAGTAAGTGCTTTGAGAAGGTGAGTGATTCTGTGTATCCCACTGTGTCCGTGGTTGTAGACAATAGAAAAGAGAATGCATCAAAGGATGTGTCCTGTCTAGTAGAAATCTTCACAGCATTCATCTTGTCCAATTTATGAATGGACTGCAGCTTACCTTATAGATGGGCAACACCTACTACCTTTCTACATTCCTGATTTCTTCCTGAATTCTGGCCACTCTCCCATAGGCTCATGATTTTGTGTTCAAGATATGTATCTCCTCCACAATCTGGGACATGGCCATGTACTGGATAGCTGAAGGGAATGGTGAGTATCACAGAAAACTCAGATATCAGTGTGACCAGGAAAGTCTCAGTGGAGAAACTCTGCTTTGGGAATTTGCTTTTCTATTGTTCTGTTGCCCTGAATGTAAGGAAGGTCTTTGCCTAAGGCCACACCTTTCCAAAGCCTGAAAATATCAGTTTTCAAATGGAAATAAATGGGCATCACCTGTGGATCTTTGCTTAATTGCTTTGCAAAGGGATATGTCTGAATCCACCTCTTAGTGCAGTGTGAGTCCATGGCTCAGATTCTCAGCCCTGATGGATCTAAAGAAAGATCCCATGTGTGCATCCAATTCCAAAATGGCCAAAAGAGCAATCATTGTGGATGAAGTCTCTTGTTTTCCTCTGTAAGGTTCCTGATCTCCATCAAGTGAGAAGAGGGATCCTTTGGGTCAACTGAGTCCTTCAAGCCCTGCAGAGGCTAGCCCATAGGTGCTTGGGTTTTCTCATGACTCCAAATCACATAAAGAAACTATACCTGACAGTCACTATGCCTCAAATTGGAGAAGTGGAACAGTATTAATGGCAGGCATCTTTGATCAGCCCTGGTTCACAGGAACAGTGTCCAGAAACACTGACTTTAGACAAATGAAGGGCAAGGGAGTTTATTTTGACATTGTCTTGTGCTGTGTGCCTCATGGAAACTTCCAGCCAAGGTTATGATTAGTGTCTATATGGAAGAAGATGAGGGGCATGTGTGAGTGTTTTGGTTTTAATTCTGGTCATTTGTGTGGCGGTTGGAAGAGATGACTGGGTCACCAGGGATTGAACCCTGGTGTGTTTCCCCTTAGAGACTGAGTTCTGAAACTGACCTCAGAGAAGTATTGCCATGAATTGTGTTGGGATTTTAGGAGGCCACGCATGAGAGTCGCCCTTGGAACCTGAGATCTAGGACCAGGGTGGCTTTCCACAAAGAACTGGGAATCTCAGCCTGGATATCACATGATTTTATTCTGAAAGACTTGGCAGCCATAGTTGAGAGTCAAAACACATAGGACCTCACATTGTAGACCTCAATGGTCCTGGCTTCAAGTGTCCTTTTGTCCACTCTTTGGAAAGCTTTGCCTGTGAGAGTTCTCCAGAATTTTCTTTGAATTGAGCTTTCTCAACATTTAATGGTTCCTGAATAATTGAAATTCACAGTGCATCCAATGTCATCCTTGAAAAATGGCTAGATAAATACCATGAAATTTTTGAAATTCCCATGACCAGGTGGCACTCCAGAAACATTCGATGTCCTATTGCTTATTATGAGTGTACCAGACAGTTCCTTGATTGACAGGGTTTTCTGAAAATTGTTTAGAACAGAGATGCCAGTAATTTGTAGCCTGCTGAGTAGTGGGCGTAGAGCAGTGGTGGGCAGGTGTGTGATAAAATATCATGGTGGGTCCATGTGGATCTGCCATTGGCTTCCAAATGGCTTGTGACTGACATAGTGCAGACTTCAGACCCTTATATGTAAAGGCATCTTGTTCTATGGCGAGGTTTCAGGGCAATGTTCAGAATCAGGTTGCTATGGACAAGGGAGCAATCTTTGAGAGATAGAAGCCTGGTTTGTGCATTTTCTTGCAGACCATAACCCAGCACACATGACAGAACTCTCTCCAGCACTGTTTCCCAGTTGAACTCCTTGTATTTCGTGAAGCATGTACCAAACTCCAAGTGCAGCAGCAAGAAACACCACGAAAAGTGGAGGATGACCAAATTGTTTCACAGTCCACACGGGGAGAAAATAAACCCCCAGGGGCTACAGTTTATCTACAAAGAGAGAATTCAGCAGTGCTGCCTTGTGTTCATTGGAAAATAAGAAACTTTGTCCTCCAGGTCACATAGATGCAGACCCAGCTTTGAGGGTATCACTACAAAGGAAGCTTAACTCCTGACAAAAACCTATATATCATTGCCCAACCTCAGTGGCAGTTTCTCTAAAAGTTTTAGGCATGCAGAGCTCCATGTTTGTGGAGTGTGTACCGTGTTCTTACTTTTGGAAACTCTTATACCACCTCCAAGTTTGTGCACTCCTGAGCATTTTCCATTCCAGAAATGTAATCACAGATTTTGCAACTTTTCTTCTCTAATTGTGTCTTACTTGGGGCGAAGATAATTTCAAGGCATTGTTCTGGATGAGAGTCAGAAGATTTGTTTTAGCACATATTTGCATACACATTGGATTAATTTTCCTATTTTTCCATTCGAAATTCTGAATCCCTGACACTAACCCATATTCTAATAGACTCTGACTACTAATTCTAATATGATGGAGAAAAATAACCCAAACAGTACATAAATACATGCAGTTCAGGGTTGGACTTGCCTTTTGCATGATAAAGGGTAGGTATTATGAATCTAGTCAATTTTTAATTGAAATAGTTCTCCATGTGTTTTGAAAGTTAACAAATATGTGAATTACTGTCTCCCATTTTCTAGAGCCTATTCAGCACATGTATTTTTATATGCACAAATAGAATCCTACACGGTATCACACGTACATTCTTTTGAGTTACATGACTTGGCAGATACAAATTGTGAGAAGTGATCACTCGTCCTAAACGCTGTTAGAACTGAAAATTCAACCTATGGGTGAGCTTCCCAGTGGAACAACATTATACATAAACCCATGTTCAGTAAAATGAATGTTTTTGCATCTTTATGATATATATTTCATGATGAATTTCGATTGGCATATATATTGCTATTTTTTAATTTCTGTGTTTGTGTGTGTGTGTGTGTGTGTATATACTCTCCAGATTTTTAAAAATATGAAAATTATGTGTCTTATATACACTCCCTAAATTCATTCATGTTCATGTATGTGGATTAATAATCAACTTTTCACAAGATTATTCTTAGAAATACTCAAACACCTGAAATACATATTTGTTTCCTAGTACTGAGAACTAACTTCAGTGAAAGGTGCATACAAATTCTAATATGTCTACATTAACTGACCCAGTTGAACATCAATGCATGTTGGTTCCTATGGGACACGATGTGTATTTTGACGTTAATTTTTATTCCACACTGGTACATTACTATTTCTTCAGTTTATGCACATCTTAGCATATATATTTCATTCACTAGTTAGCAAATTTATAGGCATTTGTTTCACTTTCAGTCACTTCCTGCTCCAGAACACATGTATTTCTCTATGTTTCTTGACTGGTTTATTCATGAGACTTTTTTTCCAAATATATTGTTTTCGATTTCCATAATCAATTTTGAAGAAAAACTCACACACCCTTCATGATTAACCATAACCATAAGATAATCATTAGATATATAACTGGTTGGAATTAATGATTGTATATCAATATAACATTTCTTATATATTTTCAGATATCCATTCAATCCATTATTTAAAGTGGATCTAGTTATATTATTTATTCACAGTATTGTCTATTCATGCATTATGTCTATATTAATAGAAACAGGGTACACCTATTTGTACCCCCATACGAATTTATAAATCTTCAAAATATTGCTCTCAGAAATGGTGGAAGAAATACTCATGTCACCTGATCTACATACACATTTTATCACAGAAATATTCCGGACACAAAAAGCAAAGGTCACACTTACAATTGTACCAAAGCCTAAATGAAAAGATAGCATCCATTACTAAAATCATCCATGTCCAGGTTGCCTAATGCTCTCAAATATCAATCCTATTGGTGACTACATATTTGTTTCTTCCTAAGATTATATATTCAACTTCAAACCTGTTGAAAATGTCTAACCCTATCACACACTTTATACTTTGCTTGATTTCCTAATGTCTCTATTGATATCTGCTTTCCTACATGTTTTCCCCAGTTCATCATTGTGACTGACTCTTCACATGTGCTGACATTTACATACACTCTCTACCCGAAACCCTATTGCTGAAGAACTTTTGGTCCAAATCCTATGCTCACTCTTCTTTGTAAATCTACCAACTACCTTCCTAATCCTACCGACTATCGGTTTTTGACTGGATGCTCTCTTCAACATTCAATCATCCAAGGTACAAGGTCCGATGCCAGTGTATATTGATTTATCTGAGACATCTGTGCAGCACATAACTCAAAGTTAAGTATCCCACTCAAGTCCCCAATGCCCTTCTGGGCTTCAAATCTTACCTAGATTTCTGCTTTCATACTTATATTTCACATGTATACTCTTGTAAATATCGCAGGTTGCCAATACCATTATTCATCCCGCAGAATGATTCGTAACCCAAATCGAACTTGTTATTAACCCTAACCATACACTGTTCCCTCAATATAACTAACTTAAGAGCAGCGACAGAGTGGGTCTTACAATATAGAAATGTAGAAGATCTTCCACCTGCTTAGAACCTCAACGATCCATGAAGAAATGATCCTTGGAGAAGATGTAGGCAGCTATGTAGGACCTGAGAGAGCAATAGTCATCTTCCATGCAAACAACCTGGTCAGGATGAATTGATGTGTCTGAATCAGCCTCTCTCTTCTTAATGTAGAGAAGATGGACCAAACCAGGCCTCTGTGGAGAGCTGTTCCAGGGTGCCTATAGTTGATATACCATTATAACTTCTGAATGTGTCACAGGATGTTGGGGCAGCCTCTATCTCATGGGAACCTTGGAAGCAACTGTTAGGACAAAGTGGTTACCAAGGCAGTGACCATATTCAGTTCCTGAAAGAAGTGACCTCACTTCACTTCCTTGGTGATGGAATTCTCTGAACTTGGGATCCAGGAAGCCAGGCACCCAGAGCCAGTCCCAATCCAGACCCAGTGGGCTAACTTGTTTGCTTTTCCCAAAGACATAGTCAGTCTTTCTTGGTACCTGCTGATGTGAGGATGGCCAAATGCCAGCAGAGCTCTGAAGAGGGGCCTTTCCTGAGAAAGCAGGCAGTGGCTCACTGCTGGCTCCTTACAACTTCACGGAGTTGGACATTGAGACCAGATGTGAAACAGGACAAGCCATTTTGGGGGAACATAATATGGCCCACCAGTCAGAAGACACTCCGGATAGTCACAGACCTATTTGGGGGAAGGAAGTGCCTTTGCCGTTGTAGGTGTGAGTTTGTGGTTTTTTCTCATGTTCTGAGAATAGGTAGGAAAGGTGGTTTGTTTGGTTTGGAGTGGACTGTTTCTAGTAAGTCGTTTTACATTGTGAGTGTTTCTATGTCTGTGTATCCCACTGTATCCATGGTTGTAGACATTAGAAAAGAGAATGCACCAATGGATGTGTTGTCTCTAGTTGAAAGCTTCCGCAATTCATACTGCGCAATTGATGAATGCACTGCAGCTTGCCTTATGGATGGGCAACATCTACTATCTTCTAAAGTTCCTGTTTTCTACGTGAATTCTGGCCACTCTCCAGAATAGACTCATGGTTTTGTTTCCCAGATATGTAACACCACAAGGCTCTGTGACATGGCCATGTTCTGGATAGCTGAAGGGAATAAGATCATCTCAGAAAACTCAGATATCAGTGTGTGCAGTAAAGTCTCAGTGGAGAAACCCTTCTTTGGGCCATTTGCTTAATTCTATTTCTATTACCCTAAATGTCAGAAAGGTCTTTGCCTCAGGCCACCCCTTTGTGTAGCCTGAAAAACACTGTTTTCATATGGAAATGAATGGACCCCACCTGTGGCTCTTTGCTTAATTTCTTTAGAATGGGATGTGTCTGAATCAGCCTCTTGTCCTTGTATGAGGTTGTGGCTTAGATTCTCAGCACCTGATGGATCTAAAGAAAGATCCCATGTTCTTCCAAAACTAAAATGTCCAAAAGAGCAGTCATTGTGGATGAATATTTTTGCCTTCTTGTTTTAGGTTCCTGAACTCCATCAAGTGAGAATAGGGATCCTTTGGGTCAAATGAGTTCTTGAAATCCCTGCAGAGGCTAGCCCATATGTGCTTGGATTTTCTCATGAATCCAAATCACATAAAGAATCTATACCCTACAGCCAGTAGGCTGAAATTGGAGAAGTGGAACACTTTAACAGCAGGAATATTTGATCACTCCTGGTTCACAGGAAGAGTGTCCAGGCCACCATGATTTTAGGCAAATAAGGGGCAAGTGAGATTATTTTGGACACTACCTTGGGCTCATAGAAACCTCCAGCTAGAGGTTATGATGAGTGTCTACGTGGAAGAAGATGATGGCCCTGTGGGAGTGTTTTGATTTTAATTGTGGTAATTTTTGTGGCGGTTGGAAGGGATGACTGGATCCACCTGGGCTTGAACTCTGGTGTGATTCCCCTTAGAGACTGCATTCTGGAATTGACCTCAGAGAAGTATTGCCATGAATTGTGTTGGGATTTTAGGAGGACACACATAAGACTCACTCTTGGAAACTGAGATCTATGCCCAGGGTGGCTTTCCACAGAGGCCTGGGAATCTCAGCCAGGATATCACATGATTTTATTCTGAAAGACTTGGCAGCCATAGATGAGAGTCAAAACATACATCGACCTCACATTGTAGACGTGAATTGGCCTGGCTTTATGTGACCATTTGGTAACTCTTTGAGAAGCCTTGACTTTGAGAGTTCTCCAGAGCTTTCATTGAAATGAACTTTCTCACACTTAATGGTTCCTGAATGAATTGAGACCCACAGTGCCTCTAACTTCATTTTTGAAAAATTGTAAATAAATACCATGAAATTTTTTAAATTCCCATGACCAGGTGGAACTGCAGAAAATTTGATGTCCTGTTGCTTATCATGTGTATACCAGACAGTGCCTTGTTTAACTGGGTTTCATGAAAATGATGTAGAACACGAGATGCCAGTAATTTGGAGCCTGCTGATTAGTGGGCCTAGAGCAGTGGTGGGAAGGTGTGTGAAAAAACATCATGGAGGGGCTATGTGGATCTGCCATTGGCTTCCAAATGGCTTGTGACTGATATAGTGCAGACATGAGACCCTTATATGTAAAGGCATCCTGTTATATGGAGAGTTTTAAGGGCAATGTTCAGAATAAGTTTACTATGGTTACTGGGGCAAGCTCTGTGGGATAGAAGCCTGGTTGGTGCATTCTCCTGCAGACCCTGACCCACCACAAGTGACAGAACTCCCTCCAGCACTGTATCCCAAATGAACTTCTTATATTTTGTGAAGCAAATACCAAATTCCCAGTGCAGCAGCAAAAAACACCATGAAAAGTGGAGGATGACCAAATGTCTTCACAGTCCCCACTGGGAGACACTTAGAATCCAGTGGCCACAGTTTACCTACAAAGAGAGAATTGAGCACTGCTGCCTCATGTTCATTGGAATATAAGAAACCATCTCTTCCCGGTCACATAGATGCAGACCCAGCTTTGATGGTCTCACTACGAAGGAAGCTAAAGCTCATGACAGCAACATATATTTCAGGATCCCAACCTCAGAGGCCATTTCCCAAGAATTCTTAGGCCAGCAGAGCTCCTTGTTTGTGGAGTGTTTACCCTGTCCTTTAGTTTGGAAACTCCTCTACCACCTCAAAAGTTGTGAACTCCCGAGCATATTCCATTCCATGTATGTATTCCTAGATTTTTACACTTTTCAACTCTAATTGTGTCTTACTTGGGGCGAAGGTAATGTCAAGGCATTGTTCTGGATGTGAGTGGGAAGATTTTTGTGTAGCACATATTTACATACACATTGGATTCATTTTCCAATTTTCCATTTGAAATACTTAATCCCTGACACTAACCTGTACCCTACTAGTCTCTGACTAATAATCCTAAAATGATGGTGAAAAATAACCCCAAAAGAATAGAAATACAAGCAGTTCAGAGGAGGCATGGTGTATAGTTGGAATTGCTTTTTGCATTATATAATGCAGGAGTTTTAAATCTAGTCAATTTTCTGTTGAAATAGTTCTAGATGTGTTTTTAAAATTAACAAATATGTGAATCCCTGTCTCCCTTTCTCTGTAGCCTATTCAGCACATGTATTTTTATATGCACATATAGAATCCTACCTGATATCACTTGTACACACATGTGAGGTGGCTGAATTGGCAGATGCAAATTGTGAGAAGAGATCACTCCTCCTAAACGCTGTTGGAACTGAAAATTCAACCTACGGGTGAGCTTCCTAGTTGAATAACATTATACATAAATCCATTTCAGTAAAATGAATATTTTTCGATCTTTGGATTATATATATTTGATGAAGATTTTCGATTGGCATATATATTGCTACCTTTTTTTCTTTTATTGGTTGCTCAAAACATTACAAAGCTCTTGACATATCATATTTCATACATTAGATTCAAGTGGGTTATGAACTCCCATTTTTACTCCAAATATAGAATGCAGAATCACATCAGTTACACATCCATATTTTTACATAATGTCTTATTTGTTACTGTTGTATTCTGCTACCTTTCCTATGCCCTACTATCCCCCCTCCGCTCTCTTCCCATCTTCTCTCTCTACGCTACCTACTGTAATTCATTTCACTTATTGTTTATTTTTCCATTACACTCACAACCTCTTATATGTATTTTTTTTGTAACAATAAGGGTCTCCCTCCATTACCATGCAATTTCTCTTTTCTCTACCTTTCCGTCCCACCTCATGTCTCTGCTTAATGTTAATCTTTTCTTCATGCTCTTCCTCTCTGCTCTGTTCTTAGTTGCTCTCATTATATCAAAGAAGTCATTTGGTATTTGTTTTTTGGGGATTGGCTAGCTTCACTAAGCATAATCTGCTCTAGTGCCATGCATTTCCCTGCAAATTCCATTATTTTGTCATTTTTTAGTGCTGTGTAATCCTCCATAGTATATAAAAAAAAAATTTTTTTTATCCATTCATCTATTGAAGGTAATCTGGGTTGGTTCCACAGTGTAGCAATTGTGAATTGTGCTGCTATGAACATCGATTGGCAGTATCCCTGTAGTACGCTCTTTTAAGGTCTTCAGGGAATAGTGCGAGAAGGGCAATAGCTGGGTCAAATGGTGCTTCCATTCCCGGCCTTCCCAGGAATCTCCATACTGCTTTCCAAATTGGCTGCACCAGTTTCAGTCCCATCAGCAATGTACAAGAGTACCCTTTTCCCCACATCGTCGCCAGCACTTGTTGTTGTTTGACTTCATAATGGCTGCCAATCTCACTGGATTGACATGGTATTTTAGGGTGGTTTTGATTTGCATTTCTCTGACTGCAAGAAATGGAGAGCATTTTTTTATGTACTTGTTGATTGATTCTATGTCCTCCTCTGAGAAGTGTCTGTTCAGGTCCTTGGCCCATTAGGTTATTTGTTATCTTATTGTCTAATTATTTGAGTTCTTTGTATACTTTGTATACTCTGGATATTAGGGCTCCATCTGAAGGGTGAGGAGTAAAAATTTGTTCCCATGATCTAGGCTCCATATTTACCTCTCTTATTGTTTCTCTTTCTGAGAAAAAAATTTTCAGTTTAAGTAACTCCCATTTGTTGATTCTTGTTATTAACTCTTGTGCTATGGGTGTCCTATTAAGGAATTTGGAGCCTGACCATACAATATGTAGATCGGAACCAACTTTTTCTTCTATCAGATGCAGAGTCTCTGATTTGAATCTAGCTCCTTGATCCACTTTGAGTTAACTTTTGTGCATGGCGAGAGAAAGGGATTCAGTTTCATTTTGTTGCATATGGATTTTCAGTTTTCCCAAAACGATTGGTTGAAGATGCTATCCTTCCTCCATTGCAAGCTTTTAGCTCCTTTTTCAAATATAAGATAGTTGTAGCTTTTTGGATTAGTCTCTGTGTCCTCCATTCTGTACCATTCGTCCACCCGCCTGTTTTGGTACCAGTACCATGCTGTTTTTGTTATTATTGCTCTGTAATATAGTTTGAAATCTGGTATCGCTATACCGCCTGATTCACACTTCCTGCTTAGAATTGCTTTTGCTATTCTGGGTCGTTTATTTTTCCATATGAATTTCATGATTGGTTTATCTATTTCTACAAAAAATTCATTTGGGATTTAGATTGGCATTTCATTAAACCTACAGACAACTTTTTAGTAATATCGCCATTTTGATGATGTTAGTTCTGCCTATCCATGAACAGGGTATATTTTTCAATCTTCTAAGATCTTATTCTACTTCTCTTTTTAGGGTTCTGTAGTTTGCATTGTATAAATCTTTCACCTCTTTTGTTAGGTTGATTCCCAAGTATTTAATTTTTTATGAGGATATTGTGAATGCAGTGTTTTTCCTCATTTTCATTTCAGAAGTTTTGTCGCTGATATACAGAAATGCCTTTGATTTATGCATGTTGATTTCATTTCCAGCCACATTGCTGAATTCATTTATTAGTTCTAGTAGTTTTTTTCTGTAGACCCTATTGGGTCTTCTATGTATAGAATCATGTCATCTTCAAATAGTGATAATTTAAGTTCTTTTTTTCCTATTTTTATGTCTTTAATGTCTTTCAACTTTCTAATTGCTCTGGCCAGTTTTTCGAGAACTATATTGAATAGAAGTGGTGATAGAGGACATCCCTGTCTTGTTCCAAATTTTAGAAAGAATGCCTTCAATTTTTCTCCATTCAGAATGATGCTAGCCTGAGGCTTAACATAGATAGTTTTTACAATGTCGAGGTATGTTCCTTTTATCCCTAGTTTTTCTAATGTTTTGAACGTAAAGGAATGCTCTACTTTTTCTAATGGTTTTTCTGCATCTATCAAGATCATCTTATGGTTCTTATTTTTAAGTCTATTGATGTTGTGAATAACATTTATTGATTTCCATATATTGAACCCTCCTTGCATCCCAGGGATGAATCCTAGTTGATCATGGTGCACAATTTTTTTGATGTGCCTTTGTATCCAAATCACCAGAATTTTAATGAAAATTTTTGCATCTAGGTTCATCAGAGATATTGGTCTGTTGTTTTCTTTCATTGAGGTGTCTTAGTCTAGTTTCAGAATCAGGGTGATGTTGGCCTCATAGAATGAATTTGGCAGAGCTCCCTGTTTTTCTATTTTCTGAATAACTTGAAAAGTATTGGTATTAATTCTTCTTTAAAGGTTTTGTAAAACTCCGCTGTATACCCATCCGATCCTGGGCTTTTCTTGGTTGGTAGTAGTTTGATTGCCTCTTCTATTTCATCGATTGATATTGGTCTGTTCAAATTGTGTGTATCCTCCTGACTCAGTCTAGGCAAATCATATGACTTAACAAATGTATCAATGTCTTCACTATTTTCTATTTTATTGGAATATAGGTTTTCAAAATAATTTCTAATTGTCTTCTGTATTTATGTAGCATCTGTTGTGATATTGCCTTTTTCATCCCGTATGTTAGTAATTTGAGTTCTCTCTCTTCTTCTCCTCGTTAGCATGGCTAAGGGTCTGTCAATCTTATTTATTTTTTCGAAGAACCAACTATTAGTTTTGTTAATTTTTTAATAGTTTCTTTTGTTTCAATTTCGTGATTTACTCTCTGATTTTAATAATTTCTTGCCTTCTGCTACATTTGCTGTTGTTTTGCTCTTCCTTTTCTAGGGCTTTGAGATTAAGTGAGAGCTCAATTATTTGTTGTTTTTGTTTTTTTCTTTTTTTGAGGAATGACCTCCAGGCGATGAATTTGCCTCTTGAATCTTGTTTCATTGTGTCCCATTGAATCTGATATGTTGTGTCTGTATTTTCATTTATCTCTAAGAATTTTTTGATTTCCTCCTTTATGTCTTCTGTAACCCATTGATCATTCAGTAACATATTGTTCATTTTCCATGTGATGTAGGATTTTTCCTTCCTTCTTTTACCGTTGGTTTCCAGTTTCATTCCATTGTGATCAGAAAAAAATTCATGGTATTATCTCCACCCCTTTATATTTACTGAGTGTTGCCCTATGGCATAATATATGGTCTATTTTTGAGAAGGATCCATGTGCTGGTGAGAAAAAAGTATATCCACTTGATGATGGTTGATATATTCTATATATGTCAGTTAAGTCTAGGGTATTGATTGTGATATTGAATTCTATATTTTCTTTATTCAACTTTTGTTTGGAGGATCTGTCCAATGGTGAGAGAGGTGAGTTGAAGTCTCCCATAATTATTGTGTTGTGGTCTATTTGATTCTTGAACTTGAGGAGAATTTGTTTTATAAATGTTGCAGCACCATTATTTGCTGCGTAAATATTGATAATTGTTATGTCTTGTTGGTGAATGGTTCCTTTCAACAGTATATAATGTCGTTCCTTATCCCTTTTGATTAAATTAGTCTTGAAGTCGATTTTATTCCATATGAGGATGACCACCCCTGCTTGCTTACAAGGACCGTGTGCATGGTATAAATTTTCCCAACCTTTCACCTTCAGCCTGTGTATGTCTTTTCCATTCAGATGTGTCTCCTGGAAGCAACATATTGTTGGATTTGTTTTTTTTAATCCACGTTACATGTCTATGTCACTTTATTGGAGAGTTTAAGCCATTAAAGTTTAGAGTTAGTATTGATATATGGTTTGTATTGCCACCCGTCTTTGATTATTTATCTTTTTTTTTAATTTAGTTTGTTTATCCATGATTAACTTTTCCCCCGCCCTCTGTCATTAATGAGGCACTTCCCACTGATGGTTTTCTTTGTTGATATTCATTTTTTCCTCGTGTAGTGTTTTCCTTAAGATGCTTTGCAATGCTGGTTTTCTGGCTGCAAGTTCTTTTAGCTTTTGTTTATCACGAAATGTTTTTATTTCGTTGTCTTACCTGAAGCTTAATTTTGCTGAATACAGATTTCTTGGTTGGCATCCATTGTTTTTAAGTGTTTGAAATACGTTGTTCCAGGATCTTCTCACTTTCAGCGTCTGTGATGAAAAATCTGTTGTTAACATTTTTGGTTTACCCCTGATTGTAATCTGCCTCCTTTCTCTTGTAGCTTTTAATATTTTCTCTTTGTTCTGTATATTGGATATCTTCATAACAATGTGTCTTGGCATTGGTCTACTGTGATTTTGTGTGCTCGGTGTCCTGTAAGCATCTACAATTTTTTTTTATCCCTTTCCATTTTTATTTCTGGAAAGTTTTCTGTAATTATTTCATACAGCAGGTTACTCATTCCCTTGGTTTGAATCTCTGTACCTTCCTCTATCCAGATGACTCATTAGTTTTTTTTTTTTTTCTTATGTTATCCCATATCTCTTGGATGTTTTTCTCATGACTTTTTACCAGCATTTCTTTGTTGGCTAGACTTTTTTCAAGATGATATATTTTGTCTTCATTATCTGACATTCTGTCTTCTACTTGCTCCACTCTGTTAGTGATACTCTCAATTGAGTTTTTAATTTGTTTTATCATTTCCTTCATTTCTAGAATTATTGTTTGATTTTTTTTATAATCTCTATCTCCTAATTAAGATGCTTAATTTCTTTTTATATCTGTTTATGTAATTCATTTTCAATGTGTTCTTTCACTGTTTGGTTTTGATGTCTCGTATCCTCTTTAAGGTTCCATTCCATCTGTCTAAGGTATTTCTTGAGTTCTTTATATGACCATTTTTCTGATGACTCTAGGTCCTTCTGAATATTTAGGCTGTCCATCATTGTTTGTACTCCTTTTCTTCCTTGCTTTTTTATGCTGCTCATGTTACTTCTTGTTTTGTTTGACTGCTGAGTTACTGCTTACTCTTATAAATTTATTTGATGCTTGGGAGGAAAGATATTAGAAGGGAAGGGAAGAAGTCACTAAAGAGAATGAGAGTAGACAGGTAGAATTTAAGGAAGGGAGAATAAGAAAATTGAAAAGAAATGAAAAGACAAAAGAAAAAAATAGAAAATAAAGAAAGAAAAAAAATTTAAATAATAATTATAATTAAAAAATGAAAATTAAAATTTAAAATAATATTAATAATAATAATGATAAAATAATAAATAAAAAAATAAAAACATTAAAAAAGTTAAAGAACAACAACAACAAAAATGAAAATGAAAGAAATATAAAAAATATAAATTAAAAAAATAATAATAATACATGCAGTCATAGAGTTCAATTAACTTCTCTTTCAGTATGTGGAGCTGTGTGCACTGGGCCAAGCTCCTCCTCTGAATAAGTGGGAACCAATCACTGTGCAGCAGCTCTTCCTCCCAAACTTGGCGGATCTCCAATCCTGAGTGCCTAGGGCCTTCTCTTGTGCTTCCTCAAGCCATGCCCTGATCACCTGTGACGCTCACCACAATAGTGGTTACAAGCCAGAACTCTACTCCTGGCAGCCCTGTTTTCATGAACGCCTGTGCACACTCTCCCTGTTTGCCTCCCTCAGACCCTAAGTTTGTAGAGCTTGGGGCTGAGGACCCCCAGCGAATTTTCTTGCCCTCTGGGAGCCACACCACCGGTACGTGGTGTAAGAGACCTCAATTGTCAGCACTTGTGGGATCAGGAGCCCGGAATTCCACGCCGCTAGTCCCGAGCCAATCCAGATTCCCTAGGTCTGGCTATCGCGCTCACGGGAGAGCTGGAAGAGGCCCTTACGGCAGAGCTGGGAGGGGCCCTTAAGGTTTCCCCGCTGTGTTGAGAGAGATGGCTAGGGGATTACACACCTGTCACGCTGGTTTCAATGAAGTTATCTCCTCTGCCCGTGACATCATTTCTATGCTATGGTGGTATCCCATGCAAATGGTGACCGTTTGTTCCCTTTGCAAGGTAACCAACGCAACGGGTGGGTCCTGAGTGTCTCTCCCAAGCGCCGTTTCAATCCTGTGGCCACTGCCTTTGAAGGCTTGGTTGGCTTTTACCTCTGAAAGTTCAGAAGGGCCGAACAGTTATTTCAGAGGGATCTTAGTGCTGAGTCACGAGAACCAGGCAAACCGGAGGTTGAATGCAGCCGATCCAGGCTCGGTGTGTGTTCTGAGGGGCCCAGAATGTTCGCACCAGATCCACATTAGGTCAACATTGCCTAGTGATTCTGAGCAAACAGCATTTAGACAGTTTACGACTCCCGATGCCCGCGCAGCTGAAGAGGTCAGAGACTTGATTTTTCCATGCCTGCCTTCGTGATGGATTTCCTGTATTGCTACTTTTTTATATCTGTGCATGTGAGTGTGTATGTATGAGAGTGTATATATATATATATATATATACACTCTCCAGATTTTTTAAAATATGAAATATATGTGTCTTATTATACACTCCCTAAATTCATTCATATTCATATATGTGTATTTATAATCAACTTTCCACAAGATTATTCTCAGAAATAATCATCCACCTGAAATACATATTTGTTTTCTAGTACTGAAAACTAAATTCAGTGAAAGGTGCAAACAAAACCTAATATTTCTACAGTTACTGAGCTAGTTTAACATCAATGCAAGTATATTCTTAGGGGACATAATGTGTATTTTGATTTTCATTTTTATTCAACACTTATACGTTACGATGTCTTCAGTTTATGCACATCATAGGATATATATTTCATTCAAAAGTTAGAAAATTTATAGGCATTTGTTTCACGATCAATCACTTTCTGATTCAGAACACATGATTCTTCTATGTTTCTTGACTGGTCTTTTCATGAGACTTCTTTCCAAACACATTATTTTCGTTTAACATCATCACTTATAAAGCAAAACTCAAACACCCTTCATGATAAACCATAATCCTAATATTACCATTAGATATATAACTGGTTGAAATGAATCATTATATATCAATATAAGATTTCTTACATATTTTCAGATTTCAATTCAATCCATTATTTAAAGTGGAACCAGATACATTATTTATTTATATTATCGTCTATTCATGCATTATCTCTATATTCATAGACACAGGGTACACCTCTTTGTACCCCTAATACTAATGTATATGTCTTCAAAATATTGCTCCCAGACATGGTGAAAGAAATACTCATGTTACCTGATCTACATATACATTTTACCACCGAAATATTCTGAACAAAAAAAAATGTAAAGGTCACACTTATGATTGTACCAAAGCCTAAAAGGAAAGTGAACATGGATAAGTAATAACATCCGTGTCCAGGTTGCCTAATGCTCTCAAATGTCAATCCCATTGGTGACAACATATTTGTTTTTTCCTATGATTATATATTCAAACTCAACCCTGTTGAAAATGTCTAATCCTATCACTCATTTATACTTTGCCTGATTTCGTTATGTCTCTATTGATACCTGCTTTTCTACATAATTTCCCCAGTTCATCATTGTGAAAGACTCTTCACATGTACTGACATTTACATTCACTCTCTAAACGAAACCCTATTGCTAAAGAAGCTTTTTATTCCAAATCATATTCTCACTCTTCTTCCTAAACCTACCGACTATCTTTCTAATCCTACCGACTATCCCTTTTTAACTGGATGTTCTCTTCTACATTCAATCATCCAAGGTACAAGGTCCTATGCCATTGTATATCGATTTAACTGAGACAATTGTACAGAACGTAATTCAACACTATGCATCCCAATCAAGGGCCCAATGCCCTTCTGGGCTTCAAATCTTTCTTAGATTTCCGTTTTCATACATATATTTTACTTATATATTCTTATAAATATCGCAGGTACCCAATCCCTTTATTCATCCTGCAGAATGATTCCTAACCCAAATCAAACATATAATGAACCCTAACCATACACTAACTTTACCGAAGAGCAGGGACAGAGTTGGTTTTAAAATACAGGAATGTAGGGTATCTTCACCTGCTGAGAACCTCAAATGTTCATGCAGAAATGATCCCTGGTGAAGATGAAGGCAGCTATGAAATACCTCAGAAAGCAAAAGTCATCTTCCATGGCAGTCATCCTGGTCAGGTTGAAGGGTTGTGTCTGAATCACTCTCTCTTCTTAATGTATACAAGATGGACCAAACCAGTTCTGTGTGGAGAGCTGTTCCGGGGTGCTTATGATTGATATAACATTCTAACTTGTGAAAGTGTTACAGGAAAACAGGGGCAGCCTCCACCTAATGGGACTTTTGGAAGCAACTGTTAGGGCAAAGTGGTTGCCAAGGCAGTGATGTAATTCAGATCCTGAAGGAAGTGACCTCACCTCACTTCCTTGGTGATGAAACTCTCTGAACTTGGGATCCAGAAAGCCAGGAACCCAGACACAGTCCCTGTCCCAGTCCCAGTGGTCTCATATGTTTGGATTTACCAAGGACAGAGTCAGTCTTTCTTTGAACCTACAGATGTGAGGATGGCCAAATGCCAGGAAACCTTTGAAGAGGGGCTTTTCCTCAGAAAGCAGGTAGTGTCTCACCACTGGCTCTTGACAACTTCACAGAGTTGGCCAAGCAGACCAGAACTGAGACAGGAGAGGTCATTTTGGGGAAACATAGTATGGCCCACCAGTCAGAGGACACTCCGGAGAGTCACAGACCTACTTGGGGGAAGGAGGTGCCTTTGTGGGTGTGGGTGTGATTTTGTGGTTTTGTCTCAAGTTCTCAGAATAGGTGGGAAAGGCAGTTTGTTTGGTTTGGAGTGGACTACTTTTAGTAAGTCCTTTGACAAGGCGAGTGTCTGTGTATCCCACTGTGTTCATGATTGTAGACATTAGAAGAGAGAAGGCATCAATGGATGTTTCCTGTCTACTAGAAAGCTTGCCAGCATTCATTGTGCCCAATATATGAGTGGAATCAGGCTTGCCTTATGGATGGGCAACACCTACTAGCTTCATAATTTCCTGTTTTCTCCTTCAATTCTGGCAACACTCCAGAATAGTATCATGGTTTTGTGTCCAAGATATGTACCACCTCCAATATCTGTGACATGGCCATGTACTAGATAGTTGAAGGGAATGGCTAGCATCTCAGAAATCTCAGATATCAGTTGACCAGGAAAGTCTCAGTGGAGAAACCCTGCTTTGGTCCTTTTGCTTACCTATTGTTCTGTTGCCCTGAATGTCAGGAAGAACTTTGCCTCAAGCCACCACTTTGTGAAGCCTGAAGAAAACAGTTTTCAAATGCAAATGAATGGGCATCACGTGTGGATCCATGCTTAATTGCTTTGAAAAGGGATATGTCTGAATCAGTCTCTTGGCCCTGTGTGAGGCTGAGGCTTAGATTCTCAGCACCTGATGGATCTAAAGATACATCCCATGCATGCATCGAAAACCAAAATGGCAAAAAGATCAGATATTGTTGATTAACTCTCTTGCCTTCCTCTGGTAGGTTCCTGACATCCATCAAGTGAGAACAGGGATCCTTTGGGTCAAATGAGTTCTTCAAAACCCAGCACAGGCTAGCCCATAGGTGCTTGTTTTTCTCATGACTCCAATTCACTTAAAGAATCTAAACCTCAAAGTCAGTAGGCCTCAAGTTGGAGAAGCTAAGCAGTATTAAAGGAAGGCCTATTTGATCACTCCTGGTTTACAGGAAGGGTGTCCATGCCACCCTGACTTTAGGCAAATGAGGTGCAGGAAGCTTATTTTGGACACTGACGTGGGCTGCTCCCCTCATGGAAACCTCCAGCCACAGGTTATGATGAGTGTATATATGGAAGAAGATTTGGGCCATGTGGGAGTGTTTGGGATTTAATTGTGGACATTTGAATGGTGGTTTGAAGAGATGACTGGGTCCACGTGGGCTTGCACCCTGGTGTGATTCCCCTTAGAGACTGAGTTGTGGTACTGATCTCAGAGAAGTATTGCCATGAATTGTGTTGGGATTTTAGATGGCCATGCATGAGAGTTGCCCTTGGAAAGACACCTAGGCCCAAGTTGACTTTCCACAGATCACAGGGAATCTCAGCCAGGATATCACATGATTTTATTCTTAAAGACTTGGCAGCCATTTTTGAGAGTCAAAACACATATGGACCTCACATTGTAGACCTCAATGGGCCTGGCTTAATCTGACATTTTGGCCACTCTTTGGGAAGCCTTGCCTGTGAGAATTCTCCAGAGTTTTCATTGAAATGAACTTACTCACCATTTAATGGTTCCTGAATAAATTGAAACCCACAGTGCCTCCAACTTCTTCCTTGAAAATTGGCTAGATAAATACCATAAAAATTTTTGAAATTCCCATGACTGGGTGGAACTGGAGAACATTTGGATGTCCTGTTGCTGATCATGAGTATGTAAGACAGTGCCTTGATTGACTTGGTTTTATGAAAATGGTGTAGAACAGAGATGCCAGTGAGTTGGATCCTGTTGAGTAGTTGTCCTAGAGCAGTGGTTGGCAGGTGTGTGATAAAACATCTGTGTTGGGCCATGTGGATCTGCCATTGTCTTGCAAATGGATTGTGACTGACATTTTGAAGCCAGTAGACTCTTATATGTAAAAGCATATTGTTATATGGAGAGGTTTCAGGGCAATGTTCAGAATCAGGTTGCTATGGTCAATGGGGCAAGCAATGTGGGATAGAAGCCTGGTTGGTGCATTCTCCTGCAGAACCCGACCCACCACAATTGACAGAACTCACTTCAGCACTGTGTCCCTGTTGAACTCCTTGTATTTCATGAAGCAAATTCCAAACTCCCAGTGCAGCAGCAAGAAACACCACGAATAGTGGAGGATGACCAAATGGATTTACAGTCCACACGGGGTGACACTTAGACCCCAGTGGCCACAAGTTACATACAAATAGAAAATTCAGCACTGATGCCTCATGTTCATTGGAAAATAAGAAACAATGTCATTCATGTCACATAGATGAAGACCCAGCTTTGATGGTCTCACTCCAAATGAAGCTAATGCTCCTGACAACAGCATATATTTCATTGCCCAACCTTAGAGGCAGTTTCTCCAGATGTCAGGCTGGCAGAACTTCATGTTTGTGGAGTGTTTACCCTGTCCCTTACTTTTGGAAACTCCTCTACCACCTCCAAATTGTGAACTCCTGAGCATTTTCCATTCCACATATGTATTCACAGATTTTCTAACTCCTCTCCTCTAATTGTGTCTTATGTGGGGCGAAGGTAATGTCAAGGCATTGTTATGAATGAGAGTGGGAAGTTTTTTGTGTAGCACATATTTGCATATACATTGGATACATTTTCAAATTTTCCTATCGAAATACTGAATCCCTGACACTAACACATACCCTAATAGACTTTGACTTCTAATCCTAATATTATGGAGAAAAATAACCCAAACAGAATAGAAATACGAGAGGTTCACAGGAGGCATGGTGTATAGTTGGACTTGCCTTTCATATGATAAATGGTAGGTGTTATAAATCTAGCGAATTTTAATTGAAATAGTCCTCCATGTGTTTTAAAAGTTAACAAATATGTGAATAACTGTCTCCCTTTCTCTGTAGCCTATTCATCACATGTATTTTTATATGCACATATCGAATTCTACCTGGTATAACTCGTACATTTTGTGAGGTGGCTGGCTTGGCAGATACAAATTGTGAGAAGAGATCACTCCTACTAAATGCTGTTGGAACCGAAAATTCAAGATACGGGTGAGCTTCTTAGTTGAACGACATAAATCCATGTTCATTAAAATGAATATTTTTGGATCTGTGGATGATATATATTTCATGGTGAATTTCGATTGGCATACATAATGCTACTTTTTTAATGTCTCTGTGTGTATGTATATATATACATATATATATTTTTTTTTTTTCACTCTGCAGATTTTTCAAAATATGAAGTATATTTTTCTTATTATACACTCCCTAAATTCATTCATATTCATGTATGTGGATTTATAATCAACTTTTCAAAAGATTTTTCTCAGAAATATTCATCCACCTGAAATACTTATTTGTTTCCTAGTACTGAAAACTAACTTCAGGGGATCATATGATGGCTGCGAAGGGAGTGCATCATCCCCATATACCGCATCACTGTGCGGGAGAATGACGAGTTAGAATGGCTAAAACCTATCTTGTTAGGAATTTCCAGCAAAATTGTGGTTCTCCAAAACCTAGTGTACTAATTTCCATCTCACGAGGATCAGCTACGGGAACTCAAACGCGAGTGATTTGTCCTCACAGAAGGTCATGTGGCTTATTCAGGAAATCGCTCCGTGGCTAGAGTCTGTGGTGCGTGCTGGGAAACGACGAGATAGCAACGCAAATATACAGTGGTGCAGATACTGTGGGCTCCTGCCAGGTATGCAATCACTGTGCTCAGTGCTGAATTCTGGGTTTGAGACGGGGAAGCATGCAGTCCAACTCGTTTCTCCGCACCAGTCAGACCACAGAGGAACCCAGCGGCCACCATCTTGGAGAGGTGACGTCACCATCCCTGTTTTCGACTGATCGCAGCTTATTCAGCTATAGAACCGGTAATTTCAGGATGCCATTCACCTTTGTCTTGCAGACAAATTACTCAGGCTCAGTGCTAGAGAACCCGCAGAAACTGCGTCTTGGAGCCTGCTTCTATTAGAACATACACCGAGCCCAGAGCGGCCGAATTCCGCCTCCCGGAACTGATCTGGCCCTGGGCTAAAGAACCTGCGGAAACTGCTTCTCGGTCCGGGTCTTGCTGAATACTGTGGAGGTAAATATCAACCGAGCCTTCATAGGGAGTGCAACAGGATTGAGACGGGGCTTGTGAGTGCCGGTCAGAACTCACCCATTGCTTTAGTCACCCAGCAAAGGGAACAAAATGCTGCCTTTTGCATGGGATACCAACATGGCAGAGATCTGATGTCATCAGAAAGCAGCAGAGGAGATAACTTCATTGATACCATCGGTGACAGAAACAGTTGGTCTCCTGGTAAAGAAAGTGAGTCACAAACACCCGGGTCTCTCTCACTTTGTCATCAAGCCAGAGGGGCAGAGCAGAGCCGCCGCCCACGCCCGGAACAGGCCCAGCGACACACCTGCATGGTAGTCACGTCACCCCAATTGGAATAGAGGCAGAGCAGAGCCGCCGCCCTTGCCCAGAACAGGCCCAGTGACCCGCAGGCATGGTAGTCAAATCACCCGAATTGGAATAGTTGCAGAGCAGAGCCTTCTCCCTCACCTAGTACAATCCCAGTGGCCCACCGGCATGGTAGTCAGGTCACCCCAATATTAGTAGGGGCAGAGCAGAGCCTTCGCCCGCACCCAGAACAGGCCCAACAACCTGCCGGCATGGTAGTCACGACCCCCCAAATGGAGTAGTGGCAGAGCAGAGCCATCACCCGCACCCGCAAGGTAGGCACACCTGCACCTGACTGGCAGAAGAGGCCCATCGCCCTGCCGGAGCGGCAGACACTTGACCCCATTTGGAATAGGAGCAGAGCAGATCCGTTGCCCGTGCCCGCAAGGTAGGCAGACCTGCGACAAACTGGCGGAACAGGCCCAGCAACACACCTGCATGGTAGTCACGTCACCCCAATTGGAGTAGGGGCAGAGCAGAGCCGCCGCCAGCACCTACAAGGTAGGCAGACCTGCGACTGATCGGCAGAACACCCCAGGGGTCCATTTGCCTGGTAGACACGTGACACCAATTGGAGGAGGGGCAGAGCAGAGCCGCCTCCCGCGCCTGCATGGTAGGCAGACCTGCAACCGATCAGGAAAACAAGCCCAGCGGCCCGTCAGCAAGGTAGTTAGATCACCCTAATTGGAGGAGCAGCACAGCCCCCCTGCGCCCATGCAAGGGAGACTTTGCAACTATACAAGAGCAATATAAATATATAGGAGGAAAATTTCAAAATCACAACAGTTTCACCAAGCAGAAAGAAAAGCGAGCAGTATGATAAGACAAGGAAAAAAGGACCACAAGCAATGCAGGTCAGCACAACTTTAGAAGAGGTAATAGCTGCAGTAAATGGAATGTCAGATAAAGAACTCAGGATATACATGCTTCAGATGATCTGGAGTCTCAAGGAAGACATTAGACAGCAAAATCAGACAATGAAAAATCACTTCGACAATGAATTACATAAACAAATCCAAGAAGCAAAAGATCAGCTATACAGGGAGATAGAGGTTGTAAAAAATAACAAACAGAAATCCTAGAAATGCAGAAAGCAATAAACCAACTTAAAAACTCAATTGAGAATACTACCAGCAGAGTAGAACACTTAGAAGATAGAACATCAGACAATGAAGACAAAGTATTCCAACTTGAAAAGAACATAGACAGATCAGCAAGACTGTTAAGAAACCATCAACAGAATATCCAAGAAATACGGGATCACATAAAGAGACCAAACTTAAGAGTCATTGGAATACAGGAAGGTATAGAGGTCCAAACCAAAGCAATGAGCAATGTATTCAATGAAATAATACGAGAAAACTTCCCAGACTTGAAGAATCAGACTGACTCCCAAGTCCTAGAAGCCTACAGGACGCCGAATGTGCAAAATCATAAGAGATCCACACCTAGACACATTATAATGAAGATGCCCAACGTACACAATAAGGAGAGAATTTTAAATGCTACAAGAGAAAAAAAAGCAGATTACATTTAGGGGTAAACCAATCAGGATAACAGCTGATCTTTCAACACAGACTCTGAAAGCTAGAAGATCCTGGATTAACATTTTTCAAACACTGAAAGAAAATGGATTCCAACCAAGAATTGTGTATCCAGTGAAATTAAGCATCAGGATGGAAGATAAAATCATAACCTTCTATGTTAAAAAAAAGTTAAAATAAATTGTAGCTAGAAAACCATCTCTTCAAAACATCATCGGCAAAATATTACAGGAAGAGGAAATGGAAAATAACAATAAAAACCAACAGTGGGAGGTAGTACAGTAAAAGGGGGAAATAATCAATGTAGAAAACAATCCATGTTTAATAACATAAATAAACAAATAGGGCTGGAAGAACAACCATTATCTCAATAATAACCGTAAATGTTAATGGCTTAAACTCACCAATTAAGAGACACAGGCTAGTAGAATGGATCACAACACAAGACCCAATAATATGCTGCCTACAGGAGACGCATTTGATAGGAAAAGACATACATAGACTGAAGGTGAAAGGTTGGGAAAAATCATATCACTTATATGGACTTCGGAAACAAGCAGGAGTGTCCATACTCATATCAAATAAAATAGATTTCAAGCCAAAGTTAATCAAAAGGGATAAAGAGGGACACTACATACTGCTCAAGAGAACCATACACCAACAAGACATAACCATTATAAATATATATATGCCCCAAACAATGGTGCAGCTATGTCCATCAAACAAACTTTTCTCAAGATCAAGAGTCTAATAGACCACCATACAATAATCATGGGAGACTTCAACACACCTCTCTCACCACTGGACAGGTCTTCCAAACAAAAGTTGAAATAGAAAACTATAGAACTCAATAACACAATTAATAACCTAGACTTAATTGACATATATCGAATATACTCCTCAACATCAAGCAGTTACATTTTTCCTCAGCAACACATGGATCCTTCTCAAAAATAGATCATATATTATGTCACAGGGCAATTCTTAGACAATATAAAGAAGTAGAGATAATACCATGCATCTTATCTGATCATAATCTAATATAAACTAAAAATCAATGATAAACGAAGGAAGGAAAAATCATGCATCACTTGGAGAATGAACAATAGGTTACTGAATGATCAATGGGTTATAGAAGACATCAAGGAGGAAATTAAAAAATTCTTAGAGATAAATGAAAACACAGGCACAACATATCAGAATCTATGGGACACACTGAAATCCGTTCTAAGAGGAAAATTCATTGCTTGGATTTCATTCCTTAAAAAAAGAAAAAAAAACAAAACAAATAAATGATGTCATACTTCATCTCAGAATCCTAGAAAAAGAAGAGGAAAACAACAGCAAAATAAGTAGAAGGTAAGATTTAATTAAAATCAAAGCTGAAATTAATGAAATCGAAACAAAAGAAACAATTGAAAAAATTGAGAAAACTAAAAGTTGGTTCTTTGAAAAAATAAATAAAATCGACAGACCCTTAGCCATGCTAATGAAGAGAAGAAGAGAGAAAACTCAAATTACTAGCATACGGGATGAAAAGGGCAACATCACATGTTAAGGTATATAAACAAGTCAGGATGGCACCTGGTATTTTGCCAGAGAAATGTTAGGGTCTGTAAACAAGTCTGGATGGCGCCTGGAAAAATGCCATAGAGAGTGGTTTGTGAAGTAACAAAAGCAAGCCATTAAGTGTGGAGATTCCTTATTGGTTCACTGCTGGATCTATTTTATGCTAATTAGATAAGCTATATAAAATGTATAAATATCGCTCAGATGCTACAATAAACGGCTTCCATTCCTGCTGTATCAATCTACACAAGTTATTTGTCACCCCCTGGCAATCACAGCAGATATTTCTGAAATACAGAAGATAATCAGAAATTAATTTGATTCGTTATACTCCAATAAAATAGAAGATAGTGAAAGCATCGAAAAATTTCTTAAGTCATATGATCTGTCCAGATTGAGTCAGGAGGATATAGACAACCTAAACAGACCAGTATCAATTGAGGAAATAGAAGAAACCATCCAAAGATTACCAACTAAGGAAAGACCAGGACAGTATGGGTATACAGCAGAGTTTTACAAACCCTTTAAATATGAACTAATACCAATACTTTTCAAGCTATTTCAGGAAATTGAAAAAGAGGGAGATCTTCCAAATTCATTCTACCAGGCCAATATCACCCTGATTTCTACACCAGACATAAACACTTCAAACAAAGAAAACTACAGACCAATATCCCTAAGGAATCTAAATGCAAAAATCCCTAATTAAATTCTGGTGAATCAGATACAAAAACATATTAAAAAAATTGTGCACCATGATCAAGTAGGATTCATCCATGGAATGCAAGGCTTGTTCAATATACGAAAATCAATAAATGTTATTCACCACATCAATAGACTTAAAAATAAGAACCATATGATCATCTCGATAGATGCACAAAAAGCATTCGACAAAGTACAGCATCCCTTTATCTTCAAAACTCTAGAAAAACTAGGAATAACAGGATCATACCTCAATATTGTAAAAGCAATCTATGCTAATCCTCAAGCTAGCATCATTCTGAATCTAGAAAAATTGAAGGCATTCCCTCTAAAATCTGGAACAAGAATGGGATGCCCTCTCTCACTACTTCTGTTCAATACAGTTCTCGAAACACTGGCCAGAGCAATTAGACAGACGGAAGAAATTAAAGGCATAAAAATAGGAAAAGAACAACTTAAATTATTACTATTGCAGATGACATGATTCTATACCTAGCAGACCCAAAAGGGTCTACAAAGAAACTAATAGAGCTAATAAATGAATGCAGCAAAGTGGCAGGATATAAAATCAACACGCATAAATCAAAGGCATTCCTCTATATCAGGGACAAATCCTCTGAAATGGAAATGAGAACAACCACTCCATTCACAATATCCTAAAAAAAAAAAAAGAAGGGAATCAACCTAACAAAAGAGGGGAAAGTCTCATACAATGAAAACTACACAACCCTAAAGAGAGAAATATAAGAAGATCTTAGAAGATGTAAAAATATACCCTGTTCATGGAAAGGCAGAACTAACATCATCAAAATGGTGATATTACCAAAATTTCTCTATAGGTTTAATGCAATGCCAATCAAATCCCAAAGGCATTTCTTGTAGAAATAAAGAAAGCAATCATGAAATACATATGGAAAAATAAAAGTTCCAGAATAGCAAAAACAATGCTAGGCAGGAAGTGTGAATCAGGCGGTAGAGCGATACCAGACTTCACACTATACTACAGAGCAATAGTAACAACAATAGCATGGTACTGGTACCAAAACAGGCTTGTGGACCAATGGTACTGAATAGAGGACACAGAAACCAATCCACAAAACTACAACTATCTTATATTTGATAAAGGGGCTAAAAGCATGCAATGGAGGAAGGATAGCATCTTCAACAAATGGTGTTGGGAAAACTGGAAATCCATATGTAACAAATTGAAACTGAATCCCTTTCTCTTGCCATGCACAAAAGTTAACTCAAAATGGATCAAGGAGCTTGATATCAAATCAGAGACACAGTGTCTGATAGAAGAAAAATTTGCTTACGATGTACATACTGTGGGGTCGGGCTCCAAATTCCACAATAGGACACCCATAGCACAAGAGTTAATAACTAGAATCAACAAATGGGACTTACTCAAACTAAAAAGTTTTTTCTCAGCAAAAGAAACAATAAGAGAGGTAAATAGGGAGCCTACATCCTGGGAAGAAATCTTTACTCCTCACACTTCAGATAGAGCCCTAATATCCAGAGTATACAAAAAACTCAAAAAATTAGACAATAAGATAACAAAGAACCCAATCAACAAATGGGCTGAGGACCTCAACAGACACTTATCAGATGAGGACTTACAATCAATCAACAAGTACATGAAAAAATGCTCACCATCTCCAGCAGTCAGAGAAATGCAAATCGAAACCACCCTAAGATACCATCTCACTCCAGTAAGATTGGCAGCCATTATGAAGTCAAACAACAAGTTCTGGCAATGATGTGGGGAAACAGGTACACTTCTACATTGCTGGTGGGACTGCAAATTGGTGCAGCCAATTTGGAAAGCAGTATGAAAATTTCTTGGAAAGCTGGGAATGGAACCACCATTTGACCCAGCTATTCCCCTACTCAGTCTATTCACTAAAGACCTAAAAACAGCATGCTACAGGGACACTGCTACATTGATGTTCATAGCAGAACAATTCACAACAGCAAGACTGTGAAACCAACTTAGATAACCTTCAATGAAAGAATGGATAAAATACTGTGGCATTTATACAAAATGGAGTATTACTCTGCATTGAAAAATAAAAAAAATCATAGAATTTGGAGGGAAATGGATGGCTTTAGAGCAGATTATGCTAAGTGAAGCTAACCAATCCTTAAGAAACAAATGCCAAATGTCATCTTTGATATAAGGAGAGTAACTAAGAACAGAGGAGAGACGAAGAGCATGACAAGATGATTAACATTAAAGCGGGATGAGAGGTGGAAAGGAAAGGGAGAGAGAAGGAAAATTGCATGGAATTGGAAGGAGACCCTCAGGGTTATACAAAATTACATACAAGAGAAAGTGAGGGGAAAGAGAAAAATAATACAAGGGGGACAAATTTATTACAGTAGAGGGGGTAGAGAGAGAAGAGGGGAGGGGCGGGGAGGGGAGGGGGGATAGTAGAGGATAGGAAAGGCAGCAGAATTCAATAGACACTAGTATGGCAATATGTGAATCAATAGATGTGTAACTGATGTGATTCTGTAATCTGTACACGGGGTAAAAATGGGAGTTTATAGCGCACTTGAATCAAAGTGTGAAATATGTTATAACAACAACTATGTAATGTTTTGAACAACCATAAATAAAAATGAAATAAAACTAACTACGGTGAATAATGCATGCAATCCTAATATTTCTACAGTAACTGACCCAGTTTAACATCAATGCAAGTAGATTCCTATGGGACATGATGTGTACTTTGACCTTCATTTTTATTCAACACTGGTACATTACTATTTCATCAGTTTATGCACATCACAGGATATATATTTCATCCACAATTTAGGAAAGTTATAGGCATTTGTTTCACTTTCAATCAATTCCAGCTTCAGAACACATGGATTCCTCCATATTTCTTGACTGGTCTTTTCATGAGACTTCTTTCCAAACACATTATTTTCGATTTCCATAAACACTTTTGAAACAAAACTCACACACACTTCATGATAAACAATAACCCTAAGATTACCATTATATATGTAACTGGTTGGAGTGAATGATTGTATGTCAATATATGATTTCCTATATATTTTAAGATATCAATTCAATCCATTATTTAAAGAGAAAAAAGTTATATTATTTATTCACACTATGGTCTATTCATGCATTATCTCTATATTCATTGACACAGGGTACACCACTTGGTACCCACAATACTAATTTATGTGTCCTCAAATATTGCTCCCAGAAATGGTGGAAGAAATACACACATCATATGATCTACATATATATTTGATCACAATAATTTTCTGGGCACAAAATGCAAAGGTCACACTTATGATTGTACCAAATCCTAAATTGAAAGTGAACATGGCTTATTAAAAACATCCATGTCCAGGTTGCCTAATGCTTTCAAATGTCATTCCTATTGGTGACTACATATTTGTTTCTTCCTAAGATTATGTATTCAATCTCAACCCTGTTGAAAATGTCTAATCCTATCACTCACTATATAATTGCCTCATTTCGTAATGTCTCTATTGATATTTTCCTTCCTACATATTTTCCCCAGTTAATCATTGTGACTGACTCTTCACATGTGCTGACATTTATATTCACTCTATAACCGAAACCCTAATGCTACAGAACTTTTTGTCCAATTTTTATACTCACTCATTTTTTATAAACCTACCGACTATCTTCCTAATCCCACCGACTATCTCAATTTGAGTGGATGTTCTCTTCTAAAATCAAACATCCAAGGTATAAGGTCCTATGCCATTGATTATCAATTTATCTGAGACATCTGTGTAGAACGTAATTAAAAGCTAAGTATCCCAATCAAGGGCCTAATGCCCTTCTGGGCTTCAAATCTTACCAACATTTCTGTTTTCATACTTATATTTCACCTCTATAATCTTATAAATATCACAGGTTCCCAATACTATTAATCATCCTGCAGAAGGATTCGTAATCCAAATCAAACATGTTAATAACCCTAACCATACACTCTTCCCTCAACCTAACTTTACAGAAGAGCAGGGACAGAGTTCGTCTTACAATACAGGAATGTAGGGGATCTGCCTCCTGCTGAGAACCTCAAAGGTCCATGCAGGTTTGATCCCTGGAGAAGATTAGGCAGCTATGAAGGACCTGAGAGAGAAAAAGTTATCTTCCATCTCAAACAACCTTTCCAAGATGAAGGGTTTTGTCTGAATAAGCCTCTCTCTTCTTAATGTAGAGAAGATGGACCATACCAGGCATGTGTGGAGAGCTGTTCCTGGGTGCCTATGGTTGATATACCATTCTAACTTTTGAAAGTGTCACAGGAAGTAAGGGCTGCCTCCATCTCATAGTACTATTGGAAGCAACTGTTAGGACAAAGTGGTTGCCAAGGCAGTGACCTCATTAAATTCCTGAAGAGATTAATCTCACCTCACTTCCTTGGTGATGAAACTCTCTGAACTTGGGATCCGGGAAGCCAGGCACGCAGAGCCAGTCCCATTCCCAGTCCCAGTGGTCTCACTTGTTTGGATTTAACAAGGACAGAGTCAGTCTTTCTGAGTACCTACTGATGTGAGGATGGACAAATGTCAGGAAAGCTCTGAAGAGAGGCCTTTCCTGAGAAAGCAGGTAGTGGCTCACAGCTGGCTAGTGACAACTTCACAGATTGGGCCAATGAGACCATATCTGACACAGGACAGGCGATTTCATCAGAACATAGTATGGCCCACCAGTCAGAGGACACTCCTGATAGTCACAGACCTACTTGGGGGAAGGAGCTGCCTTTGTGTGTGTGGGTGTAGGTTTGAGGTTTTGTCTCATGTTCTGAGAATAGGTAGGAAAGGCAGTTTATTTGTTTTGGAGTGAACTGTTTCTGGTAAGTCGTTTGACAAGGCCAGTGTCTCTATGTCTGTGTATCCCACTGTGTCCGGGGTTTTAGACATTAGAAAAGAGAATGAATCATTGTATGTATCCTGACTAGTAGAAAGCTTCCCAAGATTCATCTTGCCCAATTTATGAATGGACTGTGGCTTGACTTATGCGTGGGCAACTCCTACAATCTTGCTAAGTTCCTGTTTTCTTCCTGAATCCTGGCCAATTTCCCAGAATAGGCTCATTTTTTTGTGTCCAAAATATGTACCACCTCCAAGCTCTGAGACTTGGCCATGTACTGGATAGCTGAAGGGAATGGGAGCATCTCAGAAAACTCAGATATGAGTGTGACCAGAAAATTCTAATGGAGAAACCCTGCTTTGGGCCTTTTGCTTACCAATTGTTCTGTTGCCCTGAATGTCCGGAACATCTTTGCCTCAGGCCACACCTTTGTAGAGCCAAAAGAAATAGTTTTCAAACAGAAATGAAAGGGCATCACCTCTGGCTCTTTGCTTAATTGCTTTGGAAAAGGATGTGTCTGAATCAGCTTTTTGGCCCTGTGTGAGGCTGCGGCTTAGATTTTTATCACCTGATGGATCTAAAGAAAGATCCCATGTGTGCATCCAAAACCAAAATGGGCAAAAGAGCATTCATTTTGGATGAAGTCTCTCACATTCCTCTGTAAGGTTACTGACCTTCATCAAGTAGGAATAGTGATCATTTGGTTCAAATGTGTTCCTCAAAACCCTGCAGAGGATAGCCCATAAGTGCTTGATTTTTCTCATGACTCCAAATCACATAAAGACTCTAAGCCCCACAGTCAGTAGGCTTCAAATTGGAGAAGCAGTGCCATCTTAATGGCCGGCCAATTTGATCACTCCTGGTTCACTGGAAGGATGTCCAGGCCACCCTGATTTTAGGCAAATGAGGGGCAAGGGTGGTTATTTTGGACACTGTCTTGGGCCGCACCCCTCATGGAAACCTCCAGCCAGAGGTTATGATGAGTGTGTATTTAGAAAAGATGAGTGACATGTGGGAGTGTTTTGGATTTAATTGTGGATATTTGTGTGGCAGTTGGAAGACATAACTGGGTCTACCTGGGCTTGATCTTTGGTGTGATTCCTCTTAGAGACTGAGTTCAGAATCTGACCTCAGAAAAGTATTGCCATGTATTGTGTTGGGATTAAAGAGGCCATGTATGAGAGTCACCCTTGGAAACTGAGAACTAGCGCCAGAGTGGCTTTGCACAGAGAACTGGGAATCTCAGCCAAGGTATCACATGATTTCATTCGAAAGACTTGGCAGCCATATTTGAGAGTCAAAACACACATGGACCTCACATTGTAGACCTCAATGGGCCTGGCTAAATGTGACCTTTTGTCCACTCTTTGAGAAGCCTTGCCTGTGAGGGTTCTCCAGAGCTTTCATTGAAATAATCTTCCTCTCCATTTAATGGTTCCTGAATAAATTGAAACCCACAGTGCCTCCAACTTCATCCTTGAAAAATTTCTAGATAAATACCGTGAATTTTTTGAAATTCCCACGACTAGGTTGCACTAGAGAACCTTTGGATGTCCTGCTGCTGATCATGGATGTACCTGACTGTGCCTTGCTTGACTGGGTTTTATGAAAATGGTGTAGAACAGAGGTCCCAGTAAGTTGCAGCCTCCTGAGAAGTGGGCCTAGAGTTGTGGTGGGCAGGAGTGTGATAAAACTTCTGTGTTGGAGCAATTTGGATCTTCCATTGGCTTACAAATGGCTTGTGGCTTACATGGTGCAGCCAGCAGACCCTTATAAGTAAAGGCATCTTGTTATATGGAGAGGATTCAGGGCAATGTTCAGAATCAGGTTGCTATGGACAAGGATGCAATGGGGCAAGCTTTGAGGGATAGAAGATTGGTTGGTGCATTTTTCTGCTGTCCCTGACCCACCACACGTGATAGAACTCCCTCCTGCACTGTGTCCCAGTTGAACTCCTTCTATTTTATGAAGCAAATACCAAACTACCAGTGCAGCAGGAAAAACCCCACAAAAAGTGTAGGAGGGCCAAATGGCTTCACAGTTCAACGGGGAGACACTTAGACCCCAGAGGCCACAGTTTACTTAAAAAGAAAAATATCAGCACTGCTGCCTCATGTTCATTGAAATATCAGAAACAATGTCTTCCAGGTCTCATAGATGCAGACCCAGCTTTGATGGTCTCACTACAAAGAAAGCCAAATCTCCTGAAAACAACATATATTTCAAGTGCCCTATCTCAGAGGCAGTTTCTCAAAAAGCTTTTAGGCCAGCAGAGCTCCATGTTTGTGGAGTGTTTACCCTATCCCTTGCTTTTGGAAACTCCTCTACAACCTCCAAGGTTGTGAACTCCTGAGCATTTTCCATTCCAGATATGTGTTCACTGATTTTCTAACTCTTCTCCTCTAATTTTGTCTTCCTTGGGGTGAAGGTAATGTCAAGGCATTGTTCTGGATGAGAGTGGGAGGATATTTGTGCAGCATATATATGCATACAAATTGGATTCATTTTCCAATTTTCATTTTGAAATATTGAATCCCTGACACTAACCCATACCTACTAGACTCAGACAACTCATCCTAATATGATAGAGAAAAATAAGCCAAACCTATAGAAATACAAGCAGTTCATTGGAGGCATGTTGTATAGTTGGACTTGAGTTTTGCATTATATAAGGTAAAAGTTATAAATCTAGTCAATTTTTAATCGAAGAAGTTCTCCCTGAGTTTTTAAACTTAAAAAATACGAGAATTCTTGTTTCCCTTTCTCTTTAGCCTATTCACACTTGTATATTTATATGCACATATAGAATCCTACCAGGTATCACACGTACATTTTTGAGGTGGCTGATTGGCATATACAAACTGTGAGAAGAGTTCACTCCTCCTAAACGCTGTTGGAACTGAAAATTCAACCTATAGGGGAGCTTCCTAGTAGAAGAACATTATGCATAAATTCATGTTCAGTAAAATAAATATTTTTGCATCTGTGGATGATATATATTTACTGATGAATTTCGATTCGCATATATATTGCTACTATTAAATGTATGTGAGTGTTTTTTTTTGTGTGTGTATAATATATCTGTACACTCTGCAGATATTTCAAAATATAAAATATATGTGTCTAATGTAAACCCTCTAAATTCATTCATGTTCATGTATGTGGATTTATAATCAACTTTTCACAAGATTATAATCAGAAATATTCATCCACCTGAAATACATAATTGTTTCCTAGTACTGAAAACTAACTTCAGTGAATGGGGCATACAAATCCTCATTATTCTACAGAAACGCACCCAGTCTAACATCAATGCAAGTAGACTCCTATGGGACATGATATGTAATTTGACGTTCATATGTATTCAACAATGGTACATTATTATTTCTTCAGTTTTTGCACATTTTAAGTTATACACTTCATCCACGAGTTCACAAATTTATAGGCATTTGTTTCAACTTTAATCACTTCTTGCTTCAGAACACAAGTATTGTCAGGGTTTCTTGACAGGTCTTTTCATGAGACTTCTTTCCAAACACATTATTTTAGATTTCCATAATCACTTTTGAAGCAAAACTCACACACTCTTCATGATAAACCAAAACACTAATATTTCCATGAGATATATAACTGGTTGGAATGAATGATTGTGTATCAATATATGATTTCCTTTAATTTTTCAGATATCAATTCAATTCATTATTTAAAGTTCAAAAAAGTTGTATTATTAAGTCACAGTATGTTCTATTCATGCTTTATCTCTATGTTCATAGACACAGGGTACACCTCTTTGTACCCCCAATTCTAATTTTAAATATTCAATATATTGCTCCCAGAAATGGTGAAAGAAATACTCATGTCACCTCATTATCACAGTAATATTCTGGACAAAAAATGGAAAGGTCACTCTTATGATTGTACCAAAGCCTAAATGGAAAGTGAACATAGATTACTAAAAACATCCATGTCCAGGTTGCCTAATGCTATCAATTGTCAATCCTGTTGGTGACTACATATTTGTTTCCATCTAATTAATATATTCAAACTCAACCCTGTTGAAAATGACTAATTCTATCACTCACTTTATACTTTGCCTGATTTTGTAATGATTCTATTGATATCTGCTTTTCTACATATTTTCCCCAGTTCACCATAGTGACTGACTCTTCATATGTACTGACATCTACATTCACTCCATAACCGAAACCCTACTGGTAAAGAACATTTGGTCCAAATCCTATACTCACTCTTCTTCCTAAAGCTATCGACTATCTTCCTAATCCTAACGATTATCACTTTTTGCCTGGATGTTCTCTTCTAAATTCAATCATCATAGGTACAAGGTCCTACTCCCTTGTATATCGAATTATCTGAGACATCTTTGCAGAACATAATTCAAAGCTAAGTATCCCAATCAAGGGGAAAACCCTTCTGGACTTCAAATCATACCTAGATTTTTGTTTTCATACTTTTATTTCACATCTATATTCTTGTAAATATCACAGGTTCCCAATACCATTATTCATCACACAGAATGATTCATAACCCAAATCAAACCTGTTATTAACCCTAAGCACACACTGTTCCCTCAATCTCATTTTACAGAAAAGCAGGGACAGAGTGGTTCTTACAATACAGGAAATTATGGGATCTTCCACCTGCTGAGAACCTCAAAGGTCCATGCAGAAATGATACCTGCAGAATTTGTAGGCAGGTATGAAGGACCTGAGTGAGCAAAAGTCATCTTCCATGGCAAATAACCTGGTCAGGATGAAGGGATGTGTCTGAATCAGCCTCTCTCTTTTTATTGTAGAGAAGATGGACCAAACCAGGCCTGTGTGGAGAGCTGTTCCTGGGTGCCTATGGTTGATATACCATTCTACCTTGTGAAAGTGTCACAGGAAGTAGGGGAAGCCTCCATCTCATGGGACCCTTGGAAACAACAGTTAGGACAAAGTGGTTGCCAAGGCAGTGACCTCATTCAGTTCCAAAGAATGTGACATACCTCATTTCCTTGGTGATGGAACTCTCTGAAATTTGTATCCAAGCATTGGATTCCAAATGGCTTGTAACTGACATGGTGCTGCCAGCAGACCCTTATATGTAAAGGCATCTTGTTATATGGAGAGTTTTAAGAGGAAAATTAAGAATCAGGTTGATATGGACAAAGGGGCAATGGGGAAAGCTGTGAGAGATAGAAGCCTAGTTGGTGCATTCTCTTGCAGACCCTGACCCACCACACGTGACAGAACTCCCTCCAGCACTGTGTCCCAGTTTAGCTGCTAGTATTTCGTGAAACAAATACCAAACTCACAGTGCAGCAGCCTAAAAACCACAAAAAGTGGAGGAGGACCAAATGGCTTCACAGTCCACACGGGGAGACGGGGAGACACTTAGTCCCCAGTGGCCTCAGTTTACCTATAAAGAGAGGATTCAGCACTGCTTCATCTTGTTCATTGGAAAATAAGAAACCATGTCCTCCAGGTCACATAGATGCAGACCCAGCTTTGATGGTCTCACTACAAAGGAAGCCAAATCTCATGAAAACAACATATATTTAAAGTGCGGAAGCTCAGAGGCAGTTTCTCAAAGTTTTTAGGGCAGCAGAGTTACATGTTTGTGGAGTGTTTACCATGTCCCTTACTTTTGGAAACTCCTAAACCACCTCCAAGGTTGTGAACTCCTGAGCATTTTCCATTCCAGATATGTATTCACTGATTGTGTAACTCTTCTCCTCTAATTGTGTCTTACTTGGGGTGAAGGTAATGTCAAGGCATTGTTTTGGATGAGAGCGGGAGGATATTTGTGCAGCATATATTTACATACACATTGGATTCATTTTCCAATTTTTCATTCGAAGTACTGAATCCCTGACACTAACCCATACCTAGTAGACTCAGACTATTCATCCTAATATAATGGGGAAAATTAACCCAACACAATAGAAATACAAGCACTTCAGAGGAGACATGTTGTATAGTTGGACTTGAAATTTGCATTATATAAGGTAGGAGTTATAAATGTATTCAAATTTTAATGGACATATTCTCCATGTGTTTTTAAACTTAACAAATATGTGAATTCTTGTTTCCCTTTTCTTTAGCCTATTCACACATGTATATATATATGCATGTATAGAATCCTAGCAGGTATCACATGTACATTTTGTGAGGTGGCTTTCTTAGCAGATACAAATTGTGAGAAGAGTTCACTCCTCCTAAATGCTGTTGGAAATAAAAATTCAACGTATAGGAGACCGTCCTAGTCGAACAACGTTATACATAAAGTCATATTCAGTAAAATAAATATTTTTGCATTTCTGGATGACATATATTTACTGATGAATTTCGATTGGCATTTATATTGGTACTTTTTAATGTCTGTGAGTGTTGTGTGTGTGTGTGTGTGTGTGTGTGTGTGTGTATAGATATAGATATAGATATAGATATACTCTCCAAATTTTTCAAAATATGAAATATATGTGTCTAATATACACTCTCTAAATTCATTCTTGTTCATGTATGTGGATTTATAATCAACTTTTCACAAGATTATAATCAGTAATATTCATGCACCTGAAATACATATTTGTTTCCTAGTACTGAAAACTAACTTCAGTGAATGGTGCATACATATCCTAATTATTCTACAGTAACTGACCCAGTCTAACATCAATGCAAGTAGACTCCTATGGGACATGATATGTAATTTGTCATTCATTTGTATTCGACACTGCTACATTATTGTTTCTTCAGTTTTTGCACATCATAGGATATACATTTCACCCACAAGTTCACAAATTAATAGGCATTTGTTTCAACTTTAATCACTTCTTGCTTCAGAACACATGTATTGTCAGGGTTTCTTGACTGGTCTTTTCATGAGACTTCTTACCAAACACATTATTTTGAATTTCCATAATCATTTTAAAGCAAAACTCACAAACTCTTCATGATAAAAGAAAACACTAATATTTCCATTAGATAAATAACTGGTTGGAATTAATGATTGTATATCAATATACGATTTCCTTTAATTTTTCAGATATCAGTTCAATTCATTATTTAAAGTTCAAAAAAGTTATATTATTTATTCACAGTATGGTCTATTCATGCTTTTTCTCTATGTTCATACAAACAGGGTACACCTCTTTGTACAACCAATTCTAATTTTACATCTTCAATATATTGCTCCCAGAAATGGTGAAAGAAATACTCATGTCACCTCATTATCACAGTAATATTCTGGACAAAAAATGGAAAGGTCACACTTATGATTGTACCAAAGCCTAAATTGAAAGTGAACATGGATTTCTAAAAACATCTATGTCCAGGTTGCCTAATGCTGTCAATTGTCAATTCTATTGGTGACTACATATTTGTTTTTTCCTAATTTATATATTCAAACTCAACCCTGTTGAAAATGTCTAATTCTATCACTCACTTTATACTTTGCCTCATTTCGTAATGTTTCTATTGATATCGGCTTTTCTACATATTTTCCCCAGTTCAACATACTGACTGACTCTTCATATGTGTTGACATTTACATTCACTCTATAACCGAAAGTCTATTGCTAAAGAACTTTTGGTCCAAATCCTATACTCACTCTTCTTCCTAAACCTACCGACTATCTTCCTAATCCTACTGAATATCCCTTTTTGACTGGATGTTCTCTTCTAAATTCAATCATCCAATTTACAAGGTCCTATGCCATTGTATATCGAATTATCTGAGACAACTTTGCAGAACATAAGTCAAAGCTAAGTATCCCAATCAAGGGCAACACTATTCTGGGCTTCAAATCATACCTTGATTTCTGTTTTCATACTTATATTTCAACTCTATATTCTTGTAAATATTGCATGTTTCCAATACCATTATTCATCGCACAGAATCATTCCTAACCCAAATGAAACCTGTTTTTAACCCCAAGTATACACTGTTCCCTCAATCAATTTACAGAAGAGCAGGGGCAGAGTGGTTCTTACAATACAGGAAAGTTGGGGGCCTTCCACCTGATGAGAACCTCAAATGTCCATGCACAAATGATACCTGGAGAAGTTGTAGGCAGGTATGAAGCACCAGAGAGAGCAAAAGTCCTCTTCCATGGAAAAGAACCTGGTCAGGATGAAGGGATGTGTCTGAATCTGCCTCTCTCTTCTTATTTTAGAGATGAGGGACCAAACCAGGCATGAGTGGAGAGCTGTTCCCGGGTGCCAATGGTTGATATACATTCTACCTTATGAAAGTGTCACAGGAAGTAGGGCAACCTCCATCTTATGTTACCCTTGGAAGCAACTGTTTGGACAAAGTGGGTGCCAAGGCAGGGACCTCATTCAGTTCCAAAGAATGTGACATACCTCATTTCCTTGGTGATGGAACTCTCTGAACTTGGTATCCAAGAAGCCAGGCACCCAGAGGCAGTCCAAGTCCAAGTCCCAGTGGGCTCACTTGTTTGGATTTACCAAGGACAGTCAGTTTTCTTGGTACCTAATGATGTGACGATGGCCAAATGCCAGGAGAGCTGTGAAGATGGATTTTTCCTGAGAAAACAGGTAGTGTCTAACCACTTTTTCCTGACATCTTCACAGAGTTGGTCAATGAAACAAGATCTGAGAGAAGACAGTCCATTTTGGGGGAACATAGTAATGCCCACTGGTCAGAGGACACTCCGGATAGTCACAGACCTACTTGGGGGAAGGAGGTGCCTTTGTGGGAGTGGGTGTGGGTTTGTTGTTTTGTCTCATGTTCTGAGAATAGATAGGAAAGTAGGTTTGTTTGGTTTGGAATGGACAGTTTCTAGTAACTCATTTGACACGGCGAGTTTTTCTGTTTCTGTGTATCCCCTGTGTTCGTTATTGTAGACATTAGAAAAGAGAATGCTTTAATGGGTGTGTCCTGTCTAGTATTAATCTTCCCATAATTCATCCTGCCCAATATATGAAAGGACTGCAGCTTGTCTTATCGATGTGCAACACCTGCTATCTTTCTAAGTTGTTGTTTTCTTTCTGAATTCTGGACACTTTCCACAATAGGCTCATGGATTTGTGTCCAAAATATGTACCACCTCCAAGCTCTGTGACATGGCCATGTACTGGATAGCTGAAGAGAATGGCGAGAATCTCAGACAACTCAGATATCAGCGTGACCAGGAAAGTCTCAGTGCAGAAACCCTGCTTCGGGCCTTTTGCTTACTTATTGTTTTGTTGCACTCAATGTCAGGAAGGTCTTTGCCTCAGGCCACTCCTTTGTGAAGCCTGAAGAAAACAGTTTTCAAATGGAAATGAATGGGCTTCACCTGTGGCTCTTTGCTTAATTGCTTTGGGAAAGGATGTGTCTGAATCAGCCTCTTGGCCATGTGTGTGGCTGTGACTTAGATTCTCAGCACCTGATGAATCTAAAAAGGATCCCCTGCGTGCATCCAAAACCATAAGGGCAAAAAATCTTTCATTGTGGATGAATTCTCTTGCCTTCCTCTGTTAAAATCCTGAACTCCATAAGTGAGAATAGGGATTCTTTGGGTCAAATGAGTTCTTCAAATCTCTGCAGAGGTGCTTGGGTTTTCGAATAACTTTAAATCACATAAAGAATGTATTCCTGAAATCAGTAGGCCTCAAATTGGAGAAACACAGAAGTATTAACGGCAGGCTTATTTGTTCAATCCTGGTTCACAGAAACGGTGTCCAGGCTACCCTGACTTTAGGAAAATGAGGGGCAAACGAGCTGATTTTGGACACTGTCTTGGGCTGCGCCCCTCATGGAAACCTCCAGCCAGAGGTTAATATGATTGACTATATGGAATAAGATGAGGGCCATGTGGGAGTGTTTTGATTTTAATTTTGATCATTTGTGTGGCATTGGAAAAAATGACTGGGTCCACGTGGGCTTGAACTCTGGTGTGATTCCCCTTAGAGACTGGGATTTGAAACTGAACTCAGAGAAGCATTGGCATAAATTTTGTTGGGATTTTAAGAGGCCACGCATGAAAGTCGCTCTTGGAAACTGAGACCTAGGCCCCGGTGGATTTCCACAGAGGCCTTTGAATCTCAGCAAGGATATCAAATGATTTTATTCTTAAAGAAATGGCAGCCATAGTTTAGAGTCAAAACACACATGGACCTCACATTGTAGACCTCAATGGGCCTGGCCTAATGTGACCTTTTGTTCACTCTTTGGGAAGCCTTGCCTGTGAGGGTTCTCCAGAGATTTCATTGAAATGAGCTTCCTCACCATTTAATGTTTGCTGAATGAATTGAAACCCACAGTGCCTCCAACTTCATGCTTGAAAAATGGCTAAATAAATACCATGAAATTTTTGAAATTCCAATGACCAGGTGGCACTGGAGAAACATTGGATGTCCTGTTGCCGATCATGAGTATACCAGACAGTGCCTTGATTTACTGAGTTTCATAAAAATGGTGTAGAACAGAGATGCCAGTAAGTTGGAGTCTGCTGAGTAGTGGGTCTAGAGCAGTGGTGGAGAGGTGTTTGATAAAACATCCATGGTAGTGCCATGTGGATCTACCATTGGATTCCAAAGGGCTTGTAACTGACATGGTGCAGCCAGCAGACCCTTATATGTAAAGGCATCTTGTTATATGGAGAGTCTTCAGAGGAAAATGAAGAATCAGGTTGATATGGACAAGGGGGCAATGGGCCAAGCTGTGAGAGATAGAAGCCTAGTTGGTGCATTCCCTTGCAGACCCTGACCAACCACACGTGACACAACTCCCTCCAGCACTGTATCCCAGTTTAGCTCCTAGTATTTCGTGAAACAAATACCAAACTCACAGTGCAGCAGGAAAAACACCACAAAAAGTGGATGAGGACCAAATGGCTTCATAGTCCACACGGGGAGACACTTAGTCTCCAGTGGCATCAGTTAACCTACAAAGAGAGGATTCAGCACTGCTTCATCTAGTTCTTTGGAAAATAAGAAACCATGTCCTCCAGGTCACATAGATGCAGACCCAGCTCTCATAGTCTCACTACAAAGGAAGCCAAATCTCCTGAAAACAACATATATTTCAAGTGCGGAATCTCAGAGGAGTTTCTCAAAAAGTTTTTAGGCCAGCAGAGCTCCATGTTTGTGGAGTGTTTACCCTGTCCCTTAGTTTTGGAAACTTTTCTACCACCTCCAAGGTTGTGAACTGCTGAGCATTTTCCATTCCAGATATGTATTCACTGATTTTGTAACTCCTCTCCTCTAATTGTGTCTTACTTGGGGTGAAGGTGATGTCAAGGCATTCTTCTGGATGAGAGCGGGAGGAAATTGTGCAGCATATATTTACATACGCATTGGATTCATTTTCAAATTTTCCATTCGAAGTACTGAATCCCTGACATTAACCCATACCTGGTAGACTTAGACAGTTCATCCTAATATAATGGGGAAAATTAACCCAACACAATAGAAATACAAGCACTTCAGAGGAGACATGTTGTATAGGTGGACTTCACATTTGTATTATATAAGGTAGGAGTTATAAATCTAGTCAAATTTTAATTGAAATATTCTCCATGTGTTTTTAAACTTAACAAATATGTGAATTCTTTTTTCCCTTTTCTGTAGCCTATTCACACATGTATATTTATATGCATATATAGAATCCTACCAGGTATCACACGTACATTTTTGTGAGGTGGCTGTCTTGGCAGATACAAATTGTGAGAAGAGTTCACTCCTCCTAAATGCTGTTGGAAATGAAAATTCAACCTATAGGAGAGCGTCCTAGTACAACAACATTATACATAAACTCATGTTCAGTAAAATAAATGTTTGCATCTGTGGATGATATATATTTACTGATGAATTTCGATTGGCATTTATATTGGTACTTTTTAATGTCTGTGAGTGTTGTGTGTGTGTGTGTGTGTGTGTGCGTGTGTGTGTGTGTGTGTATATATATATATATATATATAAATAGATAGATATATATAGATATATATATAGATGTAGATATAGATATAGATATACTCTCCAAATTTTTCAAAATATGGAATATATGTGTCTAATATACACTCTCTAAATTCATTCATGTTCATGTATGTGGATTTGTAATCAACTTTTCACAAGATTATAATCATAAATATTCATCCACTTGAAATACATATTTGTTTCCTAGTACTGAAAACTAACTTCAGGGAATTGTGCATACAAATCCTAATTATTCTACAGTAACTGACCCAGTCTAACATCAATGCAAGTAGACTCCTATGGGACATGATATGTAATTTGTCATTCATTTGTATTCGACACTGCTACATTATTGTTTCCTCAGTTTTTGCACATCATAGGATATACATTTCATCCACAAGTTCACAAATTAACAGGCATTTGTTTCAACTTTAATCACTTCTTGCTTCAGAACACATGTATTGTCAGGGTTTCTTGAATGGTCTTTTCATGAGACTTCTTTCCAAACACATTATTTTGAATTTCCATAATCATTTTGAAGCAAAACTCACACACTCTTTATGATAAACCAAAACATTAATATTTCCATTAGATATATATCTGGTTGGAATGAATGATTGTATATCAATATACGACTTCCTTTAATTTTTCAGATATCAGTTCAATTCATTATTTCAAGTTCAAAAAAGTTATATTATTTATTCACAGTATGGTCTATTCATGCTTTTTCTCTATGTTCATAGAAACAGGGTACACCTCTTTGTACCCCGATTCTTATTTTACATCTTCAATATATTGCTCCCAGAAATGGTTAAAGAAATACTCATGTCACCTCATTATCACAGTAATATTCTGGACAAAAATGGAAAGGTCACACTTATGATTGTACCAAATCCTAAATGGAAGGTGAACATGGATTTCTAAAAACATCCGTGTCAAGGTTGCCTAATGCTGTCAATTGTCAATCCTATTGGTGACTACATTTTTGTTTTTTCCTAATTTATATATTCAAACCCAACCCTGTTGAAAATGTCCAATTCTATCACTCACTTTATACTTTGCCTCATTTCGTAATGTTTCTATTGATATCTGCTTTTCTACATATTTTCCCCAGTTCAACATAGTGACTGACTCTTCATATGTGCTGAAATATACTTTCACTCTATAACTGAAAGTCTATTGCTAAAGAACTTTTGGTCCAAATCCTATACTCACTCTACTTCCGAAACCTACTGACTATCTTCCTAATCCTACTGAATATCCCTTTTTGACTAGATGTTCTCTTCTAAATTCAATCATCCAATGTACAAGGTCCTATGCCATTGTATATCAAATTATCTGAGACAAATTTGCAGAACATAATTCAAAGTTCAGTATCCAAATCAAGGGCAGAACCCTTCTGGGCTTCAAATCATACCTAGATTTCTGTTTTCATACTTATATTTTACCTCAATATTCTTGTAAATATTTCAGGTTCCCAATACCATTATTCATCGCACAGAGTCATACATAACCAAAATCAAACCTGTTTTTAACCCCCAGTATACACTGTTCCCTCAATCATTTTACAGAAGAGCAGGGACAGAGTGGTTTTTACAATACAGGAGAGTTGGGGACCTTCCACTTAAGAGAACCTCAAATGTCCATGCACAAATCATACCTGGAGAAGTTGTAAGCAGGTATGAAGCACCTGAGAGAGCAAAAGTCATCTTCCATGGCAAACAACCTGGTCAGGATGAAGGGATGTGTCTGAATCGGCCTCTCTCTTCTTATTGTAGAGAACATGGACCAAACCAGGCCTGGGTGGAGAGCTGTTCCAGGGTGCCAATGGTTGATATACATTCTACCTTATGAAAGTGTCAGAGGAAGTAGGGGCAAACTCCATCTTATGTTACCCTTGGAAGCAACTGTTAGGACAAAGTGGTTGCCAAGGCAGTGACCTCATTCAGTTCCAAAGAATGTGACATACCTCAGTTCCTTGGTGATGGAACTCTCTTAACTTGGTATCCAAGAAGCCAGGCAGCCAGAGGCAGTCCCAGTCCCAGTCCCAGTGGGCTCACTTGTTTGGATTTACCAAGGACAGAGTCAGTTTTCTTGGTACCTAATGATGTGAGGAAGGCCAAATGCCAGGAGAGCTCTGAAGATGGACCTTTCCTGAGAAAACAGGTAGTGGCTAACCACTTTTTCCTGACTTCTTCACAGAGTTGTTCAAGGAAACAAGATCGGAGAGAAGACAGGACATTTCGGGAAAACATAGTATGGCCCACCAGTCAGAGGACACCCCAGATAGTCACAGACCTACTTGGGGGAAGGAGGTGCCTTTGTGGGAGTGCGTGTGGGTTTGTTGTTTTGTCTCATGTTCTGAGAATAGATAGGAAAGTAGGTTTGTTTGGTTTGGAGTGGACAGTTTCTAGTAAGTCATTTGACACGGCGAGTGTTTCTGTTTCTGTGTATTCCACTGTGTCCATTGTTGTAGACATTAGAAAAGAGAATGCATTAATGGATGTGTCCTGTCTAGTATAAATCTTCCCATAATTCATCCTGCCAATATATAAATGGACTGCAGCTTGTCTTATCGATGTGCAACATCTGCTATCTTTCTAAGTTGTTGTTTTCTTCCCGAATTCTGGCCACTCTCCAGAATAGGCTCATGGATTTGTGTCCAAAATGGTACCACCTCCAAGCTCTGTGACATGGCCACGTACTGGATAGCTGAAGAGAATGGCGAGCATCTCAGAAAACTCAGATATCAGTGTGACCAGGAAAGTCTCAGTGCAGAAACCCTGCTTTGGGCCTTTTGCTGACTTATTGTTGTGTTGCACTGAATGTCAGGAAGGTCTTTGCCTCAGGCCACCCCTTTGTGAGGCCTGAAGAAAACAGTTTTCAAATGGAAATGAATGGGCATCTCCTGTAGCTTCTGGCTTCATTGCTTTGGGAAAGGATGTGTCTGAATCAGCCTCTTGGCCATGTGTGTGGCTGTGACTTAGATTCTCAGCACCTGATGAATCTAAAAAGGATCCCCTGCGTGCATCCAAAACCATAAGGGCAAAAAATCTTTCATTGTGGATGAATTCTCTTGCCTTCCTCTGTTAAAATCCTGAACTCCATAAGTGAGAATAGGGATTCTTTGGGTCAAATGAGTTCTTCAAATCTCTGCAGAGGTGCTTGGGTTTTCGAATAACTTTAAATCACATAAAGAATGTATTCCTGAAATCAGTAGGCCTCAAATTGGAGAAACACAGAAGAATTAACGGCAGGCTTCTTTGATCATTCCTGGTTCACAGAAACGGTGTCCAGGCCACCCTGACTTTAGGCAAATGAGGGGCAAACGAGCTGATTTTGGACACTGTCTTGGGCTGCGCCCCTCATGGAAACCTCCAGCCAGAGGTTAAGATGAGTTACTATATGGAATAAGATGAGGGCCATGTGGGAGTGTTTCGGTTTTAATTTTGGTCATTTGTGTGACAGTTGGAAGAAATGACTGTGTCCACGTGGGCTTGAACTCTGGTGTGATTCCCCTTAGAGACTGGGTTTTGGAACTGAACTCAGAGAAGCATTGCCATGAATTTTGTTGGGATTTTAAGAGGCCACGCATGAAAGTCGCTCTTGGAAACTGAGACCTAGGCCCCGGGTGGATTTCCACAGAGGCCTGGGAAACTCAGCAAGGATATCAAATGATTTTATTCTTAAAGAAATGGCAGCCATAGTTGAGAGTCAAAACACACATGGACCTCACATTGTAGACCTCAATGGGGGTGGCCTAATGTGACCTTTTGTCCACTCTTTGGGAAGCCTTGCCTTTTAGAGATCTCCAGAGATTTCATTGAAATGAGCTTCCTCACCATTTAATGTTTGCTGCATGAATTGAAACCCACAGTGCCTCCAACTTCATGCTTGAAAAATGGCTAGATAAATACCATGAAATTTTTGAAATTCCTATGACCAGGTGGCACTGGAGAAACATTGGATGTCCTGTTGCTGATTATGAGTATACCAGACAGTGCCTTGATTTACTGAGTTTCATGAAAATGGTGTAGAACAGAGATGCCAGTAAGTTGGAGCCTGCTGAGTAGTGGGTCTAGAGCAGTGGTGGGGAGGTGTTTGATAAAACATCCGTGGTAGGGCCATGTGGATCTACCATTGGATTCCAAAGGGCTTGTAACTGACATGGTGCAGCCAGCAGACCCTTATATGTAAAGGCATCTTGTTATATGGAGAGTCTTCAGAGGAAAATGAAGAATCAGGTTGATATGGACAAGGGGGCAATGGGCCAAGCTGTGAGAGATAGAAGCCTAGTTGGTGCATTCCCTTGCAGACCCTGACCAACCACACGTGACACAACTCCCTCCAGCACTGTATCCCAGTTTAGCTCCTAGTATTTCGTGAAACAAATACCAAACTCACAGTGCAGCAGGAAAAACACCACAAAAAGTGGAGGAGGACCAAATATCTTCATAGTCCACACGGGGAGACACTTAGTCTCCAGTGGCATCAGTTAACCTACAAAGAGAGGATTCAGCACTGCTTCATCTAGTTCTTTGGAAAATAAGAAACCATGTCCTCCAGGTCACATAGATGCAGACCCAGCTCTCATAGTCTCACTACAAAGGAAGCCAAATCTCCTGAAAACAACATATATTTCAAGTGCGGAATCTCAGAGGAGTTTCTCAAAAAGTTTTTAGGCCAGCAGAGCTCCATGTTTGTGGAGTGTTTACCCTGTCCCTTAGTTTTGGAAACTTTTCTACCACCTCCAAGGTTGTGAACTGCTGAGCATTTTCCATTCCAGATATGTATTCACTGATTTTGTAACTCCTCTCCTCTAATTGTGTCTTACTTGGGGTGAAGGTGATGTCAAGGCATTCTTCTGGATGAGAGCGGGAGGAAATTGTGCAGCATATATTTACATACGCATTGGATTCATTTTCAAATTTTCCATTCGAAGTACTGAATCCCTGACATTAACCCATACCTGGTAGACTTAGACAGTTCATCCTAATATAATGGGGAAAATTAACCCAACACAATAGAAATACAAGCACTTCAGAGGAGACATGTTGTATAGGTGGACTTCACATTTGTATTATATAAGGTAGGAGTTATAAATCTAGTCAAATTTTAATTGAAATATTCTCCATGTGTTTTTAAACTTAACAAATATGTGAATTCTTTTTTCCCTTTTCTGTAGCCTATTCACACATGTATATTTATATGCATATATAGAATCCTACCAGGTATCACACGTACATTTTTGTGAGGTGGCTGTCTTGGCAGATACAAATTGTGAGAAGAGTTCACTCCTCCTAAATGCTGTTGGAAATGAAAATTCAACCTATAGGAGAGCGTCCTAGTACAACAACATTATACATAAACTCATGTTCAGTAAAATAAATGTTTGCATCTGTGGATGATATATATTTACTGATGAATTTCGATTGGCATTTATATTGGTACTTTTTAATGTCTGTGAGTGTTGTGTGTGTGTGTGTGTGTGTGTGCGTGTGTGTGTGTGTGTGTATATATATATATATATATATATATATAAATAGATAGATATATATAGATATATATATAGATGTAGATATAGATATAGATATACTCTCCAAATTTTTCAAAATATGGAATATATGTGTCTAATATACACTCTCTAAATTCATTCATGTTCATGTATGTGGATTTGTAATCAACTTTTCACAAGATTATAATCATAAATATTCATCCACTTGAAATACATATTTGTTTCCTAGTACTGAAAACTAACTTCAGGGAATTGTGCATACAAATCCTAATTATTCTACAGTAACTGACCCAGTCTAACATCAATGCAAGTAGACTCCTATGGGACATGATATGTAATTTGTCATTCATTTGTATTCGACACTGCTACATTATTGTTTCCTCAGTTTTTGCACATCATAGGATATACATTTCATCCACAAGTTCACAAATTAACAGGCATTTGTTTCAACTTTAATCACTTCTTGCTTCAGAACACATGTATTGTCAGGGTTTCTTGAATGGTCTTTTCATGAGACTTCTTTCCAAACACATTATTTTGAATTTCCATAATCATTTTGAAGCAAAACTCACACACTCTTTATGATAAACCAAAACATTAATATTTCCATTAGATATATATCTGGTTGGAATGAATGATTGTATATCAATATACGACTTCCTTTAATTTTTCAGATATCAGTTCAATTCATTATTTCAAGTTCAAAAAAGTTATATTATTTATTCACAGTATGGTCTATTCATGCTTTTTCTCTATGTTCATAGAAACAGGGTACACCTCTTTGTACCCCGATTCTTATTTTACATCTTCAATATATTGCTCCCAGAAATGGTTAAAGAAATACTCATGTCACCTCATTATCACAGTAATATTCTGGACAAAAATGGAAAGGTCACACTTATGATTGTACCAAATCCTAAATGGAAGGTGAACATGGATTTCTAAAAACATCCGTGTCAAGGTTGCCTAATGCTGTCAATTGTCAATCCTATTGGTGACTACATTTTTGTTTTTTCCTAATTTATATATTCAAACCCAACCCTGTTGAAAATGTCCAATTCTATCACTCACTTTATACTTTGCCTCATTTCGTAATGTTTCTATTGATATCTGCTTTTCTACATATTTTCCCCAGTTCAACATAGTGACTGACTCTTCATATGTGCTGAAATATACTTTCACTCTATAACTGAAAGTCTATTGCTAAAGAACTTTTGGTCCAAATCCTATACTCACTCTACTTCCGAAACCTACTGACTATCTTCCTAATCCTACTGAATATCCCTTTTTGACTAGATGTTCTCTTCTAAATTCAATCATCCAATGTACAAGGTCCTATGCCATTGTATATCAAATTATCTGAGACAAATTTGCAGAACATAATTCAAAGTTCAGTATCCAAATCAAGGGCAGAACCCTTCTGGGCTTCAAATCATACCTAGATTTCTGTTTTCATACTTATATTTTACCTCAATATTCTTGTAAATATTTCAGGTTCCCAATACCATTATTCATCGCACAGAGTCATACATAACCAAAATCAAACCTGTTTTTAACCCCCAGTATACACTGTTCCCTCAATCATTTTACAGAAGAGCAGGGACAGAGTGGTTTTTACAATACAGGAGAGTTGGGGACCTTCCACTTAAGAGAACCTCAAATGTCCATGCACAAATCATACCTGGAGAAGTTGTAAGCAGGTATGAAGCACCTGAGAGAGCAAAAGTCATCTTCCATGGCAAACAACCTGGTCAGGATGAAGGGATGTGTCTGAATCGGCCTCTCTCTTCTTATTGTAGAGAACATGGACCAAACCAGGCCTGGGTGGAGAGCTGTTCCAGGGTGCCAATGGTTGATATACATTCTACCTTATGAAAGTGTCAGAGGAAGTAGGGGCAAACTCCATCTTATGTTACCCTTGGAAGCAACTGTTAGGACAAAGTGGTTGCCAAGGCAGTGACCTCATTCAGTTCCAAAGAATGTGACATACCTCAGTTCCTTGGTGATGGAACTCTCTTAACTTGGTATCCAAGAAGCCAGGCAGCCAGAGGCAGTCCCAGTCCCAGTCCCAGTGGGCTCACTTGTTTGGATTTACCAAGGACAGAGTCAGTTTTCTTGGTACCTAATGATGTGAGGAAGGCCAAATGCCAGGAGAGCTCTGAAGATGGACCTTTCCTGAGAAAACAGGTAGTGGCTAACCACTTTTTCCTGACTTCTTCACAGAGTTGTTCAAGGAAACAAGATCGGAGAGAAGACAGGACATTTCGGGAAAACATAGTATGGCCCACCAGTCAGAGGACACCCCAGATAGTCACAGACCTACTTGGGGGAAGGAGGTGCCTTTGTGGGAGTGCGTGTGGGTTTGTTGTTTTGTCTCATGTTCTGAGAATAGATAGGAAAGTAGGTTTGTTTGGTTTGGAGTGGACAGTTTCTAGTAAGTCATTTGACACGGCGAGTGTTTCTGTTTCTGTGTATTCCACTGTGTCCATTGTTGTAGACATTAGAAAAGAGAATGCATTAATGGATGTGTCCTGTCTAGTATAAATCTTCCCATAATTCATCCTGCCAATATATAAATGGACTGCAGCTTGTCTTATCGATGTGCAACATCTGCTATCTTTCTAAGTTGTTGTTTTCTTCCCGAATTCTGGCCACTCTCCAGAATAGGCTCATGGATTTGTGTCCAAAATGGTACCACCTCCAAGCTCTGTGACATGGCCACGTACTGGATAGCTGAAGAGAATGGCGAGCATCTCAGAAAACTCAGATATCAGTGTGACCAGGAAAGTCTCAGTGCAGAAACCCTGCTTTGGGCCTTTTGCTGACTTATTGTTGTGTTGCACTGAATGTCAGGAAGGTCTTTGCCTCAGGCCACCCCTTTGTGAAGCCTGAAGAAAACAGTTTTCAAATGGAAATGAATGGGCCTCCCCTGTGGCTCTTTGCTTAATTGCTTTGGAAAGGGATGTGTCTTTATCAGACTCTTGGACCTGTGTGTGGCTGTGACTTAGATTCTCAGCACCTGATGGATCTTAAGAATGATCCCATGTGAGCTTCCAAACCCAAAATGGCAAAAAATATCATTCATTGTGAATGAAGTCTTTGCTTTCCTCTGTTAGGTTCCTGCACTCCATCAAATGAGAATAGGGATTCTTTGGGTCAAATGAGTTCTTCAAAGCCCTGCAGAGGTGCTTGTGTTTTCGCATGACTCGAAATCACCTAAAGAATCGATACCTAAGTTCAGTTGGCCTCAAATTGGAGAAACACAGAAGTATTAACGGCAGGCTTATTTGTTCACTCCTCATTCACAGAAACGGTTTCCAGGCTACCCTGACTTTAGGCAAATGAGGGGCAAACGAGCTGATTTTGGACACTGTCTTGGGCTGCACCCCTCATGGAAACCTCCAGCCAGAGGTTAAGATGATTGACTATATGGAATAAGATGAGGGCCATGTGGGAGTGTTTTGGTTTTTGTTTTGGTTTTAATTTTGTTCATTTGTGTGGCATTGGAAAAAATGACTGGGTCCACGTGGGCTTGAAATCTGGTGTCATTCCCCTTAGAGACTGGGTTTTGGAACTGAACTCAGAGAAGCATTGCCATGAATTTTGTTGGGATTTTAAGAGGCCACGCATGAAAGTCACTCTTGGAAACTGAGACCTAGGCCCCGGGTGGATTTCCACAGAGGCCTGGGAATTTCAGCAAGGATATCACATGATTTTATTCTTAAAGAAATGGCAGCCATAGTTGAGAGTCTAAACACACATGGACCTCACATTGTAGACCTCAATGGGCCTGGCCTAATGTGACCTTTTTCCACTCTTTGGGAAGCCTTGGCTGTGAGAGTTCTCCAGAGAATTCATTGAAATGAGCTTCCTCACCATTTAATGTTTTCTGAATGAATGGAAACCCCCATTGCCTCCAACTTCATGCTTGAAAAATGGCTAGATAAATACCATGAAATTTTTGAAATTCCTATGACCAGGTGGCACTGGAGAAACATTGGATGTCCTGTTGCTGATTATGAGTATACCAGACAGTGCCTTGACTTACTGAGTTTCATGAAAATGGTGTAGAACAGAGATGCCAGTAAGTTGGAGCCTGCTGAGTAGTGGGTCTAGAGCAGTGGTGGGGAGGTGTTTGATAAAACATCCGTGGTAGGGCCATGTGGATCTACCATTGGATTCCAAAGGGCTTGTAACTGACATGGTGCAGCCAGCAGACCCTTATATGTAAAGGCATCTTGTTATATGGAGAGTTTTCAGAGGAAAATGAAGAATCAGGATGATATGGACATGGGGGCAATGGGGCAAGCAGTGAGAGATAGAAGCCTAGTTGGTGCATTCTCTTGTAGACCCTGACCCACCACACGTGACAGAACTCCCTCCAGCACTGTGTCCCAGTTTAGCTCCTAGTATTTCGGGAAACAAATACCAAACTCACAGTGCAGCAGAAAAATAACCACAAAATGTGGAGGAGGACCAAATGGCTTCGGTGTCCACACGGGGACACAATTTGTCTTCAGTGGCCTCAGTTTACCTACAAAGAGAGGATTCAGCACTGCTTCATCTTGTTCATTGGAAAATAAGAAACCATGTCCTCCAGGTCACATAGATGTAGACCCAGCTTTGATGGTCTCACTACATAGGAAGCCAAATCTCTTGAAAACAATATATAATTCAAGTGCGGAAGCTCAGAGGCAGTTTATCAAAAAGTTTTTAGGCCAGCAGAGCTCCATGTTTGTGGAGTGTTTACCCTGTCCCTTAGTTTTGGAAACTCCTCTACCACCTCCAAGGTTGTGAGCTCCCGAGCATTTTACATTCCAGATATGTATTCACTGATTTTGTAACTCTTCTCCTCTAATTGTGTCTTACTTGGGGTGAAGGTAATGTCAAGGCATTCTTCTGGATGAGAGCGGGAGGATATTTGTGCAGCATATATTTACATACACATTGGATTCATTTTCCAATTTTCCATTCGAAGTACTGAATCCCTGACACTAACCCATACCAAGTAGACTCAGACTATTCATCCTAATATAATGGGGAAAATTAACCCAACACAATAGAAATACAAGCACTTCAGAGGAGACATGTTGTATAGTTGGACGTGACATTTGCATTATATTAGTTAGGAGATATAAATCTAGTCAAATTTTAATGGAAATATTCTCCATGTGTTTTTAAACTTAACAAATATGTGAATGCTTGTTTCCCTTTTCTGTAGCCTATTCACACAAGTATATTTATATGCATATATAGAATCCTACCAGGTATCACACGTACATTTTTGTGAGGTGGCTGTCTTGGCAGATACAAATTGTGAGAAGAAGAAGAGTTCACTCCTCCTAAATGCTGTTGGAAATGAAAATTCAACCTATAGGAGAGCGTCCGAGTAGAACAACATTATACATAAACTCATGTTCAGTAAAATAAATATGTTTGCATCTGTGGATGATATATATTTACTGATGAATTTCGATTCGCATGTATATTGGCACTTTTTAATGTCTGTGAGTGTTGTGTGTGTTTGTGTGTGTGTGTGTGTGTGTGTGTGTGTGTAGATATAGATATAGATATACTCTCCAAATTTTTCAAAATATGAAATATATATGTCTAATATACACTCTCTAAATTCATTCATGTTCATGTATGTGGATTTATAATCCACTTTTCACAAGATTATAATCAGAAATATTCATCCACCTGAAATACATATTCGTTTCCTAGTACTGAAAACTAACTTCAGTGAATGGTGCATACAAATCCTAATTATTCTACAGTAACTGACCCAGTCTAACATCAATGCAAGTAGACTCCTATGGACATGATATGTAATTTGTCATTCATTTGTATTCGACACTGGTACATTATTGTTTCTTCAGTTTTTGCACATCATAGGATATACATTTCATCCACAAGTTCACAAATTAATAGGCATTTGTTTCAACTTTAATCACTTCTTGCTTCTGAACACATGTATTCTCAGGGTTTCTTGACTGGTCTTTTCATGAGACTTCTTTCCATACACATTATTTTGAATTTCCATAATCATTTTTAAGCAAACCTCACACACTCTTCATGATAAACCAAAACACTAATATTTCCATTAGATATATCACTGTTGGAATGAATGATTGTATATCAATATACGATTTCCTTTAATTTTTCAGATATCAGTTCAATTCATTATTTCAAGTTCAAAAAAGTTATATTATTTATTCACAGTATGGTCTATTCATGCTTTTTCTCTATGTTCATAGAAACAGGGTACACCTCTTTGTACCCCGATTCTTATTTTACATCTTCAATATATTGCTCCCAGAAATGGTTAAAGAAATACTCATGTCACCTCATTATCACAGTAATATTCTGGACAAAAATGGAAAGGTCACACTTATGATTGTACCAAATCCTAAATGGAAGGTGAACATGGATTTCTAAAAACATCCGTGTCAAGGTTGCCTAATGCTGTCAATTGTCAATCCTATTGGTGACTACATTTTTGTTTTTTCCTAATTTATATATTCAAACCCAACCCTGTTGAAAATGTCCAATTCTATCACTCACTTTATACTTTGCCTCATTTCGTAATGTTTCTATTGATATCTGCTTTTCTACATATTTTCCCCAGTTCTACATAGTGACTGACTCTTCATATGAGCTGACATTTACATTCACTCTATAACCAAAAGTGTATTGCTAAAGAACTTTTGGTCCAAATCCTATGCTCACTCTTCTTCCTAAACCTACCGACTATCTTCCTAATCGTACTGATTATCCCTTTTTGACTGGATGTTCTCTTCTAAATTAAATCATCCAATGTACAAAGTCCTATGCCATTGTATATCGAATTATCTGAGACATCTTTGCAGAACATAATTCAAAGCTAAGTATCCCAATCAAGGGCAAAACCCTTCTGGGCTTCAAATCATACCTAGATTTCTCTTTTCATACTTATATATCACCTCTATATTCTTGTAAATATTGCAGGTTACCAATACCATTATTCATCGCACAGAATCATTCGTAACCCAAATCAAACCTGTTTTTAACCCCAAGTATACACTGTTCCCTCAATCATTTTACAGAAGAGCAGGGACAGAGTGGTTCTTACAATACAGGAAAGTTGGGGACCTTCCACCTAATGAGAACCTCAAATGTCCATGCAAAAATGATACCTGGAGAAGTTGTACACAGGTATGAAGCAACTGAGAGAGCAAAAGTCATCTTCCATGGCAAACAACCTGGTCAGGATGAAGGGATGTTTCTGAATCTGCATCTCTCTTCTTATTGTAGAGAAGAGGGACCAAACCAGGCCTTAGTGGAGAGATGTTCCCGGGTGCCAATGGTTGATATACATTCTACCTTATGAAAGTGTCACAGGAAGTAGGGGCAACCTCCATCTTATGTTACCCTTGGAAGCAACTGTTAGGACAAAGTGGTTGCCAAGGCAGTGACCTCATTCAGTTCCAAAGAATGTGACATACCTCATTTCCTTGGTGATGGAACTCTCTGAACTTGGTATCCAAGAAGCCAGGCACCCAGATGCAGTCCCAGTCCCAGTCCCAGTGGGCTCACTTGTTTGGATTTACCAAGGACAGAGTCAGTTTTCTTGGTACCTAATGATGTGAGGATGGCCAAATGTCAGGAGAGCTCTGAAGGTGGACCATTTCTGAGAAAACAGGTAGTGGATAACCACTTTTTCCTGACATCTTCACAGAGTTGGTCAAGGAAACACAATCTGAGAGAAGACAGGCCATTTTGGGGGAACATTGTATGGCCCACTGGTCAGAGGACACTCCGGATAGTCACAGACCTACTTGGGGGAAGGAGGTGCCTTTGTGGGAGTGGGTGTGGGTTTGTTGTTTTGTCTCATGTTCTGAGAATAGATAGGAAAGGCGGTTTGTTTGGATTGGACTGGACAGTTTCTAGTAAGTCATTTGACACGGCGAGTGTTTCTGTTTCTGTGTATCCCACTGTGTCCGTTGTTGTACACATTAGAAAAGAGAATGCATTAATGGATGTGTCCTGTCTAGTATAAATCTTCCCATAATTCATCCTGCCCAATATATGAATGGACTGCAGCTTGTCTTATCGATGTGCAACACCTGCTATCTTTCTAAGTTGTTGTTTTCTTCCTGAATTCTGGCCACTCTCCAGAATAGGCTCATGGATTTGTGTCCTAAATATGTACCACCTCCAAGCTCTGTGACATGACCATGTACTGGATAGCTGAAGAGAATGGCGAGCATCTCAGAAAACTCAGATATCAGTGTGACCAGGATAGTCTCAGTGCAGAAACCCTGCTTTGGGCCTTTTGCTGACTTATTGTTGTGTTGCACTGAATGTCAGGAAGGTCTTTGCTCAGGCCACCCCTTTGTGAAGCCTGAAGAAAACAGTTTTCAAATGGAAATGAATGGGCCTCACCTGTGGCTCTTGCTTAATTGCTTTGGAAAGGGATGTGTCTTTATCAGCCTCTTGGACCTGTGTGTGGCTGTGACTTAGATTCTCAGCACCTGATGGATCTTAAGAATGATCCCATGTGAGCTTCCAAATCCAAAATGGCAAAAAATTTCATTCATTGTGGATGAAGTCTCTTGCCTTCCTCTGTTAGGTTCCTGCACTCCATCAAATGAGAATAGGGATTCTTTGGGTCAAATGAGTTTTTCAAAGCCCTGCAGAGGTGCTTGTGTTTTTGCATGACTCTAAATCACCTAAAGAATCGATATCTAAAATCAGTAGGCGTCAAATTGGAGGAACACAGAAGTATTAACGGCAGGCTTATTTGTTCACTCCTGGTTCACAGAGACTGTGTCCAGGCTACCCTGACGTTAGGCAAATGAGGGGCAAACGAGCTGATTTTGGACACTGTCTTGGGCTGCGCCCCTCATGGAAACCTCCAGATGATTCCCTATATGGAATAAGATGAGGGCCATGTCGGAGTGTTTTGCATATATAGAATCCTACCAGGTATCACACGTACATTTTTGTGAGGTGGCTGTCTTGGCAGATACAAATTGTGAGAAGAGTTCACTCCTCCTAAAACTGTTTTAAATGAAAATTCAACCTATAGGAGAGCGTCCTAGTAGAACAACATTATACATAAACTCATGTTCAGTAAAATAAATATTTTTGCATCTGTGGATGATATATATTTACTGATGAATTTCTATTGGCATTTATATTGGTACTTTTTAATGTCTGTGAGTGTTGTGTGTGTGTGTGTGTATAGATATAGATATAGATATAGATAGATATAGATATACTCTCCAAATTTTTGAAAATATGGAATATTTTTGTCTTATTTTGCACTTCCTAAATTTTTCATATTCATGAATGTGTATTTATAATCATCTTTTCTCAAGATTATTCTCAGAAACATTTATATACCCTACTAGACTCTGACTACTAATACTAATATAATGGAGAAAAATATCCCAAACAGAATAGAAATAAAAGCATTTCAGAAGGGAGATGGTTTATAGTTGGACTTGCCTTTTGCATGATATAAGGTAGGAGTTATAAATCTATTCAATTTGCTGAAATACTTTTCCATATGTTATTTTTTTTTGACACAAAACAAAATTTAATCTTCGAAAACTAAATAAAATTGACACATCCTTAACCAAGCTAATGAAGAAAAAAAACCTCAAATTACTAAAATTAAGGATCGTAAAAGAACTTTTACAGAGTACACAACTAAAATACAGAGAATAATTAAAAACTAATTTGAAAATTTATACTCTAATAAATTAAAATACCATGATGACATCAATAAAATTTTAGAGATATACCCAAACTGAATTAGTAGGACATGAACAATTTAAACAAATCAATTTCAAGCAATGAAATAGAAGTTGCTGTCAACAGCCTACCAATCAAGCAACGCCCAGGAACAGACAGATTCTCAGTCAAGTTCTACAAGACCTTCAAAGAAGCATTCATCACAATACTCCTCAAATTATTCCATAAAATAGAAAAGCATGGAACTCCTCCAAACTCATTTCATGAGGATAGTATCACTCACATACCAAAATCAGACAAAGACACATCAAGGAAAGAAAACTTCAGAGCAATATTCCTGACAAACATATATACAAAAATTCTCAATAAAATTCTTTTTTTTAAGCCAAAGTTAATCAAAAGGGATAAAGAGGGACACTACACACTATTCCATGTGTTTTTAAAGTTAAGAAATATATGAATTCCTGTCTCCCTTTCTCTGTAGCCTATTAAGCACATGTATTTTTATATGCACAAATAGAATCCTACCTGGTTTCACACGTACATTCTTGTGAGGTGGCTGACTTGGCAGATACTATTTGTGAGAAGAGATCACTCCTCCTAAATGCTGTTGGTACAGAAAATTCAACCCATGGGTGAGCTTCCTAGATGAACAACATTCTACATACATCCATGTTCAGTAAAATGAATATTTTGGGATATGCGGATGAGTTATTTTTCATGATGAATTTCGATTGACATATATATTGTGACATTATAATGTGTGTGTGTTTGTGTGTCTATATATATATATATATATATATATATATATATATATATAGTCTCCAGATTTTCCAAAATATGAAATATATGTCTTGTTATACACCGCCTGAATTCATTCATATTCATATATGTGGATTTATAATTAACTTTTAACAAGTTTATTCTCAGAAATATACATCCACTGACATACATATTTGTTTCCTAGTACTGAAAACTAACTTCAGGGAAGGGTTCTTACAAATCCTAATATTTCTAGAGTAACTGACCAAGTTTAACATCAATGCAAATACATTCCTATTTGATATGATGTGTTTGTTAAAGTTCATTTTTATTCAAACTTGGTACGTTATTATTTATTCAGTTTATGGACATCATAAAATATATCCTTTCATTCACAAGTTCACAAATTTATAAATATTTGGTTCACTTTCAATCACTTCCTCCTTCGGAACACATATATTCCTTCATGTTTCTTGACGGGTCTTTTCACTGGACTTCTTTCTAAACACGTTATTTTCGATTGAATAATCATTTTTGAAGCAAAACTCACACACTATTCATGATAAACGGTAACCCTAATAATACCATTAGATATATAACTGGTTGGAATTAATGTACGTATATCAATATATGATTTCCTCTATATTTTCAGATATTAAAACAATCCATTATTTAAATTTGGAACCAGTCATATAATTTTTTCACAGTATGGTCTATTAATGCATCATCTCTATATTCATCAACACAGGGTAAACCTATTAGTATCCCCAGTACTAATTCATATGTTTTCAAAATATTGCTCCCAGAAAAGGTGGAAGAAATACTCATGTCACCTGATCTACATATACATATTATCACAGTAATATTCTGGACACAAAATGCAAAGGTCACCGTTATGATTGCAATAAAGCCTCAATGGAATGTGAACATGGATTACTAAAAACATCCATGCCCAGTTTGCCTAATGCTCTCAAATGTCAATCCAATTGGTGACTACATTTTTGTTTCTTTTTAAGATTATGTATTCAACCTCAACCCTGTTGAAAATGTCTAATCCTATCACTCACGTTATACTTTGCCTGATTTCCTAATGTCTCTATTGATGTCTGCTTTCCTACATATTTTTTCCCAGTTCATCATTGTGCCCGACTTTTCACATATGGTGACATTAATATTCACTCTCTAACCGAAACCTATTGCTAAAGAACTTTTGGTCCAAATCCTAGACTCACTCTTCCTTCTAAACCTACGGACTATCTTTCTAATCCTACACACTATCCCTTTTTCACTGGATGTTCTCTTCTACATTCAATCATCTGAGGTACAGGGTCTTATGCCATTGTATATCGATTTAACTGAGACCTCGGTGCAAAACATTACTCAAGCTAAGGATCCCAATCAAGGGCCCAAATCCTTCTGGGCTTAAAATATTACCTAGATTTCTGTTTTCATACTTATATTTTACCTCTATATTCTTTTAAATATCGCTGGTTCCCAATACCATTATTCATCCAGCAGAATGATTCCTAAGCCAAATGGAACATGCTATTGACCCTAACCATACAATGTTCCCTCAATCTCACTTTACAGAAGAGGAGGGATAAAGTTGATATTACAATACAGGAAGTTAGGAGATCTTCCACCTGCTGAGTACCTCAAAATCCATGCAGAAATAATCCCTGGAGAAGATGTTGGCAGCTATGAAAGACCTGAGAGAACAAAAGTCATATTCCATGGCAAACAACATGGTCAGGATGAAAGGATGTGTCTGAGTCATCCTCTCTATTTTTAATGCAGGGAAGATGGACCAAAGCAGGCCTGTGTGGAGAGCTGTTCCCAGGTGACTATGGTTTCTATACCATTCTAACATGTGAATGTATCACAGGAAGTAGGGCAGCCTCCATGTCAGGAGACACTAGGACGCAACTGTTAGGACAAAGTGATGGCCAAGACAGGGACCTCATTTATTTCCTGAAGGTAGTGACCTCACCTCATTTCCTTGGTGATGGAACTCTCTGAATTTTGTGATCCAGGAAGCCAGGCACCCAGAGCCAGTCCCAGTCCCAGTTGCAGTGGGCTCACTTGTTTGGATTCACTAAGGACAGAGTCAGTCTTTCTTTGTACCTACTGATGTAAGGGTTGCCAAATACCAAGAAAGCTCTGAAGAGGGGTCTTTCCTGAGAGGACAGGAATTGGCTCACCACTGCCTCCTGACAACTTCACAGAGTTGACCAAGGATACCAGATGTGAGACAGAAAGGCCATTTCTGGGGAACATCATATGGCCTACCAGTCAGAGGACACTCCAGATAGTGACAGACCTACTTGTGGGAAAAAGTTGCATTTGTGGGTGTTGGTTTGTGTTTGTGGTTTTTTTCTCATGTTCTGAGAATAGGTAAAAAAGGAGGTTTGTTTGGTTTGGAGTGGACTGTTTCCAGTAAGTCATTTGACAAGGAGACTGTTTCTATGTCTGTGTATCCCACTGTATTTTTCTTTGTAGATATTAGAAAAAAAATAGCTCATTGGTTGTGTCCTGTCTAGTAGAAAGCTTCCCAGCATGCATCCTTTCCAAATAATGAATGGACTGAGGCTTGCCTTATCCATGGGCAACACCGGCTATCTACCTAATTTTCCATTTTTTCATGAATTCTGGCCACTCTCAAGATTAGTATCATGTATTTTTGTACAAGATATGTACCACCTCCAAGCTCTGTGACATGGCCATGTACTGGATAGCTGAAGGGAATGGCGAGCATCTCAGAAAACTCATATATCAGAGTAACCAGGAAAGTCTCCGTGGAGAAACCCTGCTTGGGGCCTTTTGATTACCTATTGTTCTGTTGCTCTGAATGTCAGAAAGGTCTTTGCCTCAGGCCACCCCTTTGTGAAGCCTGAAGAAAACAGTTTTAAAATGGAAATGAATGGGCATCACCTGTGGCTCTTTGCTTCATAGCTTTTGAAATGGATGTGTCTGAATCAGCCTCTTGGCCCTGTGTGAGCCTGTGGTTTAGATTTTCAGCACCTGATGAATCTAAAGAAAGATCCCATGTGGGCATCCAAAACCTAAATGGAAAAAAGATCAGTGATTGTGGATGATGCCTCTCGCCTTCCTCTGTAAGATTCCTGACCTCCATCAAGTGAGAATAGGGATCATTTGTGTCAAATAAGTTCTTCAAAGGGCTGCAGAGGGGAGACAATAGGTGCTTGGGTTTTCTTATAACTCCAATTCACACTAAAAATCTATACCCCACAGTCAGTATGCCTCAAATTTGAGAAGTGGAGTAGTATTAACGGCAGGCCTATTTGATCACTTCTGTTTCACACTAACGTTGTCCAGGCCACCCTGACTTTAGGCAAATGAGGGGCAAGGGAGTTTATTTTTGACACTGTCTTGGGCTGTGCCCCTCATGGAAACCTCCAGCTAGAGGTTATGATTAGTGTCTATATAAAAGATGAAGAGGGCCGTGTGAGAGTGTTTTGGTTTTAATTGTCATCATTTGTGTAGCAATTGGAAGAGATGCCTGGGTCCACCTGGGCTTGAACTCTGTTGTGATTCCCCTTAGAGACTGAGTTGTGTAACTGACCTCAGAGAAGTATTGCCATGAATTGTGTTGGGATTTCAGGAGGCCACACATGAGATTCACCATTGGAATCTGAGATCTTGGCCCAGGGTGACTTTACACAGAGCACTGGGAATCTAAGCCAGGATATCACAAGATTTTATTCTGAAAGATTCCAGCCATAGTTGAGAGTCAAAACACACATGCAACTCACATTGTAGACCTCAATGGGCCTGGCTTCATGAGACCTTTTGCCCACTCTTTGGGAAGCCTTGCCTGTGAGAGTTCACCAGAGCTTTCATTGAAATGAGATTCCTAACCATTTATTGGTTCCTGTATAAATTGAATCCCACAGTGCCTCCAACTTCATTATTGAAAAATATCTAGATATATACCATGAATTTTTTGAAATTACCATGACCAGGTGGCACTGGAGAACATTTGGATGTCCTGTTGCTAATCATGATTGTACCAGACAGTGCCTTAATTGACTGTGTTTCATGAAAATGCTGTAGAACATAGATGCCAGTAAGTTGGAGCCTGCAGACTAGTGGGCATAAAGCAGTGGAGTGTAGGTGTGTGAAAAAACATCAGTTGTGGGTCCACGTGGATCTGGCATTGGCTTAGAAATGACTTGTCACTGACATGGTACATCCAGCAGACCCTTCTATGTAAAGGCATCTTGTTATATGGAGAGGATTCCTGCCAATGATCAGAATAAGGGGGCTATTGTCGAGTTGAAAAGCTATGTGGGATTTAAGCCTCATTGGTGCATTTTACTGCAGACCCTCACCCACCACATATGAGAGTACATCCTCCAGCACTGTGTCCCAGTGGAGCTCCTTGTATTTCGTGAAGCCAATACAAAACTCACAGTGCAGCAGTAAGAAACACCACGAAAGTGGAGCATGAACAAATGGCTTTACAGACAACACGGTTAGATACTTAGACCACAGTGGCCAAAGTTTCCCTACAAATAGAGAATTCAGCACTGCTGCCTCATGTCCACTAGAAAATAAGGAACCATGTCATCCAGGTCACATAGATGGAGACCCAGCATTGATGGTCTCACTACAAAGGAAGCAAAAGCTCCTGACAAAAACATATTTCAACTGCCCAACCTCAGAGGCAGTTTCTCAAAAAGTCATTAGGCCAGCAGAGCTCCATGTTTGTGAAGTGTTTACCCTCTCCCTTTTTGTAAACTGTTCTACCTCCTACAAGTTTGTGAAGTTCTGAGCATTTTCCTTTCCACATATGTATTCACAGATTTTCTAACTCTTCTCCACTAATTGTGTCTTATTTGGGGCGAAGGTAATGTCAAAGCATTGTTCTGGCTGAGAGTGGGAAGATTTTTATGTAGCACATATTTGCATACATATTAGATTCATTTTCCTATTTTCCATTTGAAATACTGAATCCCTGACACTAACCCATACCCTACTAGACTCTGACTACTAAACCTAATATGATGGAGAAAAAGAAACCTAACAGAATAGAAATACAGGCCTTTCATAGGAGGCATGGTGTATACTTGGACTTGCCTTCTGCTTTATCAATGGTATGTGTTATAAATCTAGTCAACTTTTCATTGTAATACTTCTCCATGAGTTTTTAAAGTTAACACATATGTAAATTTCTGTCTCCCTTTCTCTGTAGCCTATTCATCAAATGTATTTTTTTCTGCATTTTTAGAATTCTACCTGGTATCACATGTACATTCTTGTGAGATCGCTTATTTTGGAAGATACAAATTGTGAGAAGAGATCGCTCCCTCTAAATACAGATGGAACTGGAATTTCCACCTATGGGTGAATTTCCTAGATGAACAATATTATGTATAAATAAATGTTCAGTAAAATGAATATTTTTGGATACGTGGATGATATATATTTCATGATGAATTTCGAATGGCATATATATTGCTACATTTTAATGTCTGTGTATGTGTGTATCTATCTATTTATCTATCTATCTATATAGATATAGATATCTACTCTTAAGATTTTCAAAATATGAAATATATGTGTCTTATTATACACTCCCTAAGTAAACTCATGTGTGTGTATGTAGATTTATAATCAACTTTTCACAAAATTATTCTTAGAAATATTCATCCACCTTAAATACATATTTTTTCCTAGTACTGAAAAGTAAATTAAGTGAATGGTGTATACAATTCGTAATATTTCTACAGTGACTGAACCAGTTTCACATCAATGTAAGTAGACACCTATGGGACCATGATGTGTATTTTGAAGTTCATTTTTATTCAGACACTGGTACATTACTATTTCTGCAGTTTATGGACATTATAGGATATATCCTTTCATCCACAATTTCACAAATTTATAGGCATTTGGTTCACTTTCAATCACTTCCTACTTCAGAAAACATGTATTCCTCCATGTTTCTTGACTGTTCTTTTCATGAGATTCTTTCCAAACACAGTATTATTGATTTCCATAATCACTTTTGAAGCCAAACTCACACACTCTTCATGATAAACCATAACGCTAATATTACCATTAGATGTATAACTGGTTGGAATGAATGTATGTATATCAATATAAGATTTCCTATATATTTTCAGATATCAATTCAATCCATTATTTAACGTTTGAACCAGTTATATTATTTATTCACAGTATGGTCTATTAAGGCATCATCTCTATATTCGTAGACCGATGGTATACCTGTTTGTATCCCCAATACTAATTTTTAAGTCTTTAAAATATTGCTTTCAGAAATGGTGGAAGAAATACTGTAGTCACCTGATATACATATACATTTCATCACGGTAATATTCCTGAAACAAAATGCAAGGGTCACACTTATGATTGTATCAAAGCCTATATTGAAAGTGAGCATGTACTACTAACAACATCCATGCCCTGATTAACTAATGATCTCAAATATCATTCCTATTGGTGACTACATATTTGTTTCTTCCTAAGATTATATATTGAAACTGAACCCTGTTAAAAATGTCTTATCCTATCACCCACTTTGTACTTTGCCTTATTTCCTAATGTCTCTATTGATATCTGCTTTCCTACACATTTTCCCCAGTTTATCACTGTGACTGACTGTTCACATATGCTGACATTTACACTCACTCTCTAATCAAAACTCTATATCTAAAGAACATTTGGTCCAACTCCTCGACTCACTCAAATGGATTCTTGAAAGCCCTGCAGAGGGTAGCCCATAGTTGCTTGAGTTTTCTCATGACCCCAATTCACATAAAGAATCTATACCCCACAGAGAATAGGCCTCAAATTGGAGAAGTAGAGCAGTATTATTGGCAGGCCTATTTGATCACTCCTGCTTCACAGGAAGAGTTTCCATGCCACCCTGACTTTAGGCAAATGAGAGGCATGTGAGCTTATATTGGACACTGTCTTAAGCTGCGCCCTTCATGGAAACCTCCAGCCAGAGGTTATGATGAGTCTCTAAATTGAAGAAGATGAGGGCCATGTGGGAGTGTTTTGGTTTAATTGTGGTCATTTGTGTGGTGGTTGGAAGAGATGACTGGGTCCACCTGTGCTTGAACTCTGGAGTGATTCCCCTTAGAGACTGAGTTCTGGAACAGATCTCAGAGAAGTATTGGCATGAATTGTGTTGGGATTTTAGGAGGCCACGCATGAGAGTTGCCCTTGGAGACTGAGATCTAGGCCCAGGATAGCTTTCAAAGAGCACTGGGAATCTCAGCCAGGATATCACATGACTTTATTCAGAAAGACTTGGAAGCCATAGTTGAGAGTCAAAAAAAACATGGCCCTCAATTGTAGACCTCAATGGGCCTGGCTTAATGTGACCTTTTGGCCACTCTTTGGGAAGCCTTGCCTCTGAGAGTTCTCCCGAGCTTTAATTGAAATGAGCTTCCTCACCATTTCATGGTTCCTGAATGAATTGAATGCCACAGTGCCTCCAAATTTATCTTTGAAAATTGGCTAGATAAATACCATGAAATTTTTTAAATTCTTATGAACAGGTGGCACTGGAGAACCTTTGGATGTCTATTGCTGATCACGAGTGTACCAGACATTGCATTGATTGACTGGGTTTCATGAAAACGGTGAGAACAGAGATGCCAGAATGTTGAGGCCTGCTGACTAGTTGGCCTAGAGCAGTGGTGGGCAGGTGTATGATAAAACATCTGTCGTGGGGCCATGTGGATCTGCCATTGGCTTCCAAATGCCTTGTGACTGACATGGTGCAGCCAGCAGAACCATACAAGTTAACGGACCTTATTATATGGAGAGGTTTCAGGGCAATATTCAGAATCAGGTTGATATGGACATGGGTGCAAGCTTTTGGGGATAGAAGCCTGGTTGGTGCATTCTCCTGCAGACCCTCACCCACTACACGTGAGAGTACTCTCTATAGCACTGTGTCCCAGTTTTTCTTTTTGTATTTTGTGAAGCCAATACCAAAATCCCAGTGCAGCAGTAAGAAACACCACGAAAAGTGAAGTATGACCAAATGGCTTCACAGACCACATGGTTAGACACTTAGACCCCAGTGGCCTCAGTTTACCTACAAAGAGAGAATTCAGAACTGCTGCCTCATGTTCTATTGCAAATAAGGAACCATGTCATCCAGGTCACATAGATGCTGACACAGCTTTGATGGTCTCACTACAAAGGAAGCGAAACCTCCTGACAACAACAAACATTTCAAGGGCCCAAACTCAGAGGCAGTTACTCAGAAATTAATTAGGCCACCAGAGCTCCATGTTTGTGAAGTGTTTACCCTTTACCTTACTTTTGGAAATTCCTCTACCACCTCCAAGGTTGTGAACTCCTGAGCATTTTCTTTTCCAGATATATACTCACAGATTTTCAAACTCTTCTCCACTAATTGTGTATTACTTGTGGTGAAGGAACTATCAAGGCATTTTTTTGGATGACAGTAGGAAGATTTTTGTCTAACAAATATTCGCATACACATTAGATTCATTTCCCTATTTTCCATTTGAAATACTGAATCCCTGACCCTAACCCATACCCTACTAGACTCTGACTACTAATCCTAATATGATGGAGAAAAAGAAACCTAACAGAATAGAAATACAGGCCATTCATAGGTGGCATGGTGTATACTAGGACTTGCCTTCTGCTTTATCAAGTGTATGTGTTATAAATCTAGTCAACTTTTCATTGTAGTACTTCTCCATGAGTTTTTAAAGTTAACACATATGTAAATTTCTATCTCCTTTTCTCTGTAGCCTATTCATCTCATGTATTTTATTATGCATATTTAGAATCCTACCTGGTATCACACATACATTCTTGTGAGCTCACTGTTTTTGGATGATACAAATTGTGAAAAGAGATCACTCCCCCTAAATACTGATGAAACTGAAAATTCAACAAATTGGTGAATTTCCTAGATGAACAACATTATACATAAATCCATGCTCAGTAAAAAGAATATTTTTGGATATGAGGATGATATATATTTCATGATGAATTTTGATTGGCATATATATTGCTACATTTTAATGTCTGTGTTTTTATCTTTATAAATATATATATATATATATATATATATATATATATATATATATATATATATATATATACTCTCCAGATTTTTCACAATATTAAATATATGTGTCTTATTATTCACTCCCTAAATACATTCATATTCATGTATGTGGATTTGTAATCAAATTTGCACAAGATTATTCTCAGAAAAATTCATCCACATAAAATACATATTTATTTTCCAGTACTGAAAACAAACTTCGGTGAATTGTGCTTACAAATCCTAATATTTGCATGGTAACTGACCCAGTTTAACATTAATGCAAGTATAATCCTATGGGACATGATGTGTATTTTGAAGTTCATTTTTATTCAACAGTGGTACATTACTATTTCTTCAGTTGATGGATATCATAGGATATAACTTTTCATCCACAAGTTCACAAATCTGCAGGCATTTGGTTCACTTTCAATTACTTCTTGCTTCAGAATATATGTATTCCTCCATGTTTCTTGACTGTCCTTTTCATGAGATTCTTTCCAAACACATTATTTTCGATTTCCATTATCATTTTTGAAGGAAAGAGGCGCCTTACTTACCCCCAGAAAGGTTCGTTGAGGTCTCCTTGTCCTGCGCTGCGTGATTCCCGGCCAATGCACCAAATGTAAGGTTCCGGCGAATGTTGGAGGAAGAGACCATCAAGAAACTGCGGCTCATGCAACAGTAAAAGCCGTTTATTGAGGATCCAATCCAGCATGCTGGGGCTACGTGCTCACTCAAGATGGGAGAGCATCCCAGAGCCCCGAGCAGGGGTTGAGCAGTGCTTAAGTACACTTTTTGGGCAGGGCGGGACTTTACATATATTACAGTCTCCTTTAAGAAATCATCATACACCACGGGAAAATCAAACAACAATTCCTAAACATGATTAGTTCATTTATTGGTGGGAACATGTAAGGCGGGAGTGATAGGTCAGTTCTAAAGCGGGGTACACATTCAAAATGATTGGTTTAGGCCCTGCAATGCCTATGTGCCAGGCCTCACAGGGTCCTAGGTTATTAAAAAACCAGGCAGTCAGGGGGAATATTTACTGGGTAGTCCGGGAATTGTCCTACAAGCTACAGGAATTTCAGGTTTTGCGTGTAGCATAGGAACTTAACAATACCTGGTCCTTTACATTTTAACTCAAGCCTTGCTGCTTAAAAACTTTACAACACCCGGTCTTTTACACTTTAACTTTTACACTTTAATTTCAATTTCTTTTACCCTTACAGATCACTCCTGGTGCACAAGAAGGGTGTCCCAGCCACCCTGACTTTAGGCAAATGAGGGCCAAGGGAGCTTATTTTGGACACTGTCTTGGGCTGTGCCCCTCATGGAAACCTCCAGCCAGATGTTATGATGAGTGCCTTTATGGAAGAAGAGGAGGGCAATGTGGGATTGTTTTGGTATTAATTGTGGTCATTTGTGTGACGGTTGGAAGAGATGACAGGGTCCACCTGGGCTTGAAGTCTGGTGTGAATCCCCTTAGAGACTGAGTTCTGGAACTGACCTCAGAGAAGTATTGCATGAATTGTGTTGAAATTTTAGGAGGCCACGCATGAGAGTCGCTCTTATAAACTGAGATCAAGGCCCAGGGTGGCTTTCCACAGAGCACTGGGAATATCAGCCAAGATATCCCATGATTTTATTCTTAAAGACTTGGTAGCCATAGTTGAGAGTCAAAAACACATGGAACTCACAACGTATACCTCAATGGGCCTGGCTATATTTGACCTTTTGGCCACTCTTTGGGAAGCCTTGCCTATGAGAGTTCTCCAGAGTTTCATTGAAATGAGCTTCCTCAACATTTAGTGGTTCTTGAAACCCACAGTGCCTCCAACTTCATCCTTGAAAAATGGCTAGATAAATACCATGAAATTTTTGAAAATCCCATGACCAGGTGGAACTGGAGAATCTTTGGGTGTCCTGTTGCTGATCATGAGTATACTAGAGGGTGCCTTGATTGACTGGGTTTCATAAAAATAATGTAGAAAAAAGATGCCAGTAAGTTGGAGCCTACTGAGTAGTGGGCCTAGAGCAGCGGTGGGCAGGTGTGCAGGTGTGTGATAAAACATCTGTGGTAGGTCCATGTGGTTTGGCCATTGGCTACCAAATGCCTTGTGAAGGACATGGTGCAGCCAGCAGACCCTTATTTGTAAAGGCATTTTGATATATGGAGAGGTTTCAGGGCAATTTTCAGAATCAGGTTGACATGGTCAATGGTGCAAGCTATGTGGGAAAGAAGCCTGGTTGGTGCATTCTCCTGCAGTCCGTGACCCACCACAGTGACAGAACTCTCTCCAGCACTGTGTCCCAGTTGAAATTGTTGTATTTCGTGAAGCAAATACCAAAGTCCCAGTGTAGCAGCAAGAACCACAACAGAAAGTGGAAGAGGACCAAATGGCTTCACAGTCCACACGGGGTGACACTTAGCCCCCAGTGGCCACAGTTTACCTACAAAGAGAGAATTCAGCACTGCTGCCTCAGGTTCATTGGATAATAAGGAAACCATGTCCTCCAGGTCACATAGATGCAGACCCAGCTTTGATGGGCTCACTATAAAGGAAGCTAAAGCTCCTGACAACAACATATATTTCAAGTGCCCAACCTCAGAGGCAGTTTCTCAAGAAGTATTTAGGCCAGCAGAGCTCCATGTTTGTGGAGTGTTTACCATGTCCCTTACTTATGGAAACTGCTCTATCACCTCCAAGGTTGGGAAATCCTGAGCGTATTCCATTCCAGATATGTATTCACGTATTTTCTAACTCTTCTCCTCTAATTGTGTCTTACTTGTGGCAAAGGTAATGTCAAGGCATTGTTGTGGATGAAAGTGGGAAGATTTTTGTGTAGCACATATTTGCATACACATTGGATTCATTTTCCAATTTTCCATTCAAAATACTGAATCCCTGACACGAAACTATACCCTACTAGACTCTGACTACTATTCCTAATATGATGGAGAAAAATAACTCAAACAGAATAGAAATACAAGCAGTTCAGAAGAGGCATGGTGTATAGTTGGACTTGCCGTTTGCATTATGTAGGTTAGGTGTTATAAATCTAGTTAATTTTTAATTGAAATAGTTCTCCATGTGTTTTTAAAGTTAATGAATATGTGAATTCCTGTATCCCTTTCTCTGTAGCCTATTCAGCACATGTATTTTTATATGCACATATAGAATCCTACCTGGTATCACATATACATTCTTGTGAGGTGGCTGACTTGGCAGATACAAATTATGAGAAGAGATCACTCCTGCTAAATGCTGTTGGATCTTAAAATTCAACCTATGGGTGACCTTCCTAGTTGAACAACATTATTCATAAATCCATGTTCATTAAAATTAATATTTCGGGATCTATGAATGATATATATTTCACCATGAATTTCGATTGGCATATATATTGCCACTTTATAATGTCTGTGTGTGTTTTGTATATATATACTCTCCAGATTTTTCACAATATGAAATATGTGTCTTATTATTCACTCCCTAAATACATTCATATTCATGTATGTGGATTTGTAATCAACTTTGCACAAGATTATTCTCAGAAATATTCATCCACCTGAAATACTTATTTGTTTCCTAGTACTGAAAACAAACTTCAGTGAAAGGTGCATACAAATCCTAATATTTCTACCGTAACTTACCAAGTTTAACATCAATGCAAGTAGATTCCTATGGGACATGATGTGTATTTTGACGTTCATTTTTATTTAAAACTGGTACAGTACTATTTCTTCAGTTTATGCACATCCATGGATAAATTTTTCACCCAAAATTTCAAAATTAAAGACATTTGTTTCACTTTCAATCACTTCCTGCTTCCGAACACATGTAGTCCTCCAGGTTTTTCGACTGGTCGTTTCATGAGACTTCTTAACAAACACATTATTTTCGATTTCCATAATCACTTTTGAAGGAAAACTCACACACCCTCTTCATGATAAACCGTAACCCTAATATTACCATTAGACTTATAATTGGTTGTAATGAATGTATGTATACCAATATCAATATAAGATTTCCTGTATATTTTCAGATATCAATTTATTCTAACTCCAATTTCTAAAGTTGGATCCAGTTATATTATTTATTCACAGTACGATCTATTCATGCATCATCTCTATATTCATTGACACAGGGTACACCTATTTGTATACCCAATACTAATTTATGTGTTTTAAAAATATTGCTTCCCATAATGGTGGAAGAAATACTCATGTCACCTGATCTACATATACATTTTATCACAGTAATATTCTGGACAAAAATGCAAAGGTCACACTTATGATTGTACCAAACCCTAAATTGAAAGTGAGTATATATTACTAAAAACATCCTTGTCCAGGATGCCTAATTCTCCCAAGTGTCAATATTGTTGGGGACTATATATTTGTTTCTTCCTATGATTATATATTCAACCTCAACCCTGTTGAAAATGTCTAATCCTATCACGCATTTTATAATTTGTCTGATTTCCTAATGTCTCTATTGAGACCTGCTTTCCTACATATTTTCCCCAGTTCATCATTGTGACTGACTCTTCACATGTGCTGACATTTACATTCACTCTCTAAACGAAACCCTATTGCTAAAAAACTATTGGTCCTACTCGAAGACTCACTCTTCTTCCTAAACCTACTATCTTCCAAATCCTACCGACTATCCATTTTTGACTGGATGTTCTCTTCGACATTCAGGCATCTGAGGTGCAAGGTTTTATTCCATTGTGTATAGATTTATCTGAGACTAAAATGCAGAATGTAATTCAAAGCTAAATATCCCAAAGAAGGGCCCAATGCCCTTTCTGGCTTCAAATCATAACTAGATTTATGTTTTCATACTTATATTTCAAATATATATTCTTATAAATTTTGCCGGTTCCCAATACCATTATTCATCCAGCAGAATGATTCCTAACACAAGTCAAATATGTTATTGACCCTAACCATACACTGTTCCCTCATTCTAAATTTACAGAGAGGAGGGACAGAGTTGGTCTTACAATACAGGAAAGTAGGGGATCTTCCACCTGCTGAGAACCTCAAAGTTCCATGCAGAAATGTTGACTGAAGAAGATGTAGGCAGCTATGAAGAACCTGAGAGAACAAAAGTCATGTTCAATGGCAAACAACCTGTTCAGGATGAAGGGTTCTGTCTGAATCAGCCTCTCACATCTTAATTTAGAAAAGATGGACCAAACCAGGCCTGTGTGGGTAGCTGTTTCTGGGTGCCTATGGTTGTATACCATTCTAAATTGTGAAAGTGTCACAGGAAGTAGGGGCAGCCTCCTTCTAATGTGACACTTGGAAGCCACTGGTAGGACAAAGTGGTTGCCAAGGCAGTGACCTCATTCAGTTCCTAAAGGAAGTGACCTCACCTCACTTCCTTGGTGATGGAAATCTCTGAACTTGGGATTCATGAAGCCAGGCACCCAGAGCCAGTCCCAGTCCCAGTCCCAGTGGTCTCACTTGTTTGGATTTACCAAGGACAGTGTCAGTCTTTCTTGGTACCTACTAATGTGAGGATGGCCAAATGCCAGGAAAGCTCTAAAGAGGGGTCATTCCTGAGAAAGCAGGTAGTTTCTCACCTCTGGGTCCTGACACCTGCACAGAGTTGGCCAAGGAGACCAGATCTGAGACAGATCAGGCCATTCCGTGGGAATATAGTATGGCTCACCAGTCAGAGGACAGTCCAGATAGTCACAGAACTTCTTGGGGGAAGGAGGTGCCTTTGTGGGTGTGGGGGTGGGTTTCTGGTTTTGTCTCATGTTCAGAGAATAGGTAGGCAAGGCGCTTTTTTTGGTGTGGAATGAACTGTTTCTAGTAAGTCATTTGACAAGGCGAGTGTTTCTATGTCTGTCTATCACACTGTGTCCGTGGTTGCAGATATTAGAAAAGAAAATGCATCAATGGATGTGTCCTGTCTAGTAGAATGCTTCCCAGCATTCATCCTGTCTAATTTATGAATGAATTTCAGATTGCCTTTTCGATGGGTAACACCTGCAATCTTCCTATGTTTCAGTTTTCTTCTGGACTTCTGCCCCTCTCCAGAATAGGCTCATGGTTTTATGTCTAAGGTATGTACCACTTCCAAGCTGTGTGCCATGACCATGTACTGGATAGCTCAAAGGAATGGCGAGCATCTCTGAAAAATCAGATATTAGTGTGACCATTAAATCCCAGTGGAGAAACCCTGCTTTGGGCCTTTTGCTTACCTATTGTTCTGTTGCCCTGAATGTCAGGAAGTTCTTTGCCTCAGGCCACCCCTTTGTGAAGCCTGAAGAAAACAGTTTTCAAATGGAAATGAATGGGCAACACCTGTGGCTCTTTGCTTAATTGCTTTGGAAAGGGATGTGTCTGAATCAGCCTCTTGGCCCTGTGTTAGGCTGTAGCTTAGATTCTCAGCACCTGATGGATCTAAAGAAAGATCCCATGGGTGCATTAAAAACCAAAATGGCCAAAAGAGCAGTCATTGTTTATGAAGACTCTCGCCTTCCTCTCTAAGGTTCCTGACATCCATCAAGTGAGAATAGGGATCATTTGTTTCAAAAGAGTTCTTCAAAGCCCTGCAGAGGCTATCCCATAGGTGCTTGGGTTTTCTCATGACCCCAATTTACATGAAGAATCTAAACCCTACAGTCAGTAGGCCTCAAATTGGAGAAGCCAAGCTGTATTAACGGCAGGCCGATTTGATCACTCCTGTTTCACAGTCAGGATTTCCAGGCCACACTGACTTTAGGCAAATGAGGGGCAAGGGAGGTTATTTTGGACACTGTCCTGTCCTGCGCCCCTCATGGAAACCTCCATCCAGAGGTTATGATGAGTGTCTATATGGAAGAAGAAAAGGGTTATGTGGGAGCATTTTGTTTGGAATTGTGGTAATTTGTGTGGCACTTAGAAGAAAAGACTGGGTCCACCTGGGCTTGAACTCTGTTGTGATTCCTCTTAGAGAATGAATTCTGGAACTGACCTCAGAGAAGTATTTTCATGAATTGTGTTTGGTTTTTACTAGGCCATGCATGAGAGTCGCCCTTGGAACCTGAGATCTAGGTGCAGGGTGGCTTTCCCCAGAGCACTGGGAATCTCAGCCAGGATATCACATGATTTTATTCTGAAAGATTTTGCAGCCACAGTTGAGAGTCAAAACACACATGGACCTCACATTGTAGACCTCAATGGGCCTGGCTTCATGTGACCTTTTTAGCCACACTTTGGGAAGTCTTGCCTGTGAGTGTTCTCTAGAGCTTTCATTGAAATGAGCTTCCTCAACATTTAATGGTTCCTGAATAAATTGAAACCCAAAGAGCCTCCAACTTCATCCTCGACAAATGGCTTGATAAATACCATAAAATTTTTGAAATTCCCATGACCAGGTGGCACTGGAGAACTTTTGGATATCCTGTTGCTGACCATCAGTGTACCAGACAGTGCCTTGACTGACTTTGTTTCATAAAAATTGTGTAGAACAGTGATGCCAGTAAGTTGGAGCCTGCTCATTAGTGGGCCTAGAGCAGTGGTGTGAAGGTGTGTGATAAAACATGTGTGGTGGGGCCATGTTTATCTGCCATTGGCTTCCAAATGCCTTGTGACTGACAGGGTACAGCAAGCAGACCCTTATATGTAAAGGCATCTTGTTATATGGATAGGTTTATGGGCAATGTTCAGAATCAGGTTGGCTACCTGGTACCACACGTACATTCTTGTGAGGTGGCTGACTTGGCAGATACAAATTGAGAGAAAAGATCACTCCTACTAAACCCCATTGAAACTGAATATTCAACATATGGGTGAGCTTTCTAGTTGAACAACATTATACATAAATCCATGTTCAGTAAAATGAATATTTTTAGATCTGTGGATAATATATATTATATGATGAATTTTGATTGACATATATATTGCTACTTTTTTGTCTGTGTGTGTTTTGTGTTTGTGTGTGTATATATATATATATATATATATATATATATATATATATATACACACTCTCCAGATATTTCAAAAAATGAAATATATGTGTCTCATATACACTCCCTAAATTCATTCATGTTCATGTATCTGGATTTATAATCAACTATTCACAAGATTATTCTCAGAAATATTCATGCACCTGAAATTTGCCTAATGCTCTCAAATATCAATCCTATTGGTGTCTACATATTTGTTTTTTCCTAAGATTATATATTCAAACTCAATCCTTTTCAAAATATCTAGTCCTGTCACTCACTTTGTAATTTCCCTGATTTCATAATGTCTCTATTGATATCTGCTTTCCTACATATTTTCCCCAGTTCATCATTGTGACTGACTCTTCAACTGTGCTCACATTTACATTCACTCTCTAACTGAAACCGTATTGCTAAAGAACTTTTGTTCTAAATTCTATACTCACTCTTCTTCCTAAACCTACTGACTATCTTCCTAATCCTACCAACTATACCTTTTTCACTGGATGTTCTCTTCTACATTCAATCATCCAAGTAACTGTCGGGGAAGCTTCGGAGAAGGAGACGACCAACAGAATACTCATGATACAGCAAAAGGTTTATTGGGTTTCCAGCATGCTGGGGCTCAGAGCTCACTTTAATAGAGCAGATAGCCAGAGAATAGCTTAAGTAGAGTTTGTATACTTTCCCTGGAGAAGGCAGTGAGGGAAGTTTATTGATGGGTCACGACGAGTGGGCAGTTTGCATGCAACTGGGTGAGGGAGTACATTCTGTAGTTTGGCAGTTGGGGACAGCACATTTTGGGAACAAGTTTTGCAAGCATTTCTCAAGATTTCAACAGTTTTTTGTTAAGCATAGGGAAATACAGGAAGTGACAAGTACTTATTTTATTAACCTTTCATTCCTCACTTCTTTTTCTGGCTACTTTTAATCATAAAAATTATCATTGGGGGGTTTCACATTCTATGTCTCCTAGTGGGGTTTTACCATAAGTTTAACTCGTCCAATTTGAGCCTGGAGAAAAGAAATTACACGGTTGAGAAAACAGGGTTTTATAGTTAGCAATAATATGAGGATTATTATTGGACCGGCCAGGGTTGATAAAAACGTAGTTAACCAGGGGCACTGTGTGAACCAAGACTCAAACAACCCTTTTTTGGGTCTCTCTCTCTCTTGTTGATGCTCTTTAATGTGTCTTTTTAATTTACTCATAGATTTTATTACAACTCCAGTATGTTCGGCATAAAAACAGCATTCTTCCCTCAATGCAGCACAAAGGCCCCCTTCTTTAATGAAGAGGAGGTCCAAACCTCAACTGTTCTGTAAAACAACTTCAGAGAGAGAGGTTAAAGTTTCATGCAAAGCTCTGATGGTGGTTTCTAATATCTTAGTTTTGGTCTATTGCTGCTTCTAATTGGGTAATTTATTGTGTCACATGGACAAGGGCAGTGGTTCCTGGGCCCACCCGTGCAGCAAATCCTATTCCTAATATGATGGCTAAAGTGAGGGATATATGCTCCCAGTGGAACCTGGTTGTATGTCCCCCTATTTGATCTTCAAATGAACCTGCTTCATAATAGAGCACTCTGGGAAACATCTGCACCATTACACGATTAATCACATCTGTTGACCATTTCATGAAAACATAAACAAGGTTTAAGTATATAGAATTATTCTGTTGTAAGGAGGACAAGGCAAGGCACCTAAGATAGCACTAAAGACAGGGAAACAGTCCTATTTGGTTGCAACCGGATTCAGAGGGCATTGCTTCTGTTGTAATCAATTAATCCCCTGAAACTCAAGTTTAGGTAGTTTCAGAATTTTGTACCCAACATGTAAGGGAAGGTGCTCAGAAGCTCACAGTCTGCAGAAGTTCAAAAACGCAGTATTTGTTCCTGTTTTTCCCCTGTTCTGGGCAAGTTAACTTTTAAAGGACACCTGGGAGGGGAGAGCTTTTTCTTCCCTTTCTTTATTTTACCCCTGCCAGCTGTTACCATGGAGACCAGTTGGTAACTTCTTTATCTTAGAAATGTAGCCATCTCTGTGAATCCCCAGCTCAAGGACAGAGGCCTTGTTCACATATTTTGTGAAAAACTAGAAAAAGGGTGTCTACCTGAGAAGTGCTGATTTTTTTAGCCACTGGCCAAGTAGAACAGGGCAACACGAAAAGAGGAAGTTTATCTACATTGAACTCTTTTATAGGGACTCTTTTGCTGAAAGTCCTAAAGTCAGCCATGGTGAAGACTTCTGGAGAAGGTCAGTTAAGACTTTTCTGTGGGCCTAGTGCAGAGGGGGAAGACGGGGAAGGTGGGCTGTGATCAGCTCCGTGGATCTGAGAATGAGGAAGGAGAGATGTAAAAGAATAATGGGAAACGGGTTTGAGATTTTCCTAGCAACAAAAACTTGAGCAGTAGAACAGGTAGAGCAGAGAGGATGATGGGAGTGAGTATCTCAAAACGCATATGAGGGACGTTTAATTATTAGTAAACTGTTTTCAGTGATTACAAACCAACTTTAAAGGCCATTTTTATTACATCTTAGATAGGGGACTGAGGGCTCTCCTCAGCTGGTTTGAGCTTTGGTTAGCTGGTAAGAAGACCTGGCGGGACCCGGTGCGGGCACTGACAGGACAAGAGAGGAGTGAGTGGTGGAGGGGTACTTCAGTAACTGCTGCCTCAGCAAGGAGGCAATGGTCTGAGAACCGGCAGAGGTTTGGGTTTTTGATCTAGTAATTGGAGGGGAGAAATCAGGTTGCTGAGGTGGGAGTGACAGCAGAATGTCTGGAGCAGAAGGCTGAGGGTGAGGATCTATTGGAGAAGCATAGTTCAGGATGTGAGTGAAGGAGGGAAAAGGTCACGCAGAATTTGAGGATCTAGAGACCCCTCTGGGGGCCATCGGTTCTTCTTATCTAATTGGTAATATGGCCAATGATGTGTACTGAATTTGATGAGGAGTTTGGGTTCCATCAGGCAGCCCCTGTTTGCTCAAATCCCCATGACTTACAGAAGAAGTCGGCTTTCCCCCCACACAGCCGTGACTGTGGCTTTGAGAGTCTGCCCGGCAAACATAGTAATCTAGGCTAGCCAACCTGCATCTGGCTTGCATGTCCCTTCATCCATAATGTTTGTTTCCATTATCTATGCTACAGAAGTAATTTAATGGAATTTTAGTGGTATCCTCTTCATCAGGGATATCCCAATAGGTAAGACCTATAGCCAGCTGACAAATGTCTGGGAGGAATGATGGCCACCAGGTCCCTCAGGGGGCTGTATGCGAGATAGATTATACTTCTTTTCCAGTAGGAATTGTGATCAGCCATCACTGCTGAATGGGCTGATGTGGCTTAGGACTACTTGTGGCCAAGGAGAGAGTCCACAGACTTATCCACATGACGAATACGCAATTTGAAGGTTTTACCAGTCTTTTCCAGTTTCCAGCCAGAGTCTGGACAGGGCGCAGGCTTGAGATGAGAGGCATGGATCCAGAAATTGATTCCATCTACCTTTACCACTGGAGGTGTTATAAGTAGCACCGGCTATGGTCCTTTCCAGCGGGGTTTCAAGCATGATACCTGATGTCGTCTTACGTAGATGAAGTCTCTTACTTGATATCGATGTGGAGTCCCTTTGTCCCCAGTTTGGTAGGCAGTGGCCAGCTGTTTACACAGGTATCACTGAGTTCTTTTCAGAGCTTTAAGTCTGTCAAGCAAGGGGGTGTGGATGGAATGGTTAGGTCTTTGAGTCGGGCTTAGGTCCCTTACTGCAGGAGGGCAACAATAGAGAATTTCACAGGGGCTAAGGTTACTCAAAGAAACAGAGGGAGTATTTCTTGCATGAAACATTGCATAAGGCAGGAGCATAGTCCAATCTTTTATGCTGTTCTCTAAGTTTAATTTTCTTAAGGTCTCTTTAATGGTTCAATTTATTCTATCTGCCTGTCCTGAACTCGGGTATCTATAAGCACAATATAACTTCCAATTAATTCCCTGGTTCCTGGCTAACCCCTGACTTACCTGGGCCATGAACACCGTTCCATTATCACACCCTATTACCGGCTTAGCTTCCTCCAATGGTAAAGAGGCTGAGTCAGCAGCAGGGAAATCCATTTGAGGGTGTTGTGGGTTAGGGGACAAGGGCAGGGGATTAGTAAGGGAAGAAGAGTCCAGTAGAGTCAAATCTGTGACTCGGGGAGAACAGGGGGTGGAGGAGGAGGAGGTTGAGAGGGTTTGAGAGATCATGGGGGAAGGAGTAGGAGCAGAGGCAGGGCAAGGAAAGGCTTCACCCATGGAGGAGGAGATTTGCAGATGTTCTGCCAAGTTAAGATATATGGCTGTTGATCCAGATGGCTATGTGTCCCCGGCTGAGATAATATCTCTGAATTTTTAAATTAGTGCGAAGTAGAAAGATCCTTCTAGGGGCCATCCGAATTCAAAGGTGGGCCATTCTGAGGCACAGAGATTCTGCCAGGTCCAGCATTGTACTAAAACAAGAAAGATTCTGAGCTCTTAAGCGGACTTTGTTCCAGTGATCAAGGGTCAGGGACAGAGGCATTGAACTGCTCTGTCCCATAATGAAAGGTACACAAACAGCAAAAGCAAGGACACATGACACAGATAAGACAAGACCATAAACACAGGCAATGGACGTCAAACACTGAAACCAGGAATGAGTAGCCGGCAAAACCCGATGGGATGACAATACCGAATCTGAAACAAAATATCACTGAGTTGAGGAGACTATTGTTCCTTAATTTCCCGAGTTTTCTGCGGCGTCCCCCAGGGAGGTGCCCTGTGTCTCCGTGACACGTCTCTCAGCCACCTTCGGAGGGAGCTCAGGCTCTTCATCGCCAGAGATTTTGCCAAGCCCTAACATGAAACCTGAAACCAGAAAGAGGTGCCTTACTTGCTCCGAGAGGAGCCCATTGGGGTCTCTCGTCTGTCACTGCCAGAACTCTGTGGAACCTCAATATGTAAAGGTCGGGCGAGTGTCGAAGGAAGAGACCACCAAGAGTCTGTCTCATGCAACAGCAATGGGTTTATTTGGGGTTCAGCATGCTGTGGCTCAGAACTCACTTAAATAGAGCAGAGAGCCCTGAGAACACCTTAAGCACAGCTTATATACTTTCCTTGGAGAGGGAAGAGAGGGAAGTTTACTAATGGGTGAGGGCATGTGGGAGGTTTGCATGACACTGAGTGAGGGAGTACATTCTGCAGTTTGGCAGTTGGGAACAGAACATTCTGGAAACAAGATTAGCAAACATTTCTCAAGATTTCAACAGTGTTTTGTTAAGCATACAGAAAAACAGGAAGTGACAAGTACCTATTTTATTAACCTTTCACTACGGACTATCCCTTTTCGACTAGATGTTCCTTCTACATTAATTCATCCAAGGTACAAGGTCCTATGGCATTGTATATCGATTTAATTGAGACACCTCTGCAGAACGTAATTCAAAGCTGCATATCCCAATCAAGAGCCCAATGCCCTTCTGGACTTCAAATCATACTTAGATTTCTGTTTTCATACATATATTTCACCTATATATTCTTATACACATAGCAAGTTCCCAATACCATTATTCATCCAGCAGAATGATTTCTAACCCAAACCGAACATGTTATTAACCATAACCATACACTGTTCCCTCAATCTAACTTTACAGAAGAGCAGGGAAAGAGTTGATCTTACAATACTGAAATGTAGGGAATCTTCCACCTCCTGAGAACCTCAAAGGTACATGCAGAAATGATCCCTGGAGAAGAGGTAGGCAGCTATGAAGGACCTGAGAGACCAAAAGTCATCTTCCATGGCAAACAACCTGGTCAGGATAAAAGGTTGTGTATGAATCAGCTTCTCTTCTTAACGTAGAGAAGTTGGACCAAACTAGGCCTGTGTGGAGATCTATTCCTGGGTGCCTATTGTTGATATACCATTCTAACTTGTGAAAGTGTCACAGAAAGTAGGGGCCAGCCTCCGTATCATGGGACCTTGAAAGCAACAGTTAGGACAAAGTGGTTGCCAAGACAGTGACCTCATTCAATTTCTGAAGAAAGGGACCTCACTTAACTTCCTTGGTGATGGAACTCTCTGAATTTGGGATCCAGGAAGCCAGGCACCCAGAGCCAGTCCCTGTTCCAGTCCCAGTGGTCTCACTTGTTTGGATTCAGCAAGGACAGAGTCAGTCTTTGTTGGTACCTACAGATGTGAGGAAGGCCAAATGAGAGGAAATCTCTGAAGCGGGGCTTTTCCTGAGAAAGCAGGTAGTGGCTCACCGCTGGCTACTGAGAACTTCACAGAGTTGGCCAAGGAGACCAGATCTGAGACAGGACAGGCCAATTTGGGGGAACATATTTTGGCCCACAAGTCAGAGGACACTCTGGATAGTCACAGACCTACTTGGGGGAAGGAGGTGCCTTTGTGGATGTTGTTGTGGGTTTGTGTTTTTGTCTCATTTTCCTAGAATAGGTATTAAAGTCGGTTTGTTTGGATTGAAGTTTAGTGTTTCTAGTAAGTCTTTTGACATGGCGAGTGTTTCTATGTCTCAGTATTTCACTGTGTCCGTGGTTGTATGCATTAGAAAAGAGAATGCATCAATGGATGTGTCCTGTCTAGTAGAAAGCTTCTCAGCATTCAAATTGCCCCATTTATGAATGGACTGTAGCTTGCCCTATGATGCGCAATACCTGCTATATTCCTAAGTTCCTGTTTTCTTTCTGAATTCTGGCCACTCTACAGAATAGGACCATGGTTTTTTGTTCACGATATGTACCACCTTCAAGCTCTGTGACTGGCCATGTACTGGATAGCTGAAAGAAATGGCAAGCATCTCAGAAAACTCAAGTATCAGTGTGACCAGGAAATTCTCAGTGGAGCAACCCTGCTTTGGACCATTTGCTTACCTATTGTTCTGTTTTCCTGAATTTCAGGAAGGTCTTTGACTCAGGCCACCCTTTTGTGAAGCCTGAAGAAAATAGTTTTCAATGGAAATTATTGGGCATACATGTGCTCTTTCCTTAACTGCTTTGAAAAGGGATGTGTCTGAATCAGCCCCTTGGCTCTGTATGAGGCAGTGGCTTAGATTCTCAGCACCTGAGGGATCTAAAGAAATTTCCCATGCGTGCATTCAAAACCAAAATGGCCAAAAGAGCAGTCATTGGCATGAAGTCTCTAGCCTTCCTCTGTAAGGTTCCTGACCTCCATCAAGTGAGAATAGGAATCCTTTGGGTCAACGAGTTCTTCAAAACCTGCAGAGGCGAGCCCATAGGTGCTTGGGTTTTCCCATGACTCCAATTCACATAAAGAATCAATATCTGACAGTCAGTAGGCCTCAAATTGGACAAGCAGAACAGTATTAACACCAGGCCTATTTGAATCACTCCTGGTTAACAGGAAGCGTGTCCAGGCCACCCTGACTTTAGGCAAATGAGGGGCAAGGTAGATTATTGTGGATACTGTCTTGGTCTGCGCCCCTCATGGAAACCTCCAGCCAGAGGTTATGATGAGTGTCTATATGGAAGGAGATGAGGTCCATATGGGAGTGTTTTGTTTTAATTGTGGTCAATTGTGTGGTAGTTGGAAGAGATGACTGTGTCCACCGGAGCTTGAACTCTGGTGTGATTACCCTTAGAGACTGAGTTCTGGAACTGACCTCAGAGAAGTATTGCAAAAATAGTGTTGGGATTTTAGGAGGTCACGCATGAGAATCACCCTTGTAATCTGAGATCTAGGCCCAGGATGGCTTTCCACAGTGCTCGGGGATTCTGAGCCAGGATATCACATGATTTAATTCTTAAAGACTTGGGACCCTTAGTTGAGAATACAAACACACATGGATCTCACTTTGTATACCTCAATGGGCCTGGATTCATGTGACCTTTTGGCCACTCTTTGGGAAGCCTTCCCCGTGAGTGATCTCCAGAGCTTTCATTGAAATGAGCTTCCTCACCATTTAATGGTTCCTGAATTAATTGAAACCCACAGTGCCTCCAACTTCATCCTTGAAAAATGGCTAGATAAATACCATGAAATTTTTGAAATTTCCATGACCAGGTGGCACTGGATAAACTTTGAATGTCCTGTTGCTGATCATGATGGTTCCAAACTGTGCCTTGATTGACTGGGTTTCGTGAAAATGTTGTAGAACAGAGATGCCAGTAAGTTGGAGCCTGCTGAGTAGTGGGCATAGAGCAGTGGACTGTAGGTGTGTAAATAAATATTTTTGGTAGGATCACCTGGATCTTCCATTGGCTTCCAAAAGACTTGCGACTGACATGGTGCAGGCAGCCGACCCTTATATGTAAAGGCATCTTTTTATATGGAGAGGTTTCAGGGCAATGTTCAGAATCAGGTTGCTATAGTCAAGTGGGAAAGCTATGTGGGATTAAAGCCTGGTTCGTACATTCTCTTGTCGACCATGACAAACCACACGTGACAGAACTCCCTCTATCATTGTGTCACAGTTGAACTCCTTGTATTTCATGAATCTAATACGAAACTCCCAGTTCAGGAGTAAGAAACACCCTGAAAATTGGAGCATGACCAAATGGCTTCACAGACCACACGGGAAGACACTTAGCTCCCAGTGGCCACAGTTTACCTACAAAGAGAGAATTCAGAACTGCTGCCTCATTTTCATTAGAAAATAAGGAACCATGTCCTCCAGGTCACATAGATGCAGACCCAGATTTCATGGTGTCACTACAAACGAAACTAAATTTCCTGACAATTACAAATATTTCATGTGCCCAACCACAGAGGAAGTTTCTCAAGAAGTCTTTAGGCCAGCAGAGCTCCATGTTTGTGAAGTGTTTACCCTCTCCCTTACTTTTGGAAACTGTTCTTCTACTTCCAGTGTTGTGAACTTCTGAGCATTTTACATTTCTCATATGTATTCACAGATTTTCTAACTCCTCTCCTCTAATTGTGTCTTACTTGGAGTGATGGTTATGTCAAGCCATTGTTCTGGAAGAGAGTGGGAAATTGTTCCTGTAGTACATGTTTGCATACACATTAGATTAATTTTTCTATTTTCCATTTGAAATACTGAATCCCTGACACCAACCCATACCCTACTAGAATCTGACTACTAATCCTAATATGATGGAGAAAAAGAAACCTAACTGAATAGAAATACAGTCCTTTCATAGGAAGCATGGTGTATACTTGTATTTGCCTTCTGCTTTATCAAGAGTATGTGTTTTAAATCTAGTCAACTTTTTATTATAATATTTCTTCATGAGTTTTTAAAGTTATCACATATGTAAATTCCTGTCTCCCTTTCTCTGTATCCTATTCAGCACATGTATTTTTTATGCACATATACTATCCTACCTGGTATCCCACGTACATTCTTGTGAGCTCACTGACATTGGAATATAAAAATTGTGAAAAGAGATGACTCCCCCTAAATACTGATTGAACTGAAAATTCAACCTATGGGTGAGCTTCCTAGTAAAAAACATTATACATAAATCCATGTTAAGTAAAATGAATATTTTTGGATATGTGGATGAATTATATTTTATGATGAATTTCAATTGGCATATATATTTCTACATATTAATTTGTGTGTGTGTGTTTGTGTGTGTATTTGTGTGTATATATATATATATATATATATATATATATATATATATATATATATATTCTCCAGAATTTCCAAAATATGAAATATATGTATCTTATTATACACTCCCTAAATTCATTCGTATTCATGTATTTGGGTGTATAATCAACTTTACACAAGATTATTCTAAGAAATACTCAACCACCTGAAATACATATTGGTTTCCTACTACTGAAAACTAAGTTCAGTGAATGGTGCTTACAAATCCTAATATTTCTACTGTAACTGACCCAGTTTAACATCAATGGAAATAGATTTCTATGGGACATGATGTGTATTTTGAAGTTCATTTTTATTAAACACTGGTACATTAAAATTTCTTCAGTTTATGTACAACATAGGATATATTTTTTTCATTCACAACTTCACAAATTTATAGGCATTTGGTTCACTTTCAATTACTTACTATTTCAGAACACATGTATTCCTCCATATTTCTCTACTGTTCTTTTCACTTGACTTCATTCTAAACACATTATTTTCGATTCCATTATCATTGTTCAAGCAAAACTCACTCTTCATGATAAACTGTAACCCTAATATTACCATTAGATATATAACAGGTTGGAATGAATTTATGTATATCAATATAAGATTTCATATATTTTTTTCAGATGCAAATTCAATCCATTATTTAAAGTTGGAACCAGTTATATACTTTATTCACAATATGGTCTATTCATGCATCATCTGAATAATCATCAACACAGGGTACACCTTTTCGTATCCCCAGTACTAATTTATAAGTTTTCAGGATATTGCTCCCCATAATGGTGGAAGAAAGACTCATGTCACCTGATCTACATATACATTTATCACAGTAGTATTCTGGACACAAAATGCAAAGGTCACACTTATGATTGTACCAAAGCCTAAATGGAAAGTGAGCATGGATTATTAAAAACATCTGTCCAGGTTGAGTAATGCTCTCAAATGTCAATCCTCTTTGTTACTACATATTTGTTTTTTTCCTAAGATTATATATTCAACCTCAAGCCTTTTGAAAATATCTAATCCTATCACTCACTTTATACTATGCCTGATTTCTTAATGTCCCTATTGATATCTGCTTTTCTACATATTGTCCCCAGTTCATCATTGTGACTGTAACTTCAAATGTGCTGACATTTACATTCACTCTCTATCTGAAACCCTATTGCTAAAGAACTTTTGGTCCAACTCCTATACTCACTATTCTTCCTAAACCTACTGACTATCTTCCTAATCCTACAGACTATCCCTTTTTGACTGCATGTTCTCTTCTACATTCAAACATCCGAGGTACACGGTCCTATGCCATTGTATATCAATTTATCTGAGACCTCGGTGCAGAACATAATTCAAGCTAAGTATACCAATCGTGGTTTCAATTCCTATCTGGGCTTCAAATCTTTCCTAGATCTCTGTTCTCATACATATATTTCACGTCTATATTCTTATAAATATCACAGGTTCCCAATACCATTATTCATCCAGCATAATTATTCCTAACCCAAATCGAACATGCTATTAACCCTAACCATACACTGTTCCCTCAATCTCATTTACAGAAGAGCAGGAACAGAGTTGGTCTTACAATACAGGAAGGTAGGGGATCTTCCACCAGCTGACAACATCAAAAGTCCATGCAGAAATAATCCCTGGAGAAGATGTAGGCAGCTATGAGGGACCTGAGAGAGCAAAAGTCATCTTACATGGAAAACATCCTGGTCATGATGAAAGGATGTGTCTGAATCAGCCTCTCTTTTCTTAATGTAGTGAAGATGGACCAAACCAGGCCTGTGTGGAGAGTTGATCCCGGGTGCCTACGGTTGATATACCATTCTAACTTGTGAAAATGTCAGAGCAAGTAGGTGCAGCCTCCATCTGATGGGACCCTCGGAAGGAACTGTTAGGAAAATGTGGTTGCCAGGGTAGTGACCTCATTCAGTTCCTGAAGGAAATGAACTCAACTTACTTCCTTGGTGATGAAACTCTCTGAACATGGGATCCAGGAAGCCAGGCACCCAAAGCCAGTCCCAGTGCAAGTCCCAGTGGTCAAACTTGTTTGGATTTACCAAGGACAGAGTCAGTCTTTCTTGGTACATACTGATGTGAGGTTGGCCAAATGCCAGGAAGATCTGAAGAGGGGCCTTTCCTGAGAAAGCAGGTAGTGGCTCATCGCTGGCTTCTGACAGCATCACAGAGTTGGCCACGGAGACCATATCAGAGACAGGACACCCCAATATGGGGGAATATATCATGGCCCACCAGTCAGAGGACACTCTGGATAGTCAGAGACCTACTGGGGGAAGGAGGTGTCTTTGTGGGTGTGGTTGTGGGTTTGTTGTTTTGTCTCCTGTTCTCAGAATAGGTAGGAAAGGTGGTTTGTTAGTTCTGGAGTGGACTGTTTCTAGTAAGTCATTTGACAAGGCGAGTGTTTCTGTGTCTATATATCCCATTGTGTCCGTGGTTGTAGACATTAGAAAAGAAAATGCATCAAGGGATTTGTCCAGTCTACTAGAAAGCTTCCCAGCATTCATCCTGTGCAATTTATGAATGAACTGCAGCTTGCCTTATAAATGGGCAACACTCGCCATCTTCCTAAGTTCCTGTTTTCTTCCTGAATTCTGGCCACTCTCTAGAATACGCTCATGGTTTTGTGTCCAAGATATGTACCACCCCAAGCACTGTGACATAGCAATGTACTGGATAGCTGAAGGGAATGGCGAGTATCTCAGAAAACTCAGATATCAGTGTGACCAAGAAAGTCTCAGTGGAGAAACCCTGCTTTGGGCCTTTTGCTTCCCTGTCTGTTGCCCTGAATGTCAGGAAGGTCTTTGCCTCCGGCAACCCCTTTGTGAAGACTGAAGAAAACAGTTTTCAAATGGAAATAAATGTGCATCACCTGTGGCTCTTTGCTTAATTGCTTTGGAAAGGGATGTTTCTGAATCTGCATCTTGGCCCTGTGTGAGCCTGTGGCTTAGATTCTCAGCACCTGATGGATCTAAAGAAAGATCCCATGTGTGCATCCAAAACTAAAATGGCAAAAAGGGCAGTCATAGTGGATGAAGTCTCTTGCCTTCCTCCAGACAAAAGCTGAATAAAGATACTATAGAACTCAATAGCACAATCAATAACCTAGACGTAACCAACATATATAAAATATATCAACCATCATCAAGTGGATACACGTTCTTCTCAGCAGCACATTGATCCTACTCCAATATAGACCATATATTATGCAATAGGGAAACTCTTAGTAAATATAAAGGTATGGAGATAATACCATGCACCATATCTGATCATAATGGATTGAAACTTTAAATCAATGAAAAAAAAAAGGAAGGAAAAATTCTACATCACATGGAAAATGCACAATATGTTACTGAATGATCAGTGGGTTACAGAAGACAATAGAGACACAACATACCGGTTTGTATGGGACACAATGAAAGCCGTTTTAAGAGGGAAATTCATTTCTTGTAATTCTTTCCTCAAAAAAAGAAAAAAACAACAACAAATAAATGAACTCACACTACACCTCAAAAACCTAGAAAAGGAAGAGCAAAAGAACATCAAATGTAGTAGAAGACAAGAAATAATTGAAATTAGAGGAGAAATCAATGAAATTGAAACAAAAAATCTACATTGTAAAAATTGAAATAAATATGAGTTGGTTCTTTGAAAAAATAAATATGTTCGACAGGCCCTTAGCCATGCTAACGAAGAGAAGAAGAGAGAGAACTCAAATTACTAACATATGGAATAAAGATGGAAATATCACAACACACACTACAGAAACACAGAAGATAATTTGAAAGTATTTTGAAACCCTATATTCCAATAAAATAGAAGATAAAGAAGATATCGATAAATTTCTTAAGTCATATGATCTGCCCAGATTGAGTCAGGAAGACACCCACAATTTAAATAGACCAATAACAAAGGAAGAAAAATAAGAAACCATCAAAAGACAACCAACCAAAAAGAGCCCTGGACCGGAAAGGTATACAGTGGAGTTCTACAAAACCCTCAAAGAAGAATTAATACCAATACTTTTCAAGCAATTTCAAAAAATAGAAAAAGAAGGAGTTCCTCCAAATTCATTCTATGAGGCCAACATCACCCTGATTCCAAAACCAGACAAAGACACTTCAAAGAAAGAAAACTACAGACCAATACCTCTAATAAACTTGGATGCAAAAATTCTCAATAAAATCATGGTGAATTGAATACAAAAGCATATCAAAATAATTGTGCTTCATGATCAAGTAGGATTCATCCCTGGGATGCAAGCCTGGATCAATTTATGGAAATCAATAAATGTAATCCACCACATCAATAGACTTAAAGACAAAAACCATATGATCATCTCGATAGATGTAGATAAAGCGTTTGACAAAGTACAGCATTCCTTTATGTTCAAAACACTATAAAAATTAGGGATAACAAGAACTTACCTCAACATGGTAAAAGCTATATATGCTAAACCTCAGGCTAGCATCATCCTAAATGGAGAAAAACTGAAGGCATTCCCTCTAAAATCTGGAACAAGACAGAGATGCCCTCTATCACCACTTCTATTCAGTTTAGTTCTTGAAATACTAGCCAGAGCAATTAGACAGACAAAAGAAATTAAAGGCATAAAAATAGAAAAAGAAGAACTTAAATATTCGCTATTTGAGGATGACATGATAACATATTTAACAAACCCTAAAGGGTATGCAAAGAAACTGCTAGAGTTAATAAATGAATTCAGCAAAGTGCCAGTATGTAAAATCAACAAGAAAAAATCAAAGGCATTCCTGTATATCAGCAACAAAACTTCTGAAATTGAAATGAGGAAAACCACTCCATTCACAATATCCTCATAGAAAATAAGATACTTGGGAATCAACCTAAAAAAAGAGGTGAAAGATTTATACAATGAAAGTTACATAACTCTAAAGAAAGAGATAGAAGAAGATGTTAGAAGATGGAAAAATGTACCCTGTTCATGTATAGGCAGAACTAACATCATCAAAATTGCGATATTACCCAAAGTTCTCTACAGGTTTAATGCAATGCCAATCAAAATCCCAATGGCATTTCTTGTAGAAATATATAAAGCAATCATGAATTTCATATGGAAAAACAATAGACACAGAATAGCAATAGCAATTCTAAGCAGGAAGTGTGAATCAGGATGTATAGCGATAACAGAGTTCAAACTGTACTACAAAGCAATAGTAACAAAAACAGCGTGGTACTGGTATCACAAAAGTCAGCTGGACCAATGGTACAGAATAGAGGACACAGAAACCAATCCACAAAAGTACAACTTTCTTATATTTGAAAAAGGGCCTAAAAGCATGCAATGGAGGAAGGATAGCATCTTCAACAAGTGGTCCAGGGAAAATTGGAAATCCATATGCAACAAAATGAAAATGAATCCCTTTCTCTCGCCATGCACAAAAGTTAACTCTAAATGGATCAAGGAGCAAGATATAAAATCAGAGACAATGCATCTAATAGAAGAAAAATTTGGCTACGATGTACATACTGTGGGGTTGGGCTCCAAATTCCTTAATAGGACAGCCATAGCACAAGAGTTAATAACAAGAATCAACAAATGGGACTTATTTAAACTAAAAAGTTTTTTTCGAAACAAGAGAAACAATAAGAGAGGTAAATAGAGAGCCTACATCTTGGGAACAAATTTTTACCCCTCACACTTCAGATAGAGCCCTAATATCTAGAATATACAAAGAACTCAAAAATTAAACAATAAGATAACAAATAAACCAATCCACAAATGGGCCAAGGACCTGAACAGAAACTTCACAGAGGAGGACATACAATCCATCAACAAGAACATGAAAAAATGCCCACCATCTCTAGCAGTTAGGGAAATTCAAGTCAAAACCACCCTAAGATACCATCTCACTCCAGTAAGATTGGCAGCCATTATGAAATCAAACAACAATAAGTGTTGGCGAGGATGTGGGGAAAAGGGTACACTTGTACACTGCTGGTGGGACTGGAAAATGTTGAGGCCAATTTGGAAAGCAGTATGGAGATACCTGGGAAAGCAGGGAAAGGATCCACCATTTGACCCAGCTATCTCACTTCTCGGACTATTCCCTGAGGATCTTAAAAGAGCGCACTATAGGGATACTGCCATATCACTGATCATAGCGGCACAATTCATAATAGCTAAACTGTGGAACCAAACTAGATGACCTTCCATAGGCGAATGGATAAAAAAGGGGCATCTATACACAATGGAGTATTATGCAGCATTAAAAAATGACAAAAATCATTGAATTTGAAGGGAAATGGATGGCATTAGAACATATAATGCTAAGCAAAGCTAGCCAATCCTTAAAAAACAAATGCCAAATGTTTTCTTTGATATAAAGAGAGCAAATAAGAACAGAACAGGGAAGAAGAGCATGAGGAAAATATTAACACTAAATGGAGATGAGTGGGGGGAGAGAAAGGGAGAGAGAATGGAAAGCATATGGAAATGGTAGGAGACACTTAATGTTACACAAAATTCCATATAAGAGGTTGTGAGGGGAAAGGGGGGGAAACAAGGGAGAGAATTGAACAATAGCAGATGAGGTATAGAGGGTAGATGGTTGGGGAGGGGAGGGGGATAGTAGGGGATAGGAAAGGTAGAAGAATACAACAATCACTAATATGCCATTATGTAAAAACGTGAGTGTGTAACTGATGTGATTCTACGATTTGTATTGGGGTAAAAATGGGAGTTCATAACCCAAATGAGTCAAATGTATGAAAGATGATATAGCATGAGCTTTTGAACAACCAAAAAAAAGAAAAAAAAGGAATTTAATATCCAATATTTGAGACATTTTACAACTTTATTTTTTAATAAAATTGGCTTTTATTTGTTATCTTACTTGCTGTTATCTGCCTTTCAGTTTGAAAAAACGATGTGCTGTAGCCATTCATCCATGTAGTATGTAACAGAAAATTTTCAGTGTCTCCATATAACCAGATTGGCAAGGCATCAAGGTTTCCCTCACAAACAAGATAAAGGCTTTTGCATAAGAAATTTAATATTCTGCAATACAATTTTTTTAACTTTCCAATTAAATTTCAATTTTTTTTTAAAAAAAGAAGAAACTAAACCCCACAGTAAGAAGGCCTCAAAGTGGAGAAGTGGAGCAGTATTAATGGCAGGCCTATTTAATCACTCCTGGTTCACAGGAAGGGTGTCCAGGCCACCCTGACTTTAGGCAAATGAGGGGCAAGAAAGCTTATTTGGGCCACTGTCTTGGGCTGTGCCCCTCATGAAAAACTCCAGCCAGAGGTTATGAGGAGTGTCTATGTGGAAGAAGATGAGGACAATGTGGGAGTGTTTTGGTTTTAATTGTGGTCATTTGTGTGGCAGATGGAAGAGATGACTGGGTCCAACTGGGCTTGAACACTGGTGTGATTCCCCTTAGAGAATGAGTTCTGGAACTGACCTCAGATAAGTATTGCCATGAATTGTGTTGCGATTTCAGGAGGCCACACATGAGAGTCGCCCTTTGAAACTGAGATCTAGGCCCAGGGTGGCTTTCCCAAGAGTACTGAGAATCTCAGCTAGGATATCACATGATTTTATTCTGAAAGACTTGGCACCCATAGTTGAGAGTCAAAACACACATGGACCTCACATTGTAGACCTCAATGGGCCTGGCTTCATGTGACCTTTTGGCCACTCTTTGGGAAGCCTTGCCTGTGAGTGTTCTCCAGATCTTTCATTGAAATGAGCTTCCTCAACATTTAATGGTCCCTGAATGAATTGAAACCCACAGTGCCTCCACCTTCATCCTTGAAATTTGTCTAGATCAATACCATGAATGTTTAGAAATTTTCATGACCAGATGGCACTGGAGAACCTTTTGATGTACTTTTGCTGATCATGAGTATACCAGACAGTGCCTTGATTGACTGGGCTTCATGAAAATGTTTAGAACAGAGATGCCAGAAAGTTGGAGACTGCAGAGTAGTGGGCCTAGAGCAGTGGTGGGAAGGTGTGTGATAAAACATCTGTGGTGGGGCCATGTGGATCTGCCATTGACTTTCAATTGTCTTGAGACAGACATGGTGCAGCCATCAGACCATTGTATATAAAGGCATCTTGTTATATGGAGAAGTTTCAGAGTAATGTTTAGAATCATGTTGCTATGATCAAGGGGGCAAGCTATGTGGGATAGAAGCCTGGTTGGTGCATTCTACTGTAGACCAGGGTACACGTACCACACGTGACAGAACTCCCTCCAGCACTGTGTCCCAGTTGAACTCCTTGTATTTCGTGATGCCAATACCAAACTACCAGTGCAGCAGCAAGAAACACCACGAAAAGTGGAAGATGACCAAATGGTTTCACAGTCCACACGGGGAGACACTTAGCCCCCAGTGGCAATAGTTTACCTACAACGAGAGAATTCAGCATTGCTGCCTCATGTTCATTGGAAAATAAGATGCCATGTCCTCCAGGTCACATAGATGCAGACCCAGCTTAGATGGTCTCACTATAAAGGAAGCGAAAGCTCCTGAAAACAACATATATTTCAAGTGCCCAACCTCAAAGGCAGTTTCTCAAGAAGTGTTTAGGCCAGCAGATCTTCATGTCTGTGGAGTATTTCCCATGTCACTTACTTTTGGAAACTCCTCTACCACCTCCAAGGTTGTGCACTCCTGAGCATTTTCGTTGCAGATATATATTTACAGATTTTCTAACTCTTCTCCTCTAATTGTGACTTACTTGGGGCAATGGTAATGTCAAGTCATTCTTCTATATGAGAGAAGGAAGATTTTTTTGTAGCACATATTTGCATACACATTGGATTCATTTTTCAATTTTTCATTTGAAATACTGAATCCTTGACACTAGCCCATACCCTTATAGACTCTGACTACTAATACTAATATGATGAGAAAAATAACCAAAACAGAATAGAAATACAAGCAGTTCAGAAGAGGCATGGTGTGTAGTTGTACTTGCCTTTTGCATGATATAAGGTAGGAGTTATAAATCTAGTCAATTATTTGTTGAAATAATTCTCCATGTGTTTTTAAAGTTAAGAAATATGTGAATTTCTGTCTCTCTTTCTCTTTAGCCTATTAAGCACATGTATTTTTATATGCAAAAATAGAATCCTACCTGGTTTCACACGTACATTCTTGTGAGGTGGCTGACTTGGCAGATACAAATTGTGAGAAGAGATCACTTCTCCTAAAGGCTGTTGGAACTAAAATTCAACCCATGGGTGACCTTCCTAGATGAACAACATTATACATAATCCATGTTCAGTATAATGAATATTTTTTGATATGCAGATGAGTTATTTTTCATGATGAATTTCAATTGGCATATATATTGCTACATTATAATGTGTGTGTGTTTGTGTCTATATATATATATATAGTCTCCAGATTTTCAAAATATGAAATATAAGTGTCTTACTATACACTGCCTAAATTCATTCATGTTCCTGTATGGGGATATATAATCAATTTTTCACAAGATTATTCTTAGAAATATACATCCACTGAAATACATATTTGTTTCCTAGTACTGAAAACTAACTTCAGGGAATGGTGCTAAGAAATCCTAATATTTCTACAGTGACTCACCCAGTTTAACATCAATGCAAGTAGACACCTATGGGACATGATGTGTATTTTGAAGTTCATTTTTATTCAACACTGGTACATTACTATTTCTGCAGTTTATGGGCAATATAGGATATATCATTTCATCCACAATTTTACAAATTTATAGGCATTTGGTTCAATTTCAATCACTTCCTACTTGAGAAGACATGTATTCCTCCATGTTTCTTGACTGTTCTTTTCATGAGATTCTTTCCAAACACATTATTGTCGATTTCCATAATCACTTTTGAAACAAAACTCACACACTCTTCATAATAAACCGTAACACTAATATTATCATTAGATGTATAACTGTTCGGAATGAATGTATGTATATCAATGTAAGATTTCTTGTATATTTTCAGATATCAATTCAATCCATTATTTAAATTTTGAACCAGTTATATTATTTATTCACAGTATGGTCTATTAAAGAATCATCTCTATATTCATAGACCCAGGGTATACCTATTTGTATCCCCAATACTAATTTATAAGCCTTTAAAATATTGCTTTCAAAAATGGTGGAAGAAATATTCTAGTCACCTGATATACATATGCATTTCATCACAGTAATATTCCTGACAAAAAATGCAAGTGTCACACTTATGATTGTACCAAAGCCTATATTGAAAGTGAGCATGTATTACTAACAACATCCATGTCCTGATTCACTAATGATCTCGAATATCATTCCTATTGGTGACTACATATTTGTTTCTTCCTAAGATTGTATATTCAAACTCAACCCTGTTAAAAATGTCTTATCCTATCACTCTCTTTGTACTTTGCCTGATTTCCTAATATCTCTATTGATATCTGCTTTCCTACACATTTTCCCCAGTTCATCACTGTGGCTGACTCTTCACATATGCTGAAATTTACATTCACTCTCTAACCAAAACCCTATATCTAAAGTCTTTTGATCCAACTCCTTGGTTCACTCAAATGGGTTCTTCAAATCCCTTCAGAGGGTAGCCCATAGGTGCTTGGGTTTTCTCATGACCCCAATTCTCATAAAGAATCTATACCCCACAGAGAGTAGGCCTCAAATTGGAGAAGTAGAGCACTATTAATGGCAGGCCTATTTGATCACCCCTCGTTCACAGGAAGGGTTTCCATGTCACCCTGACTTTAGGCAAATGAGTGGCAAGTGAGCTTATTTTGAACACTGTCTTGGGCTGCGCCCCTCATGGAAACCTCCAACCAGAGTTTATTATGACTGTCTATATGGAAGAAGATGAGGGCCATGTTGGAGTGTTTTGGTTTAATTGTGGTCATTTGTGTTACGGTTGGAAAAGATTCCAGGGTCAACCTGGGCTTTAACTCTTGTGTGATTCCCTTTAGAGACTGAGTTCTGGAACAGATCTCAGCGATGTATTGGCATGAATTGTGTTTGGAATTTAGGAGGCCACACATGAGAGTTGCCCTTGGAGACTGAGATCTAGGCCCAGGTTGGCTTTCCAAAGAGCACTGGGATTCTCAGCCAGGATATCACATGACTTTATTCAGAAAGACTTAGCAGTCATAGTTGAGAGTCAAAACACACATGGACCTCAATTGTAAACCTCAATGGGCCTGGCTTCATGTGACCTTTTGGCCACTCCTTGGGAAGCCTTGCCTGTGAGAGTTGTCCCGAGCTTTCATTGAAATGAGCTTCCTCACTATTTCATGGTTCCTGAATGAATTGAAACCCACAGTGCCTCCAACTTCATCCTTGAAAATTGGCTAGATAAACACCATAAAATTTTTGATATTCCTATGAACAGGTGGCACTAGAAAATCTTTGGATGTCTGTTGCTGATCACGAGTATACCAGACAGTGCCCTGATTGACTGGGTTTCATGAAAATGTTGTAGAACAGAGATGCCAGAAAGTTGGAACCTGCTGAGTAGTGGGCCTAGAGCAGTGGTTGGCAGGTGTATGATAAAACATCTGTCGTGGGGCCACATGGATCTTCCCTTGGCTTCCAAATGGATTGTGACTGACATGGTGCAGCCAGCAGACCCTTACAAATAAAGGGATCTTGTTATATGGAGAGGTTTCATGGCAATGTTCAGAATCAGGTTGCTATGGACATGGGTGCAAGCTTTTTGGGATAGAAGCCTGGTTGGTGCATTCTCCTGCAGACCCTCACTCACCACACATGAGAGTACTCCCTCTAGGACTGTGTCCCAGTTTATCTCCTTGTACTTCATGAAGCCAATACCAAACTCAGAGTACTGCAGTAAATAACACCACAAAAATTCGAGTATGACCAAATGGCTTCACAGACCACACGGTTAGACACTTAGACCCCAGTGGCCTCAGTTTACCTACAAAGAGAGAATTCAGAACTGCTGCCTCATGTTCAATAGAAAATAAGGAACCATGTCATCCAGGTCACATAGATGCTGACCCAGATTTGATGGTCTCACTACAAAGGAAGCTAAAGCTCCTGACAACAACAAATATTTCAAGGGCCCAAACTCAGAGGCAGTTTCTCAAAAATTTATTAGGCCACCAGAGCTCCATGTTTGTGGAGTGTTTACCCTTTCTTTTACATTTGGAAATTCCTCTACCACCTCCAAGGTTGTGAACTCCATTCATTTTTTTTCCAGATATATATTCACAGATTTTCAAACTCTTCTCCACTAATTGTGTCTTACTTGTGGTGAAGGAAATATCAAGGCATTGTTGTGGAGGACAGTGGGAAGATTTTTGTCTAGCATATATTTGTATACACATTAGATTCATTTTCCTATTTTCTATTTGAAATACTGAATTCCTGACAGTAAGCCATACCCTAGTAGACTCTGACTGTTCCCAGGTGCCTATGGTTGGTATACCATTCTAACTTGTGAATGTGACACAGGAAGTAGGGGCAGCCTCCATGTCATGGAGCCATTGGAAGCAAATGTTAGAACAAAGTGGTTGCCAAGGCAGTGACCTCATTCAGTTCCTGAAGGAAGTGACCTACCTCACTTCCTTGGTGATGGAACCCTCTGAACTTGGGATCCAGGAAGCCAGGCACCAAGAGCCAGTCCCAGTCCCTTTCCCAGTGGGTTCACTTGTTTGGATTTACCAAGGACAGAGTCAGTCTTTCTTGTGGATCACTAAATGCCAGGAAAGCTCTGAAGAGGGGCCTTTCCTGAGAAAGCAGGTAGTGACTCACCGATGGCTCCTGAAAACTTTAGAGAGTTGGTAAAGGAGACCAGATCTGAGACAGGACAGGCCATTTCGGGGGAACATAGTATGGCCTATCAGTCTGAGGACACTCTGGTTACTCACAGACCTATGTGGGTAAACGATATGCCTTTGAGGGTGTAGATGTGAGTTTATGGTTTTGTCTCATGTTCTGAGAATAGGTAGGAAAGGCAGTTTGTTTGGTTTGGAGTGGACTGTTTTTAATAAGTCATTTGACATGGTGAGTGATTCTATGTCTGTGTATCCCACTTTGTCGGTGGTTGAAGATATGAGAAAAGTGAATGCATCAATGCATGTGTCCTGACAAGTAGAAAGCATTCCAGGACACATCCTGCCCAATTTATGAATGGACTGTTGCTTGCCTTATCGATGGGCAACACCTACTATTTTCCTTAGTTCCTGTTTTCTTCCTGAATTCTGGCCATTCTCCAGAATAGGCTCATTTTTTTTGTCCAAGATATGTACCACCTCCGAGCTCTGTGACATGGCCATTTACTGGATACCTGAAATGAATGGGGAGGATCTCAGAAAACTCAGATATCAGTGTGACCAGTAAAGTCTCAGTAGAGAAACCCTGCTTTGTGCCTTTTGCTTACCTACTGTTCTGTTGACCTGAATGTCAGGTAGGTCTTTGCCTCAGACCACCAGTTTGTGAAGCCTGAAGAAACTGCTTTCAAATGGAAATGAATGAGCATCACCCGTGGCTCTTAGATTAATTGCTTTAGAAAAGGATGTGTCTAAATCATCCTCTCGGCTCTGTGTGAGGCTGTGGCTTACAATCTCAGCACCTGATGGATCTAAAGAAAGATCCCATGTGTGCATCCAAAACCAAAATGGCAAAAAGATCAGACATTGTGGATGAAGTCTCTTGCTTCCTCTGTTAGGCTCCTCACCTCCATCAAGTACGAATAGGGATCCTTTGGGTCTAATGAGTTCTTCAAAGACGAGAAAAGGTGCTTGGGTTTCACATGACTCCAAATCACATAAAGAATCTATACCTCACGTTCAGTAGGCCTCAAAAAGGAGAAAAAGAGCATTATTAATGGCAGGCCTATTTGATCAATCCTGGTTCACAGGAAGGGTGTCCAGGAAACCCAGACTTTAGGCAAATGAGGGGCAAGGGAACTTATTTTGGACACTGTCTTGGGCTTCGCCCCTTGTGGAAACCTCCAGCCAGACGTAATGATGAGTGTCTATATGGAAGAATATAAGGGCCATGTGGTAGTGTTTTGGTTTTAATTGAACATGTTAATAACACTAACCATACATTGTTCCATCAATTTAAGTATTCAGAAGAGCAGGGACAGATTTGTTCTTACAATACAGGAATGTAGGGGATCTTCAACCTGCTGAAAACCTCAAAGGTCAATGCAGAAATTATCCCTGGAGAAGATGTAGGCAGCTATGAAGGACCGGAGAGAGCAAAAGTAATCTTCCATGGAAAACAACCTGGTCAGGATGAAGGGTTGAGTCTGAATCAACTCTCTATCCTTAACGTAGAGGAGATGGAGCAAACCGGGCCTGTGTGGAGAGCTGTTCCTGGGTACCTATGGTTGGTATACCATTCTAACTTTTGAAAGTGTCTCAGGAATTAGGGGCAGCCTCCATCTCATGGGACCCTTGGAAGCAAGTGTTAGGACAAAGTGGTTGCCACGGCAGTGACCTCATTCAGTTCCCGAAGAAATGACCTTCCTAACTTCCTTGGTGATGGAACTCTCTGAACTTGTGACCCAAGTAGCCAGGCACCCAGAGCCAGTCCCAGTCACAGTTCCAGTGGGCTCACTTGTTGGATTTACCAAGGACAGCGTCAGTCATTCTTGGTACCTACTGATGTGAGGATGGCCAAATGCCAGGAGTGCTCTGAAGAGGGGCCTTTCCTGAGAAAGCAGGTAGTGGCTCAACACTGGCTCCTGACAACTTCACAGAGTTGGCCAAGGTGACCAGATCTGAGGCAGGACAGGCCATTTCGGGAGAACACAGTATGGCCCACAAGTCAGAGGACATTCCGGATAGTCACAGACCTACTTGGGGGAAGAAGTTGAATTTGTGAGTTCGGGTGGGGTTTGTGGTTTTGTCTCATGTTCTCAGAATAGGTAGGAAAGGAGGTTTGTTTGGTTTGGAATTATCTGATTCTTCTAAGTCCTTTGACAATGCGAGTTTTTCTATGTCTGTGTATCCCACTGTGTTAGTGGTTGTAGACATTAGAAAAGAGAATGCATCAATGGATGTGTCCTGTCTAGTAGAAAGCTTCCCAGCATTCATCCTGCCCAATTTATGAATGGACTGCGGCTTGCCTTATGGATGGGCAACACCTGCAATCTTCCTAAGTTCCTGATTTCTTACTCAATTCTGGTCACTCTCAAGAATAGACTCATGGTTGTGTGTCCAAGATATGTACCACCTCCAAGGTCTGTGAAATGGCCATGTACTGGATAGCTGAATGGAATGGCCGAGCATCTCAGAAAACTCAGATAGCAGTGTGACCAGGAATATCTCAGTGGAGAAACCCTGCTTTGGGCCTTATGCATACATATTTTTCTGTTGCCCTGAATGTCAGGAAGGTGTTTTCCTCAGGCCAAAACTTTTGGAAGCCTTAACAAAAGACTTTTCAATTGGAAATAAATGTGCATCTCCTGTGGCTCTTTGCTTAATTGCTTTGGAAAGGGATGTGTCTGAATCAGCCTCTTGGCCCTGTGTGAGGCTGTGGCTTAGATTCTATGCACCTTATGGATCTAAAGAAAGATTCCATATGTGCATCCAAAACCAAAATGGCTAAAAGTAGAGTCATTGTGGATGAAGTCTCTTGCCTTCCTCTGGTAGGGCACTTACTTCCATCAAGGAAGAATAGGGATCCTTTGTGTCAAATGGGTTCTTCAAAGCTCTGCAGTGGCTTGCCCATAGTTCTTGTGGTTTCTCATGCGTCCAATTCCCAAAAAGAATTTAAACCCCTCAGTCAGTAGGCCTCAAATTGGAGAAGTGGAGCAGTATAAATGTCAGGCCTATTTGATCACTCCTGGTTCATAGGAAGGGTGTCCAGGCAAACGTGACTTTAGGCAAATGAGGGACAAGGAAGCTTATTTTGGACACTGTCTTGGGCTGTGCCCTCATGGAAACCTCCAGCCAGAGGTTATGATGAGTGTCTATATGGAAGAAGATGAGGGTCATGTGGGAGTGTTTAGGTTTTAATTGTGAGAGATTACTGGTTCAACCTGGGTTGAATTCTGGTGTGATTCCCCTTAGAGACTCAGTTCTTGAACTGACCTCAGAGAAGAATTGCCATGAATTGTGTTAAGATTTTCGGAGGCAACGCATGAGAGTCGCCATTGGAAGCTGTGATCTAGTCCCAGGGGGACTTTCCACAGTTCACTGGGACTCTCAGCCAGAGAATCACATAATTTTATTCTGAAAGACATGGCAGCCACAATTGAGAGTCAAAACACACATGGACCTCACATTTTAGACCTCAATGGGCCTGGCTTCAAGTGACATTTTGGCCACTATTTGGGAAGCCTTGCCTGTGAGAGTTCTCCAGAGCTTTCATTAAAATGAGATTCCTCACCATTTAATGGTTTCTGAATAATTGAAACCCACAATGCCTCCAACTTCATCCTTGAAAATGGTTACATAAATATCATGAAATTTTTAAAATTACCATGACCAGGTGGCACTGGAGAACCTTTGAATGTCCTGTTGCTGATCATGAGTATACCAGAGAGTGCCTAGATTGACTGGGTTTCTTTAACATGGTGTAGAACACAGATGCCAGTAAGTTGGAGTCTGCTGAGAAGTGGACCTAGAGCAGTGGTGGGCAGGTGTGTGATAAAACATCAGTGGTACGGCCATGAGGATCTAGCATTGGATTCCAAATGCCTTGTGACTGACATGGTGCAGGCAGCAGACCCTTCTATGTAAAGGCATCTTGTTATATGCAGAGGTTTCAGGGCAATGTTCAGAATCAGGTTGCTATGGTCAAGGGGGAAAGCTATCTGGATAGAAGCCTGGTTGGTGCATTCTCCTGCAGACACTGACCCACCACACGTGACAGAACTCCCTCCAGCACTGTGTCCCAGATAAACTCGTTGTATTTCATGAAGCAAACACCAAACTCCCAGTGCAGCAGCAAGAAACACAACGAAAAGTGGATCATGACCAAATTGCTTCACAGTCCAAACGGGGAGACACTTAGCCCCCAGTGGCCACAGTTTACCTGCAAAGAGAGAAACCAGCACTGCTGCCTCATGTTCATTGAAAAATAAGATGCCATGTCCTCCAGGTCACATAGATGCAGACCCAGCTTTGATGGTCTCACTAGAAAGAAGCTAAAGCTCCTGAAAACAACATATATTTCAAGTGCCCAAACTCAGAGGCATTTCTCAAGAAGTCTTTAGGCCAGCAGAGCTCCATGTTTGTGGAGTGTTTATCCTGTCCCTTACTTTTGGAAACTCCTCTACCACCTCCAAGGTTGTGAATTTCTGAGGATTTTTCATTGAATATATGTATTCACACATTTTCTAATTCTTCTCCTCTAATTGTGTCTTTCTTGGTGCGAAGGTAATGTCAAGGCATTTTTCTGGATGAGAGTGGGAAGATTTTTGTGTAGCATATATTTACATACACATTGGATTCATTTTCCAAATTTCCATTAGAAATACTGAATCCATGACACTAACCACTACATTACTAGACTCTGACTACTAATCCTAATATGATGGAGAATTAAAACCCAAACAGAATAGAAATATAAGCAGTTCAGAGGATGCATGTTGTATAGTGGGACTTGCCTTTTGCATTATATAGGGTAGGAGTTATAAATCTAGTCAATTTTCTGTTGAAATATTTCTCCATGTATTTCTAAAGTTAACAAATATGTGAATACCTGACTCCCTTTCTCTGCAGCCTATTCAGCACATGTAATTTTATATGCACATATAGAATCCTACCTGGAATCACACGTACATTCTTGTGAGATGGCTCACTTGGCAGATACAAATTGTTAGAATAGTTCACTCTTCCTAAATGATGCTGGAACTGAAAATTCAACCAATGGGTGAGCTTCCTGGTTGAACAACTTTACACAAAAACCCATGTTCAGTAAAATAAATATTTCTGATCTGTGGATGATATATATTTCATGGTGAATTTCAATTGGCATATATATTCCTACTTTTTAAAGTCTGTTTGTGTGTGTGTGTGTATACATACTCTCCAGATTTTTCAAAATATGAAATATGTGTCTTATTATACACTCCCTAAAATAATTCATATTCATGTATGTGGATTTTTAATCAACTTTTCACTAGATTATTCCCAGGAATATTCACACACCTGAAAAACATATTTGTTTCCTCGTACTGAGAACTATCTTCAGTGAATGGTGCATACAAATCCTTGTATTTCTGCAGTAACTTACCCAGTTTAACATCAATGCAAATAGATTTCTATGGGACATGATGTGTATTTTGAAATTCATTTTTATTCAACACTGGTACATTGCAATTTCTTCCGTTTATGCACATCATAAAATATATATTTCATCTAGAAATTCGAAAATTAATAGGCATTTGTTTCATTTTCAATCACTTCCTGCTTCAGAACACATGTATAACTCCATATTTCTTGACTGATCTTTTCATGAGGTTTCTTTTTCGATTTCCTTAATCATTTTTGAAGCAAAACTCACACACTCTTCATGATGAACCATAACCCTAATATTACCATTAGATGTATATTTGGTTTTAATGAATGTATATATATCAATATAAGATTTCCTCTATGTTTTCATTTATCAATTCAATCCATTATTCAAAGTTGGAACCAGTAATACTATTTATTCACAGTATGGTCTATTCATGCATTATCTCTATATTCATAGACACAGGGTACACCTATTTGTACCCCCAGTACTAACTTATACGTCTTCACAATATTGCTCCCAGAAATGGTGGAAGAAATACTCATGTCACCTGATCTACATGTACATGTTATCACAGTAATATTCTGGAAACAAAATGCAAAGGTCACAGTTATGATTGTACCAAAACCTAAATGAAAAGTGAGCATGGATTACTAAAAATATTCCTGTCCAGGTTGCTACCGCTCTCAAATGTCAATCCTATTGGTGACTATATATTTGTTTCCTCCTAAGATTATATATTCAACCTCAAGCCTGTTGAAAATGTGTAATCCTATCACTCACTTTATACTTTGCCTGATATCCTAATGTCTCTATTGATTTCTGCTTTCCTAAATATTTTCCCAGTTTATCATTTTGACTGACTCTTCACATGTGCTGACATTTAAATTCACTTTCTAACCGAAACCCAATTGCTAAAAACATTTCCTCCAAAACCTATAATCACTATTCTTTCTAAACCTACCGACACTTTTCCTAATCCTACCGACTATAGCTTTTTGACTGGATATTCTCGTGACATTCAATCATCCAAGGTACAAGGTCCTATGACATTGTATATGGATTTATTTAAGACATCTGTGCAGAACGTAAGTCAAAGCTAAGTATCCCAATTAAAGGCCCAATGCCCTTCTGGGCTTCAAATTTTACCTAGATTTCTGTTTTCATACTTATATTTCACCTAAATATTCTTGTAAATATCGCACATTCCCAATACCATTATTCATCGCTCAGAATGATTCTTAATCCAAATCGAACCTGTTATTAAGCCTAACCAAACACTGTTCCCTCAATCTAACTTTACAGAAGAGCAGCGACAGAGTTGGTCTTACAATACAGGAATGTAGAGGATCTTCCAGATGCTGAGATCCTCAAAGTTTTAAGCAGAAACGATCCCTGGAGAAGACATAGGCAGCTATGAAGGACCTGAGAGAGCAAAAGTCATCTTCCATGGCAAACAACGTACTCAGGATGAAGCATTGTGTCTGAATCAGCCTCTCTTTTCTTAATGTAGAGAAGAGGGACCAAACCAGGCCTGTGTGGAGAGCTGTTCCCGGATTCCTGTGGTTGATATACCATTCTAACTGTTGAAACTGTCTCGGGAAGTAGGGGCAGCCTCCACCTCATGGGAACCTTGCAATCACCTGTTAGGACAAAGTGGTTGCAAAGGCAGTAAAGTCACTCAGTTCCTGAATGAAGCGACCTACCTCACTTCCTTGGTGAAGAAACTCCCTGACCTTGGGCTCCAGGAAGACAGAGAATACCAAGACCTTGTCACAGTTCCAGTGCCAGTGGGCTCCATTGTTTGGAAAAACCAAGGATAGACTAAGTATTCCTTGGTACCTACTGATATGAGGATTTCAAATGCCAGGAGAGCTCTGAAGAGGGGCCTTTCCTGAGAAAGCAGGTAGTGGTTCACCGCGACCAGATCTGAGACAGGACAGGCCTTTTGGGGGAACATAGTATGGCCCACCAGTCAGAGGACACTCCAGACAGTCACAGACCTACTTGAATGAAGGAGGTGCGTTTGCGCGTGTGTGTGTGATTTTGTGGTTTAGTCTCTTCTTATGAGAATAGGTAGGAAAGGCGGTTTGTTTGGTTTGGAGTGGACTGCTTCTAGTAAGTCGTTTGACAAGGCGATTTTTTGCATGTCTTTGTAACCCACTGTGTTCGTGGTTGTAGACCTTAGAAAAAAGAATGCATCAATGTGTCCTGTCTAGTAGAAATCTTCCCAGCATTCATCCTGCCCAATTTAGGAGTGGACTGCCCCTTGCCTTATGGATGGGCAACACCTGCAATCTTCCTAAGTTCCTGATTTCTTCCTCAATTCTGGTCACTCTCAAGAATAGGCTCATTGTTTTGTGTCCAAGATATGTACCACCTCCAATCTGAGTGACATGGCCATGTACAAGATAGATGAAGGGAATGGCGAGCATCTCAGAAAACTCTAATATCAGTGTGTCCAGGAAAGTCTCAGTGGATAAACCCTGCTTTGGGCCTTTTGCTATTGTTCTGTTGCCCTGAATGTCAGGAAAGTCTTTGCCTCAGGCCATCCCTTTGTGAATCCTGAAGAAAACAGCTTTCAAATGGAAATAAATGGACATCAACTGTGCCTCTGTGCTTAATTGCTTTGGAAAGGGATGCGTCTGAATCAGCCTCTTGGTCCTATGTGAGGCTATAGCTTAGATTCTCAGCACCTGATGGATCTAAAGAAAGATCCCATGTGTGCATTCAAAACCAAAATGGCAAAAAGATCAGTAATTGTGGATGAAGTCTCTTGCCTTCCTCTGTAAGGTTCCTGACCTCCATCAAGTGAGATTAGGCATTCTTTGGGTCAAATGAGTTCTTCAAAGCCCTGTGGAGGCCATTAACAGGTGGCACTGGAGAACTCTTAAATGGTCTGTTGCTGATCATGAGTATACTAGCCAGGGCCTTTATTGACTGAGTTTCATAAAAATTATCTAGAACAGCAATGCCAATAAGTTGGAGCCTGCTGAGTAGTGGACCTAGAGCAGTAGTGTGTGATAAAATATCTGTGGTGGGACCATGTGGATCTGCTATTGACTTCCAAATGGCTTGTGACTGACATGGTGCAGCCAGCAGACCCTTCTATGTAAAGGCATCTTGTATATGGAGAGGTTTCAGGGTAATGTTAAGAATCAGGTTGCTGAGGTTAAGGGGACAAGCTATCTGGTATTGAAGCCTGGTTGGTACATTCTCCTGCAGAACGTGACCCACAACACGTGACAGAACTTCCTCCAGCACTGTGTTCCAGTTGAACTCATTGTATTTCGTGAAGCAAATACCAATGTCCCAGTTCAGCAGCAAGAAACACCACAAAAGTTGGAGGATGAACAAATGGCTTCAGAGTCCACATGGGGTGACACTTAGCCCCCAGTGGCCACAGTTTACATACAAAGAGAGAAATCAGCACTGCTGCCTCAGGATCATTGGAAAATAAGAAACCAAGATCTTCATGTCACATAGATACAGACCCAGCTTTGATGGTCTCACTAGAAAGGAAGCTAAAGCTTCTGACAAACACATATATTTCAAGTGCCCACCCTCAGAGGCAGTTTCTCAAGAAATCTTTTGGCCAACAGAGCTCCATGTTTGTGGAGTGTTTACCCTGTCCCTTACTTTTGGAAACTGCTCTACAACCTCCAAAATTGTGAACTTTTGAGCATATTCCACTACAGATATATATTCACAGATTTTCTACCTCTTCTCTTCTAATTGTGTCTTATTTGGGGTGAAGGTAATTTCAAGGCATTGTTGTGGATGAGAGTTGGAAGATTTTTTTGTAGCACATATTTGCATACACATTGGATTCATTTTCCAATTTTCCATTCGAAATACTGAATTCCTGACACTAACCCATAACCTACTAGAATCTGACTACTAATCCTAATATGATGGAGAACAATAACCCAAACAGAATAGAAATCCAAGAAGTTCAGAGGAGGCATGGTGTATAGTTGAACTTGCCTTTTGCATTATACAGTGTAGGAGTTATAAATCTAATCAATATTTTGTTGACATAGTTGTCCATGTGTTTTTAAATTTAACAAGTATTTGAATTCCTGTCTCCGTTTGTCTGTAGCCTATTCAGCACATGCATTTTTATATGCACATATAGAATCCTACCTGGTATCAAATGTACATTCTTGTGAGGTGGCTGACTTGGCAGATACAAATTATGAGAAGAGATCACTCCTCCTAAACGCTGTTGGAACTGAAAATTTAACCTAAGGGGGAGCTTCCTAGTTGAACAACATTATACACAAATCCATGTTCAGTAAATTAAATATTTTTGGATCTTTGGACGATATGTATTTCTACATCAATTTCAATTGGCATATATATTGCTACATTTCAATGTCTCTGTGTGTATATGTGTTTGTTTGTGTGTGTGTGTATATATATATATATATATATATATATATATATATATATAGATAGATAGATAGATAGATATATATATATATATACTCTCCAAATTTTTAAAAATATGAAATACTTCTGTCTTCTTTTACACACCCTAAATTCATTCATATTCATGTATGTGGATTTATAATAAACTTTTCACAAGATTATTCTCAGAATTATTCATCCACCTGAAATACATATTTGTTTTCTAGTACTGACAAGTAACATCAGTGAATGGTGCATACAAATCCTAATATTTCTACAGTAACTGACCCAGTTTAACATCAATCCAAGTAGATTACTATGGGACATGATGTACATTTTGACGTTCATTTTTATTCAACACTGGTACTTTACTATTTCTTCAGTTTATTCACATCATAGGATATGTATTTCATCCACAAGTTAGCAAAATTATTTGCATTTGTGTCACTTTCAATCACTTTCTACTTCAGAACACATGCATTCCTCTATGTTTCTTGACTGGTCTTTTCATGAGACTTCTTTCCAAACACATTATTTTCCTTTTCCATTCTCACTTTTGAAGCAGATCTCACACACCTTTCATGATAGAATATAACCCTAATATTACCATTAGATGTATAACTCATTGGAATGAATGATTCTATATCAATATAAGATTTCTTATATATTTTCAGATATCAATTCTAGCAATCCATTATTTGAAGTGGAATCAGTTATATTATTTATTCACAGTATTGTCAATTCATGAATTACTTCTATATTCATAGACACAGGGTACACCTCTTTGTACCCCCAATACTAATTTATTTTTTTTTATTTTGCATTCTTTCTTAAAGTATTCTTATATTATTTTCAACAACATTTGAAACAACAGGATTTTCTAAATAGACTTGTCTTTAGCATACCCAGATGAAAAAATATAATTCTATTTCATATCCCTTTGTGGGATAATGTGGGTTTTTTGTACTGAAAAAATGCTACGAATATTAGAATATATGATCCGTTAGCCAACTTTGTTTGTTTGTTTGTTTGCTTTTGCAAAGCTAGGAATTTAACCCTAGTAGTAACTAGTAATTCTACTCATTCAGAAAAGTTAGTGTGTCATTTTATTGAAATAACCATACTGGATATAAAATAGATACACATGTGATACAATAGATTGCATGGTATATAAATTTGTATCTCAGTAAAGCTGTAATTAAAATAAAATTTAAAGTATTGAAATTCAGGCAAAGGATAGGAAAGATATTTGTGTCTGTTTTTCAGAAGTTTATTGTCATCCATTTAAAAAATCTTTTAAAATAGATTGCATTTGAACAAAAGGTATTGTTTAGTGTGCTTTCTCTGTATTCTTAGTGGTTCTTCACTATTACTATTTTATTCACACCCTCTTAATTTCTTATTGTTGAGCCAATTCTGCATCTAAATGTAGTGGCAAGATATATTCAGGAGTCTGGTGCAATAGTGCATGCCTGAAATCCCAGCTACTAAGACCCTTTCTCAAAACAACAAAAAAGTAGTGGGGGTGGGGAGCATGGATGTAGTTTAGCAGTCAAGTGCTTTCCGAAGCATGTGGAGGCCCTGGGTTCTATCTGCAGCACCGCAAAAGCAAAACAAACAAAAGACGTATTCCAGAGATTTTGATTATTTCTGCAGGAGACATGCAGTCAAGACTAAGTAATTTGAAACAGGAGTGGCACAAGAAGTGGAAGATAAAGTATCAATTTTTTTTTTCTTTTTTTTTTTGGTTAGAATTAGTTCACTTTGCATTCCTTGCGTATGCGCCTCTACCTTTGGAACCACATTGGTAAAAGTTTATGTAAGAATTGTTTGTTGGCATATCCTAGAGTGCTCAATTTATACGTCTTCAAAATATTGCTCCCAGAAATTGTGGAAGAAATACTCATGTCACCTGATCTACATATACATTTTATCACAGTAATATTCGGAACACAAAATGCAAAAGTCACACTTATGATTGTACCAAAGGCTAAATAGAAAGTGAACCTGTATTATTAAAAACATTCATGTCCAGGTTGCCTAATACTCTCAAATGTCAATCCTATTGGTGACTACATATTTGTTTCTTCCTAAGATTATATATTGAAACTCAACCCTGTTGATAATGTCTAATCCTATCACTCACTTTATACTTTGCCTGATTTCCTAATGTCTCTATTGATATCTGCTTTCCTACATATTTTCCCCAGTTCATCATTGTGACTCATTCTTCACATGTGCTGACATTTACATTCATTCTCTAACCGAAACCCTATTACTAAAGAACTTTTGGTCCAAATCCTATACTCACTCTTCTTCCTAAACCTACGGACTATATTCCTAATCCTACTGACTATCCCTTTTTGACTGGATGTTCTCTTCTACATTCAATCATCCAAGTAAAGGTCGGTCGAGTGTCAGAAGAGGAGACCACCAAGAATCTATCTCATGTAACAGCAAAGGGTTTATTGGGGGTCCAGCATGCTGGGGCTCAGAGTTCACTTGAAAAGAGTAGAGAGCCCTGAGAACAGCTTAAGCAGAGGTTAAATACTTTCCCTTGCGAGTGCAGGGAGGGAAGTTTATTGATGTGTCAGGGCGAGTGGTCAATTTGCATGCAACCTGGTGAAGGAGTACATTCTGCAGTTTGACAGTTGGGGACAGCACATTCTGGGAACAAGATTGGCAAACATTTCTCAAGATTTCAACACTGTTTTGTTAAGCGTACAGAAAAACAGGAAGTGACAACTACATATTTTATTAACCTTTCATTCGACACTTCTTTTTCTGGCTACTTTTAATCATAAAAATGATCATTGGGGGGTGTCACATTCTATGTCTGCTAGTGGGGTATTACCATTAGTTTAACTTGTCCAATTTGAGCTTGGAGAAAATAAATTACATGGTTGAGCAAGCAGGGTTTAATAGTTAGCAATAATATGAGGATTATTATTGGACCGGCCAGCCGACAAGACAAGACAAGACAATAAAGACAAGACAAGACAATAAAGACAGGATATGGAAGTCCAACACTGAGACCAGGACTTAGTTGTTGGCAGAACCCGATCGGTTGGCAATAATGAATCTGAAACAAAATATCACTGAGTCATGGAGACTATTGTTCCTCAATTTTCTGAGTCCTCTATGACGTCACCCAGGGACTTGGCCTGTGCCTCTGTGACATGACTGTCAGCCATCGTTGGAGAGAGCTCACGCTCTTCATTGACATCCATTTTGCCAAGCCCTGACCTGAAACCTGACCAGAAAGAGGCACCTTACTTACCCTGAGAGGAGTTTGTTGGGGTCTCTTGTCCACCGCTGCCGGATCTCAGTGGAACCTCCATATGTAAAGGTCCGGTGACAATCGGGGGAAGAGACTGTCTCATGCAAAAGCAAAGGGTTTATTGGGGGTCCAGCATGCTGGGGCTCAGAGCTCACTTGAATAGAGCAGAGAGCCCAGAGAACAGCTTAAGCAGAGCTTATATATTTCCCTTGGACAGGGCAGGGGGGTAAGTTTATTGATGGGTCCGGGCGAGTGAGCGGTTTGCGTGCAACCGGTTGAGGGAGTACATTCTGCAGTTTGGCAATTGGGGACAGCACATTCTGGGAATAAGATTAGCAAACAGTTCTCAATATTTCAAAAGTGTTTTGTTAAGCATACAGAAAAACAGGAAGTGACAAGTACTTATTTTATTAACCTTTCACTGCGAACTATACTTTGCCAGAATTCCTAATGTCTCTATTGTGTTTGTTAAAGTTCATTTTTATTCAAACCTGGTACGTTATTATTTCTTCAGTTCATGGACATCATAAGATATTTCCTTTCATTCACAAGTTCACAAATTTATAAACATTTGGTTCACTTTCAATCACTTCCTCCTTCGGAAGACATATGTTCCTCCATGTTTCTTGACTGGTCTTTTTACTAGACTTCTTTCTAAACATATTATTTTCGATTCCATAATCATTTTTGAGGCAAAACTCACACACTATTCATGATAAATGATAACCCTAACATTACAATTAGATATATAACTGGTTGGAATGAATGTATGTATATCAATATAAGATTTTCTATATATTTTCAGATATCAATACAATCCATTATTTAAATATGGAACCAGTTATATAATTTATTCACAGTATGGTCTATTAATGCATCATCTCTATATTCATCAAAACAGGGTAAACCTAATAGTATCCCCAGTACTAATTTATAAGTTTTCAAAATATTGCTCACAGAAATGGTGAAAGAAATACTCATGTCACCTTAGCTACATATACATATTATCACACTAATATTCTGGACACAAAATGCAAAGGTCACACAGAACATAATTTAAGCTAAGTATCCCAATCAAGGGCCCAAAGTCCTTCTGGGCTTCAAATATTACCTAGATTTCTGTTTTCATACTTATATTTCACCTCCATGTTCTTGTAAATATCACAGGTTCCCAATATCATTATTCATCCAGCAAAATGATTCATAACCCAAATCGAACATGCTATTAACCCTAACCATTCTGTAAACTGAGATTGTTCACTCAATCTCACTTTACAGACGAGCAGGGACAAAGTTAGTATTACAATACAGGAAGTTAGGAGATCTTCCACCTGCTGAGTACCTCAAAATCCATGCAGAAATGATCCCTGGAGAAGACGTAGGCAGCTATGAAGGACCTGAGACAGCAAAAGTCATCTTCCTTTGCAAACAACCCGATCAGGATGAAAGGATGTGTCTGAATCATCCTATCTCTTCTTAATGTAGGGAAGATGTATGAAACCAGGCATGTGTGGAGAGCTGTTCCCAGGTGCCTATGTTTCTATACCATTCTAACTTGTGAAAGTGTCACAAGAAATAGAGGCAGCCTCCTTTTCCTGAGACACTAGGAAGCAACTGTTAGGACAAAGTGGTGGCCAAGACAGTGGCCTCATTCATTTTCTGAAGAAAGTGACCTCACCTCACTTTTTTCATGATGGAACTCTCTGAATTTTGTGATCCAGGAAGCCAGGCACCAAGAGCCAGTACCAGTCCCAGTCCAAGTGGGCTCACTTGTTTGGATTTACCAAGTAAAGAGTCAGTCTTTCTTGGTACCTACTGATGTGAGGGTGGCCAAATGCCAAGAAAGCTTTGAAGAGGGTCCTTTCCTGAGAGGGCAGGAAATGGCTCACCACTGCCTCCTGAAAACTTCACAGAATTGGCCAAGGAGACCAGATCTGAGACAGGACCGGCCATTTCTGGGGAACATTCTATGGCCTACTCGTCAGAGGACACTCCGGATAGTCACAGACATACTTGGGGAAGGAGGTGACTTTGTGTGTGTGGATGTCAGTTTGTGGATTTGTCTCATATTCTGAGAATAGGTAAAAAAGAAGGTTTGTTTGGTTTGGAGTGGACTGTTTCTAGTAAGTCATCTGACAAGGAGACTGTTTCTATGTCTGTGTATCCCACTGTGTCCTTAGTTGTAGATATTAGAAAAGAAAATGGCTCACTGGGTGTGTCCTGTCTAGTAGAAAGCTTCACAGCATTCATCCTGCCCAATTAATGAATGGACTAAGGCTTGACTTATCCATGGGCAACACCTAGTATCATCCTAAGTTCTTGAATTCTTCCTGAATTCTGGCAACTCTCCAGAAAGGCTCATGGTTTTTTGTCCAAGATATGTACCACCTCCAAGCTCTGTGACATGGCCATGTACTAGTTAGCTGAAAGGAATGGCGAGCACACCAGAAAACTCAGATATTGGTGTGACCAGGAAAGTCTCTATGGTGAAACCTGGCTTAGGGCCTTTTGCTTAACTATTGTTCTGTTGCCCTGAATGTCAGGAACCTCTTTGCCTCAGGCCAACCCTTTATAAAGCCAGAAGAAAACAATTTTCAAATGGAAATGAATGGGCATCACCTGTGCCTCTTTGATGAATTGTTTTGGAAATGGTTATGTCTGAATCAGACTCTGGGCCCTGTGTGAGGCTGTGGCTTAAATTGTCAGCACCTCTTGCTGATCATGAGTGTACCAGACAGTGCCTTGATTGACTGGGATTTATGAAAATGGTGTAGAACAGAGATGCCATTAAGTTGGACCCTCCTGAGTAGTGAGCCCTGAGCTGTGGTGTGCAGGTGTGTGATAAATCTTCTGTGGTTGCGCCATGTGGTTTTGCCATTGAATTCCAAATGGTTTGTCACTGACACGGTGCAGTGACCAGACACTTATATGTAAAGGTGTCTTGTTAAATGGATAGTTTTCAGGGCAATGTGCAGAATCAGGTTGCTATGGAGAAGGGGGCAAGTTATGTGGGAATGAAGCCTGGTTGGTGCATTCTCTTGTAGACCCTGAAAAACCACAAATGACAGAACTCCCTCCAGGACTGTGTTCCAGTTGAACTCCTTGTATTTTGTGAGGCAAATACCAAACTCTCAGTGCTGCAGCAGGAAACTCTACGAAAATGGAGGATGAACAAAAGGCTTCACAGTCCACACAGGGAGACACTTAGACCCCAGTGGCCACAGTTTACATACGAAGAGAGAATTCAGCACTGCTGCCTCATGTGTATTGGAAAGCAAGAAAGAATGTCCTCCAGGTCACATAGATGCAGACCCAGCTTTGATGATCTCACTACAAAGGAAGCTAAAGCTACTGACAACATATATTTCAAGTGCCCATCCTCAGAGGCAGTTTCTCTAGAAGTCTTTAGGCCAGCAGACCTCCATGTTTGTGGAGTGTTTACCCTGTCCCTTACTTTGGGATACTCCTCTACCACCTCCAAGTTTGTGAACTCCTGAATATTTTCCATTCCAGATATGTATTTACAGATTTTCTAACTCTTCTCCTCTAATTGTTTCTTATTTGGCGTGAAGGTAACGTCAAGGCATTGTTCTGGATGAGAGTGGGAAGATTTTTGTGTAGCACATATTTGCATACACATTGGATTCATTTTCCAATTTTCCATTCCAAAGACTGAATCCCTGACACTAACGCATACCCTACCAAACTCTGACTACTAATCCTAATATGATGAAGAAAAATAACCCAAACAGAATTGAAATACAAGCACTTCTGAAGAGGCATGGTGTATAGTTGGACTTGCCTTTTGCATGATAAAGTGTAGGTGTTATAAACCTAGTCAATTTTTCATTGAAATAGTTCTCCATGTGTTTTTTTTTCCTTTAATATTTATTGTTGGTTCTACAAAACATTACATAGTTCTTGACATGTCATATTTCACACTTTGATTCAAGTAGGTTATGAACTTCCATTTTTCTTCGTATACAGATTGCAGTATCTCATCAGTTACACATCCACTATTTTACATTTTGCTATACTAGTGTCTGTTGTATTCTGCTGCCTTTCCTGTCCTCTACTATCTCCCATCCCCTCCCCTCCAATCCTCTCTCTCTACCCCATCTATTGTAATTCATTTCTTCCACTTGTTTTTGTCCCCTTTCACCTCACTTCATCTTGTATTTAATTTTGTATAACCATGAGGGTTTCCTTCCATTTCTATGTAATTTTCCTTCTCTTTCCTTTTCCCTCCCACCTCTCACCCCTGTTTAATATTAATCATCTTCTCATGCTCTTCCTCCCAACTCTGTTCTTAGTTACTCTCTTTATATCAAAGAAAACATTTGGCATTTGTTTTTTAGTGATTGGCTATCTTCACGTAGCATAATACGTTCTAATGCCATCGATTTCTCTGCAAATTGTATGATTTTGTCATTTTTTAATGCAGAGTAATACTCCATTGTGTACAAATGCCACATTTTTTTTAATCCATTCATCTATTGAAGGGCATCTAGGTTGGTTCCACAGTCTTCCTATTGTGAATTGTGCTGCTATGAACATAGATTTATCAATGTCCCTGTAGCATGCACTTTTTGGGTTTATAGGGATTAGACCGAGAAGGGGAATTGCTGGGTCAAATGGCGGTTCCATTCCCAAGTTTCCAAGAAATCTCCATACTGCTTTCCAAATTTGCTGCACCAATTTGCAGTCCCACCAGCAATGTACAGGTGTACCCTTTTTCCCACATTCTCGCCAGCACTTGTTGTCGTTTGACTTCATAATGGCTGCCAAGCGTACTGCAGTGAGATGGTATCTTAGGGTGGGTTAGTTTAGCATTTCTCTGAATGCTCGAGATGGTGAGAATTTTTTGATGTACTTATTGATTGATTGTATGTCCTCCTCTGAGAAGTGTCTGTTCAGGTCCTTGGCCCATTTGTTGATTGGGTAATTCATTTGCTTATTGTTTAATTTTTTGAGTTCTTTGTATAACTCTGGATATTAGGGCTCTATCTGAAGTGTGAGGAGTAAAGATTTGTTCCCAGGATGTAGGCTCCTTTTTTACCTCTCTTATTGTTTCTTTTTCTGAGAAAAATCTATTTAGTTTGAGTAAGTCCTGTTTGTAGATTCTAATTATTAACTCTTATGCTATGGGTGTCCTATTGAGGAATTTGGAGCCCGACCCCACAGTATGTAGATCATAGCCAAAGTTTTCTTCTATCAGATGCCGTGTCGCTGATTTGATATCAAGCTCCTTGATCCATTTTGAGTTAACTTTTGTGCATGGCGAGAGAAAGGGATTCAGTTTCATTTTCTTACATATGTAATTCCAGTTTTTCCAGCACCATTTGTTGAAGATGCTATCCTTCCTTCAGTTTATGCTTTTAGCTCCTTTATCAAATATAAGATTGCTGTAATTTTGTGGATTGATTTCTGTGTCCTCTATTCTGTACCATTGGTCCACCCGCCAGTTTTGGTACCAGTACCATGCTCTTTTTGTTACTATTGCTCCGTAGTATAGTTTGAGGACATGTATCGCTATACCGCCTGATTCACACTTCCTGCTTAGAGTTGTCTTTGCTATACTGGGTCTTGTATTATTCCATATGAATTTCATAATTGTTTTATCTATTTCTACAGGAAATGCCGTTGGGATTTTGATTGGCATTGCATTAAACCTATAGAGAACTTTTGGTAATATCGCCATTTTGATGATGTTAATTCTGCCTATTCATGAACGGGGTATATTTTTCCATCTTGTAAGATCTTCTTCTATTTCTCTCTTTAGGGTTCTGTAGTTTTCATTGTGTAAGTCTTTCACATCTTTTGTTACGTTGATAACCAAATATTTTATTTTATTTTTTTTGAGGATACTCTCAATGGAGTGGTTGTCCTCATTTCCGTTTCAGAGGATTTGTTGCTGATATTCAGGAATGCTTTTGATTTATGATTGTTGATTTTATATCATGCCACTTTGCTGAATTCATTTATTATCTCTAATAGTTTCTTGTAGACCCTTTTGGGTCTACTAGGTATAGAATCATGTCATCTGCAAATAGTGATAATTTAAGTTCTTCTTTTCCTATTTTTATGCCTTTAATTTCTTTCATTTGTCTAATTGCTCTGGCCAGTGTTCGAGAACTATGTTGAACAGAAATCGTGAGAGAGGGCATCCCTGTCTTGTTCCAGGTTTTAGAGGGAATGTCTTCAATTTTTTCTCAAATCAGAATGATACTAGCCTGAGGCTTAGCATAGATTGCTTTTACAATATTGAGGTATGTTCCTGTTATCCCAGTTTTTCTAGAGTTTTAAACATAAAGGGATGCTGTACTTTATTGAATGCTTTTTCTGCATCTATTGGGGTGATCATATGGTTCTTATTTTTAAGTCTATTGATGTGGTGAATAACATTTATTGATTTCCGTATATTGAACCAGACTTGTATCCCAGGAATGAATCCTACTTGATCATGTTGCACAATTTTTTAAATATGTTTTTGTATCTGATTCGCCAGAATTTTATTGAGGATTTTTGCATCTAGGTTCATTAGAGAGATTGGTCTGTATATTTGTTTCTTTGAAGGGTCTTTGTCTGGTTTAGGAATCAGGGTGATATTGGCCTCCTCTGCTGTATACCCATTCGGTCCTGGGCTTTTCTTAGTTGGTAGTCTTTGGATGGTTTCTTCTATTTTCTCAATTGATATTGGTCTGCTTAGGTTGTCTATATCCTCCTGACTCAATCTGGGCAGATCATATGACTTAAGAAATTTATTGATGCCTTCACTATCTTCTAATATAATTTCTGATTATCTTCTGTATTTCAGAAGTGTCTGTTGTGATATTGCCTTTTTCATCCCTTATGATAGTAATTTGAGTTCCCTCTCTTCTTCTCTTCATTAACATGGCTAAGAGTCTGTCGATTTTATTAATTTTTCAACTTTTAGTATTTTCAATTATTTCAATTGTTTCTTTTGTTTCGATTTCATTAATTTCAGCTCTGATTTTAATTATTTCTTGCCTTCTACTTCTTTTTCTGTTGTTTTGCTCTTCTTTTTCTAGGATTTTGAAATGAACTATGAGATCATTTATTTGTTGTTGTTTTTTTTTTCTTTTTTTAAGGAAAGAACTCCAAGCAATGAATTTTCCACTTAGAACTGCTTTCAATGTGTCCCATAGATTCTGATATGTTCTGTCTGTCTTTTTCATTTATGTCTAAGAATTTTTTTTTATTTTTCTCCTTGATGTCTTCAATAACCCATTGATCATTCAGTACGTATTGTTCATTCTCCAAGTGATGCATGAATTTTCCTTCCTTCTTTTATTGTTGATTTTCAGTTTCATTCCATTATGATCAGATAAGATGCCTGGTATTATCTATACTCCTTTATATTGTCTAAGAGTTGTTCTGTGACATAATATATGATCTATTTTTGAGAGGTATCCATGTGCTGCTGAGAAAACAGTGTAACTGCTTGATGTTGGGTGGTATATTCTATATATGTTAATTAAGTCTAGGTTATTATTTGTGTTATTGAGTTCTATAGTTTCCTAATTCAACTTTTGTTTGGAATATCTGTCCAGTAGTGAGAGAGGTGTGTTGAAATCTCCCATGATTATTGTATGGTGGTCTACCAGACTCTTGAACTTGAGAAGAGTTTGTTTGATTAACATAGCTGAACCATTGTTTGGGGCACATATATTTATGATTGTTATGTCTTGTTGGTGTATGGTTCCCTTGAGCAATATGTAGTGTCCCTCTTTATCCCTTTTGATTAACTTTGTCTTGAAATCTATTTTATTTGATATGAGTATGGACACTTCTGCTTGTTTCCGAAGTCAATATGAGTGATATGATTTCTCCCAACCTTTCACCTTTAGTCTATATATGTCTTTTCCTATCAAATGTGTCTCCTGTAGGCAGAAAATTTTTGGGTCTTCTTTCGTGATCCATTCTACTAGCCTGTGTCTCTTAATTGGTGAGTTTAAGGCATTAACATTTAGGGTTATTTTTGAAATATGGGTTGTTCTTCCAGCCATATTTGTTTATTTATGCTACTAAACATGGTTTGTTTTTCTCTTTGATTATTTTTCGCCCCTTTACTGTACTACCTCCCACTGTTGGTTTTTATTGTTATTTTCCATTTCGTCTTCCTATAATGTTTTGCCAAGGATCTTTTGAGGAGATGGTTTTCTAGCTGCAAATTCTTTTAACTTTTGTTTATCATGGAAGGTTTTAATTTCATCTTCCATCCTGAAGCTTAAAATCGCTGGATACACAATTCTTGGTTGGAACACAATTTCTTTCAGTGATTGAAAAATGTTATTCCAGGATCTTCTAGCTTTCAGAGTCTGTGTTGAAAGATCAGCTGTTATCCTGATTGGTTTACCCCTAAATGTAATCTGCTTCCTTTCTCTTGTAGCTTTTAAAATTCTCTCTTTATTCTGTATGTTTGGCATCTTCATTATAATATGTCTCGGTGTTTATCTCTTATGATTTTGCACATTTGGCGTCCTGTAGGCTTCTAGGATTTGGGATTCTGTCTCATTCTTCATGTCTGGAAAGTTTTCTCATATTATTTCATTGAATAGATTGCTCAATCCTGTGGTTTGGACCTGTATACCTTCCTGTATCCCAATTACTCTTTAGTTTGGTCTCTTCATGTTATCCCATATTTCTTGGATGTTCTGCTCATGGTTTCTTAACAGTCTTGCTGAGCTTTCTATGTTCTTTTCAAGTTGAAATACTTTGTCTTCATTGTTCTAAGTGATCTATTCTGCTGGTAGTATTCTCAATTGAGTTTTTAAGTTGGTTTATTGCTTCCTGCATTTCTATGATTTCTGTTTGTGTGTTTTTTATAACCTCTATCTCCCTGTATAGTTGATCTTTTGCTTCTTGGATTTGTTTTTGTAATTCATTGTCAAAGTGATCTTTCATTGTCTGATTTTGCTGTCTAATGTCTCCCTGGAGACTTCAGATCATCTGAAGCAAGTATATCCTTATTCTTTATCTGACATTCCATATGCTGCAGATATTACCTCTTCTAATGTTGAGTTGACCTGCGTTGCTTGTGGTCCTTTCTTTCCTTGTCTTTCCCTACTGTTCACGTTTTTTTTGGCTTGGTGAAACTTTTGTGTTATTGAATTTTACCCCTAAATGTTTATATTGCTATTGTATTCTTGAAAAGTCTCCCTCACAGGCGTAAGCAGCGGCTCTGCCCCTCCTCCAATTGGGGCAATGTGCCTACCACACCAGCACGCCACTGGGCCTGTTCTGCCTCTTGGTAGCTGGTCCGCCTACCTTGCAGGAGCGGGCAGTTGATCTACCCCTCTGCGGGTGCTGGTCCTGTTCAGCCAGTGGGTAACAGGTCCAGCTACCTTGCAGGCACAGGCGTCGGCTCTGCCCCTCCGCGCTCCGCTGGGCCTCTTCTGTCTGTGGGTTGCAGGGCTGTCTACATTGCAGGCGTGAGTGACATCTCTGCCCCCCCCCAAACCGGGGCGATGTGTCTACCACGCTGGTAGGTCGCTGGGTCTGTTCTGCCTCTGGGTGAGAGGTCTACCTGCTTTGCAGGCACGGGCAGCGGCTCGGCCCCTCCCCAAACCTGGTTATGTGTCTAGCACCCTGGCGGGGCCTAGCACCTGGTCTGTCGGTGTTCGCAGGTCCACCTACTTCGCAGGCGCGGGGGCCGGCTCTGCCCCTCTGAAGGCAGCTGGGCCGCTTCAGCTGGTGGGTCGCAGGTTCACCTATCTTGAAGTCACAAGGGGTGTCTCTGCCCCTCCGCGGGTGTCTGGGCCTGTTCTGCCTGTGGGTTGCATGTCCGCGTTCCTTGCACGCGTGCAGTGGCTCTGCCCAACCCCCAACCAGGGTGATGTGTCTTTCACGATGGCGGGCCGCTAGGCCTGTTCTACGGGTGGCTCGCAGGTCCGCCTACCTTACAGGCGCGGTTGGCGGCTCTGCCCCTCCCTTCTCCATGTGTTTCTAAAGTTAACAAATATGAGAATTCCTGTCTCCATTTCTCTGTACCCTATTCAGCACATGCATTTTTATATTCACATATAGAATCCTACCTGGTATCACATGTACATACTTGTGAGGTTGCTGACTTTGCAAATACAAATTGTGAGAAGGGATCACTCCTCCTAAATGCTGTTGGAACTTACAATTCAAACTATGGGTGAGCTCCCTAGTTGAACAACATTATACATAAATCGATGCTCAGAAAAATGAAGATTTTTGGATTTGTGGATGATATATAATTCATGATGTATTTCGATTGGCATATATATTGCTACTTTTTAATGTATACGTGTGTGTGTGTGTGTGTGTGTGTGTGTGTGTGTGCATATATATATGTATAAACTCTCCAGATTTTTCAAAATATGAAATGTATGTGTCTTATTATATACTCCCTAAATTCATTGATGTTCATGAATGTGGATTTATATTCAACTTTTCATAAGAATGTTCTCAGAAATATTAATCCACCTGAAATACATATTTGTTTCCTAATACTGAAAACTAACTTCAGTGAATGGTGCATACAAATCCTAATATTGCTATAGTAAATGACTCAGTTTAACGTCAATGCAAGTAGATTCCTATGGGACATGATATGTATTTTGACGTTCATTTTTATTCAAAACTGGTACATTAATATTTCTTCAGTTTTTGCACATAATAGAATACATATTTCATTCACAAATTCACAAATTTATAGGCATTTTTTTCACTTTCAATTACTTCCTGCTTCAGAACATATGTATTCCCCCAGGTTTCTTGACTGCTCTTTTAATGAGACTTCTTTCCAAGCACATTATTTTCAATTTCCATAATCATTTTAGAAGCAAAGCTCACACACACTTCATGATAAACCATAACAGTGATATTACCATTAGATGTATAACTGGTTGGAATGATTGTATGAATATCAATATATGATTTCCAATATATATTCAGATATCAATTCAATCCATTATTTAAATTTGGAACCAGTTATATTATTTATTCACAGTATGGTCTATTCATGCATTATCTTTATATTCATATAACACAGAGTATACCTATTTGTACCCACAATACTAAATTATATGTCTTCAAAATATTGCTCCCAGAAATGGTGGAAGAAATACTCATGTCACCTGATCTATATATACATTAATCACAGTAATATTGTGGAAACAAAAAGCAAGGTCACACTTATGATTGTACCAAATCCTAAATGGAAAGTGAGCATGGATTAAAAAAAAATCCATGTCCAGGTTGCCTAATGCTCTCAAAAGTGAATCCTATTGGTGACTACATATTTGTTTCTTCCTGAAATTACATATTCAACCTCAACCCTGTTGAAAATGTCTAATCCTATCACTCACTTTATACTTTGCCTGATTTCCTAATGTCTCTATTGAAATCTGATTTCCTGTATTTTTTTTTCCCATTTCATCATTATGACTGACTCTTCACATGTGCTGACATTTACTTTCACTCTCTACCCAAAACCCTATTGCTAAAGATCTTTTGGTCCAAATGCTATACACACTCTTCATTCTAAATCTACCGAATATCTTCCTAATCCACCAACTATCCCTTTTGGACTGGATTTTCTCTTCGACATTCAATCATCCAAAAGACAAGGTCCTATGCCATTGTATATCAATTAATCTGAGACACCTGTGCAGAACATAATTCAAAGCTAAGAATCCCAATAGTGGGGCCAATTCCCTTCTGTGCTTCAAAAATTACCTAGATTTCTTTTTTCATACTTATATTTCACCTATATATTCTTGAAAATATAGCAAAATTCCAATACCATTATTCATCCAAGAGAATGATTCCTAACCCAAATGGAAGCTGTTATTAACCTTAACCATACAATGTTTCCTCAATCTAACTTTACAGAAGAGGAGGGACAGAATTAGTCTTCCAATACAGGAGTGTAGGGGATCTTCCACCTGCTGAGAACCTCAAAGTTTCATGCAGAAATGATCCCTGGAGAAGATGTAGGCAGCTATGAAGGACCTGAGAGAGCAAAAGTCATCTTCCATGGCAAACAACCCAGTCAGGATGAAGGGATGTGTCAGAATAAGCCTCACTCTTCTTAATGTAGAGAAGATGGACCAAACCAGTCCAGTGTAGACAGCTGTTCCTGGCTGCCTATGGTTGATATACAATCCTCAGTTGTGAACGTATCACAGGAAATAGGGGCAGCCTCCATCTCATGGGAACCTTGGAAGCAAATTTTAGGACAAAGTGGTTTCCAAAGCAGTGACCTCATTCAGTTCACAAAGGAGGTGACCTTCCTCACTTCTTTGGTGATAGAACTCTCTGAACTTGGGATCCAGGAAGCCAGGCTACCAGAGGCAGTCCCAGTACCATTCCCAGTGGGCTCACTTATTTGGATTTACCAAGAACAGAGTCAGTCTTTCTTGGTACATACTGATGTGAGAATGGCCAAATTTCAGGAGAGCTCAGAAGAGGGGCCTTTCCTGAGAAAGCAGGAAGTTGCTCACAGCTGGCTCCTGACCACTTCACAGATTTGGCCAAAAAGACCAGATCTGAGACAGGACAGAACATTTCAGGGAACATAATAAGGCTCACAAGTCAGAGGACACTCCGGATAGTCACAGACCTCTTTGGGGGAAGGAGGTGCCTTTGTGGGTGTGGGTGTGAGTTTGTGGTTTTGTCTCATTTTCTGAGAATAGGTAAAAAAGGCGGTTTGTTTGGTTTGGAGTGGACTGTTCCTAGTAAGTCGTTTCACAAAGTGAGTGTTTCTATGTCTGTGTATCCCACTGTGTCTGTGGTTGTAGACATTTGAAAAGAGAATTCATCAATGGATGTGTCCTGTTTAGTAGAAACCTACCCAGCATTCATTCTGCCCAATTGATGAATGGACTGTGGCTTCCCTTATGGATGGGCAACACCTACTAATTTCCTAAGTTCCTGTTTTCTTCCTGCTTCTGGCCACTCTCCAGAATAGGCTCATGGTTTTGTGTCCAAGATATGTACCACCTCCAAGCTCTGTGACAAGGCCATGTAATGGATAGCTAAAGGGAATGGCTAGCATCTCAAAAAACTCAGATATCAGTGTGACCAGGAAAGCCTCAGTGGAGAAACTCTGCTTTGGGTTTTTTGCTAACCAATTCTTCTCTTCCCCTGAATGTGAGGAAGGTCTTGGCCTCAAGACACCGCTTTGTGAAGCCTGAAGAAAGCAGTTTTAAAATGGAAATAAATGGGCATCACCTGTGGCTCTTTGTTAATTTCTTTGGAAATGGATGTGTCGGAATCAGTCTCTTGGCCCTGTGTGAGGCTGTGGCTTAGGTTCTCAGCACCTGATGCATCTAAAGAATGATCCCATGTGTGCATCCAAAACCAAAATGGGAAAGAGATCAGTAATTGTTGATGAAGTCTCTCGCCTTCCTCTCTTAGGTTCCTGACCACCATCAAGTGAGAATAGAGATCCTTTGAATCAAATGAGTTCTTCTAAGCCCTGCAAAGGCTATCCCATACATGCTTGTGTTTTCTCATGACTCCAAATCACATAAAGAATCTATACCTGACAGTCAGTAGGCCTCAAATTGGAGAAGCAGAGCAGTATTAAAGGAAGGCATTTTTGATCCCTTGTGGTTCACAGGAAGGGTGTACAGGCCACCCTGCCTTTAGGAAAATGACGGGCAAGCGAGGTTATTTGGACTCTGTGTTGGGCTGCGCCCCTCATGGAAACATCCAGCCAGAGGTTATGAGGAGTGTCTATATGGAAGAAGATGAGGGCCATGTGGGAGTGTTTTGGTTTTAATTGTGGTTATTTGTGTGGAAGTTGGAAGCGATGACTGGGTCCACCTGGGCTTGAACTCTGGTGTGATACCCTATAGAGACTGAGTCCTGGAACTGACCTCAGAGAAGTATTGCCATGAATTGTGTTGGGATATTAGGAGGCCACACATGAGAGTCACCATTGGAAACTGAGATCTATTCCCAGTGTGGCTTTCCACAGAGCACTGGGAATCTCAGCCAAGGTATCACATAATTTTATTCTGAAACACTTGGCAGCAATAGTTGAGAGTCAAAACACAAATGCACTTCACAATGTAGACCTCAATGGGCCTGGCTTCATGTGGCCTTTTGGCCACTCTTTGGGAAATCTTGGCAGTGAGAGTTCTCCAGATCTTTCTTTGAAATGAGCTTCTTCACCATTTAATGGTTACCGAATTAAATGAAACACTCAGTGCCTCCAACTTCAACCTTGAAAGATGGGCTCGATAAATACCATGAAATTTTTGAAATTCCCATATCCAGGAGGCACTGGAGAACCATTGGATATCCTGTTGGTGATCATGAGTGTACCAGACAGTGCCTTGATTGGCTGGGTTTCACGAAAATGGTGTAGAACAGAGATTCCAGTAAGTTGGAGCCTGCTGAATAGTGGGCCTAGAGCAAAGGTGGGCATGTGTGAGATAAAACATCTGTGGTGCTTCCATGTGGATTTCCCAATGGCTTCCAAATGGCTTGTGACTGACATGGTGCAGCCAGCAGACCCTTATATGTAAATGATTCTTGTTATATGGGTACGTTTCAGGGCAATGTTCAGAATCAGGTTCCTATGGTCAAGGGGTCAAGCTATGTTGGACAGAAGCCTGGTTTGTGCATTCTCCTGCAGACCCTGTCCCACCACACGTGACAGAACTCCCTCCAGCACTGTGTCCCAGGTGAACTCCTTGTATTTCATGAAGGAAATACTGAACTCCCAGTGTAGCAGCAAAAAATATCACAAAAATTGGAGGATGATCAAATGGCTTCACAGTCCACATGAGGAGACACTTAGCCCCAAGTGGCCACAGTTGACCCCGAAAGAGAGAATTCAGCAATGCTGCCTCATGATCATTGGTAAATAAGAAAGCATCTCCTCCAGGTCACATAGATGCAGACCCAGCTTTTATGGTCTCACTACAAAAAAAGCTAAAGCTCCTGACAACAACATATATTTCAAGAGCCCAACATCAGAGCCAGTTTTTCAAGAAGCCTTTAGGCTAGCAGAGCTCCATGTTTTTGGAGTGTTCACATTGTCCCTTACTATTGGAATCTCGCCTTCTACCTGCAAGTTTGTGAACTCCTGAGCATATTAAATTCCAGATATGTATTCACAGATTTTCTTACTCATCTCCTCTACATGTGTTACTTGGGACGAAGTTAAGGTCAAGGCATTGTTGTGGATGAGAGTCGGAAGATTTTTGTGTAGCACATATTTGCATACACATTGGATTCATTTTCCAATTTTCCTTTCGAAATACTGAATCCCTGAAACTAACCCATACCCTACAAGACTCTGACAACTAATCCTAACGTAATGGAGAAAAATAACCCAAATAGAACAGAAATACAAACATATCAGAGGAGGCATGGTTTACCATTGAATTAACTTTTCAATTATATAGGGAAGGAGTTTTAAATCTAGTCAATTTTTTGTTGAAAGAGTTGTCCATGTATTTTTAAACTTATCAAATATGTGAATTCCTGTCTCCCCCATTTCTTTGTATCCTATTCAGCACATGTATTTTTATATGCACATATAGAATTGTACCTTGTATCACACATATATTCTTGTGAGGTGGCTGACTTGGCAGATACAAATTGTGAGAAAAGTTCACTCCTCCTAAACGCTGTTGGAACTGAAAATTTAACCTATGGGTGAGCTTCCTAGTTGAACAACATTATACATAAATCCATGTTCAGTAAAATGAATATTTTTGGATACGTGGATGATATATATTTCATGATGAATTTCGATTGGCATATATATTGCTAGTTTTTAATGCCTGTGTGTGTTTGTATATATATATATATATATATATATATATATATATATATATATATATATATATATATATACTGTCAAGATTTTTCAAAATATGAAATATATGTGTATTTTGGCCACTCTTTGGGAAGCCTTACCTGTGAGAGTTCTCGAGAGCTTTCATTGAAATGATTTTCCTCAACATTTAATGGTTCCTGAATGAATTGAAACCCACAGTGCCTCCAACTTCATCCTTGAAAAATGGCTCTATAAATACCATAAAATTCCCCTGACCAGGTGGCACTGGAGAACCTTTGGATGTCTTGTTGCTGATCATGAGTGTACCAGACAGTGCCTTGACTGACTCGATTTCATGAAAATTGTGCAGAACAGAGATGCCAGTAAGTTGGAGAGTGCTGAGAAGTGGGCCCAGGGCTGTGGTGTGCAGGTGTATGATAAAACATCTGTGGTGGGGCCATTTGGGTCTGCCATTGACTTCCAAATGGCTTGTGGCTTACATGGTACAGCTAGCCGACCCTTATCTGTAAAGGCATCTTGTTATATGTAAAGGTTTCAGGACAATGTTCAGAATCAGTTTGCTATGGATAATGTTTCAAGTTATGTGGGATAGAAGTCTGGTTGGTGAATTCTCCTGTAGACCCTGACCCTCCACACGTGACAGAACTCGCTCCAGCACTGTGTCCCAGTTGAACTCCTTGTATTTCATGAAGGAAAAACCAAAAGCCCAGTGCAGCAGCAAGAAACACCACGAAAATTGTAGGATGGCCAATTGGCTTCACAGTCAAGACGGGGAGACACTTACCCCTCCGTGGCCACAGTTTACCTTCAAAGGAAGAATTGAGCACTGCTGCCTCATGTTCTTTTGGAAAATAAGAAACCATGTCCTCCAGGTCAGATAAATGAAGACCCATCTTTGATGGTATCACTACAAAGGAAGCTAAAGCTCCTGACAACAACATATATTTCAAGTGCCCAACCTCAGAGGCAGTTTCTCAAGAAGTCTTTAGGCCAGCAGAGTTCCATGAATTTGGACTGTTTATCCTGTCCCTTAAGTTTGAAAACTCCTCTAAAATGCCCAAGCTTGTGAACTCCTGAGCATTTTCCGTTCCAGATATGTATTCACAGATTTTCTAACTCTTGTCCTCTAATTGTGTCTTACTTGGGTGAAGGTAATGTCAAGGCATTGCTCTCAATGAGAGTGGAAAGTTTTTTTGTAGCGCATATTTGCATACACAATGGATTCATTTTCCTTTATTTCCATTTGAATTACTGAATCCATGACACTAACGCATACCCTACTAGACTCTGACTACTAATGCTAATATGATGGAGAAAAATAACCCAAACAGAATAGAAATACAAGCAGTTCAGAAGAGGCATGGTGTATAGTTGGACTTGCCTTTTGCATGATAAAGGGTAGTTTTTAAAAATCTGGTTAATTTTTAATTGATATAGTTCTCCATGTGTTTTGAAAGGTATCAAATATGTGAATTCCTGTCTCCCTTTCTCTGTTGCCTATTCAGCACATGTATTTTTATATGCACAAATAGAATCCTACCTGGTACCACACGTACATTATTGTGAGGTGGCCTACTTGGCAGATACAAATTGTGAGAAGAGATCACTCCTCCTAAACGCTGTAGGAACTGAAAATTCAACCTATGCGTGAGCTTCCTAGTTGAACAACATTACACATAAATCCATGTTAAGTAAAATAAATATTTTTGGATCTGTGTATGATATGTATTTCATGATGAATTTTGATTGGCATATATATTGCTACTTTTTAATATCTCTGTATGTGTTTTGTGAAAAATCTGCACTCTATAGATTATTCAAAATATGAAATATATGTGTCTTATTATACACTCCTTAAATTCATTCATGTTCATGTATGAGACCACGGCTCATGCAACAGCAAAAGACATTTATTGAGGATCCAATCCAGTATGCTAGGGCTCCGTGGTCACTCAAGAAGGGAGAGCAGCCCAGATCTCCAAGCTGAGGTTGAGCAGTGCTTAAGTACACTTTTTGGGGAGGGCGAGACTTTACATATATCACAGTATCTTTTAAAAAATCATCATACACTGCGGGAAAATCAAACAACAAATCCTAAACATGATTAGTTCATTCATTGGTGGGAACATGTCAGGCAGGAGGGATAGGTCAGTTCTACAGCGGGGTACAGATTCAAATTGATTAGATTAGGCCCTGCGATGCATATGTGCCAAGCCACACAGGGTCCTAGGTTATTAAACAACCAGGCGGTCAGGGGGAATATTTACTGGGCAGTCCAGAAATTGTCCTACAAGTAACAGGAATTTCAGATTTTTCATGTAGCATAGGAACTTAACAATACCTGGTCCTTTACATTTTAAATCAGGCCTTGAATCTTAGAAACTTTACAAACCCGGTCTTTTACACTTTAACTTTTACACTTTAATTTCAATTTCTTTTACCCTTAAAGATCACTCCTGGTTCACAAGATGGGTGTCCAAGCCACCCTGACTTTAGGCAAATGAGGGGCAAGGGAGCTTATTTTGGACACTGTCTTGGGCTGTGCCCCTCATGGAAACCTCCAGCCATATGTTATGATGAGTGTCTTTATGGAAGAATATGAGGGTCATGTAGGAGTGTTTTGGTTTTAATTGTGGTCATTTGTGTGGCGGTTGGAAGAGATGACTTGGTCCACCAGGGCTTGAACTCTGCTCTGATACTCCTTAGAGACTGAGTTCTGGAACTGACTTCAGAGAAGTATTGCCATGAATTGTTTTGGGATTATATTAGGCCACACATAAGATTAGCACTTGGAAACTGAGATCTAGGCCCAGGGTGGCTTTCCACCGAGCACTGGGAATCTCAGCCAGGGTAACACATGATTTTTTTATTGAAAGACTTGGAAGTCATAGTTGAGACTCAAAACACACATGTACCTCATATTGTAGACCTCAATGAGCCTGGCTTCATGTGAACTTTTGGGCACTCATTGGGAAGCCTTGCCTGTGAGAGTTCTTCAGAGCTTTCATTGAAATGAGCTTACTCACCATTTAATGGTTCCTGAATGAATTGAAACCCACAGTGCCTCCAACATCATCCTTGAAAAATGGCTATACAAATACCATGAAATTTTTGAAATTTCCATGACCAGGTGGCACTGGAGAAACTTTGGATGTCCTGTTGCTGATCATGTGTGTACCAGACAGTTCCTTGATTGACTGGTTGTCATGAAAATGGTACAGAACCGAGATGTCAGTAAGTTGGAGCCTGCTGAGTATTGGGGCTAGAGCAGTGGACAATACATTTGTGAATAAATATCTGTGATGGGACCACGTGGATCTCCCTTTGGCTTCCAAAATACTTGTGACTGATATGGTGCAGGCAGCAGACCCTTATATGTAAAGGCATCTTGTTTTATTGAGAGGTTTCAGGGCAATGTTCAGAATCTGGTTGTTATAGTCAAGGGGAAAGCTATGTGGGATAGACCCATGTTTCGAACATTCTCCTGAAGACCCTGAGCAATCACACGTGTCAGAGCTCCCTCCAGAATTGTGTCCCAGTTGAACTCCTTGTATTTCATTAAGCCAATTCCAAACTCCCAGTGCAGCAGTAAGAAACACCACAAAAATGGAGGATGACCAAATGGCTTCACAGACCACACGGGGAGACACTTAACTCCCAGTGGCCACAGTTTACCAAGAAAGAATTCAGAACTGCTGCCTCATGTTCATTAGAAAATAAGGAACCATTTCCTCCAGGTCACATAGATGCAGACCCACATTTGATGGTGTCACAATGAGGAAGCTAAATCTCCTGACAACTTCATATATTTCATGTTCCCAACCTGAGAGGCATTTTCTCAAGAAGTCTTAAGGCCAGCAGAGCTCCAAGTTTGTGGAGTGTTTAACCTCTCCCTTACTTTTGGAAACTGCTCTACCACATCCAATGTTGTGAACTCCTGAACATTTTCAGTTCCACATATGTAATCACAGGTTTTCGAACTCCTCTCCACTAATTGTGTCTTACTTGGAGTGAAGTTAATGTAAAGGAATTGTTCTGGATGAGAGTGGCAAGATTTTTGTGTAGCACATATTTGCATACACATTAGATTTATTTTCCTATTTTCATTTGAAATACTGATCCCCGACACTAACACATACCCTAATAGACTCTGACTACTAATGCTAATATGATGGATAAAAAGAAAACTAACAGAATAGAAATACAGGCCTTTAATAGGAGGCATGGTATATACTTGGAATTTCCTTCTGCTTTATCAAGGGTATGTGTTATAAATCTTGTCAAATTTTCATTGTAATATTTCTCCATGAGTTTTATATATATATATATATATATATATATATATATATATATATATATATATTTTTTTCAAAATATGAAAAACATGTGTCTATTAAACACTATCTAAATTCATTCATATCCATGTATGTGGATATAAAATCAACTTTTCATAAGATTATTCTCAGAAACATTCAACCACCTGAAATACATATTTGTTTCCTCGTCCTGAGAACTAACTTCAGTGAATCGTGCTTACAAACCCTAATATTTTTACAGTAACTGACACAGTTTATCATCAAAGCAAGTAGATTCCTATAGGACATGATGTGTATATTGATGTTCATTTTTATTCAACAATGGGACATTAAAATTTCTTCATTTTATGCACATCGTAGGATATATATTTCCTCCACAGGTTAGCAAATATATAGGCATTTGTTTCACTTTCAATCACTTCCTGCTTCAGAACACATGTATTCCTCCATGTTTCTTGACTGGTCTGTTCATGAGACTTCTATCCAAACACATTATTTTCGATTTCCTTTATCACTTTAGAAGCAAAACGGACACACACTTCATGATAAACCATCACTGTAATATCACCATTAGATGTATTACTGGTTGGAATGAATGATTATATATCAATAAAAGATTTTTTATATATTTTCTGATATCAATTCAATACATTGTTTAAAGTGTAACAAGTTATATTATTTATTCACAGTATGGTCTATTCATGCATTATCTCTATATTCATAGACACAGGGTACACCTGGTTGTACCCCCAATACTAATCTATACATATTTGAAATATTGCTCCCAGAAATGGTGGAGGAAATACTCATGTCACCTGATCTACATATGCATGTTATCACTGTAATATTCTGGACACAAAATGCAAAAGCCACACGTATGATTGTACCAAAGCCTAAAGGTAAACTGAACATGGATTACTAAAAACATCCCTGACCAGGTTGCCTAATGCTCTCAAATGTCAATACTATTGCTGGCTACATATTTGTTTCTTCCTAAGATTATATATTCAACCTCAAAACTGTTGAAAATGTTTAATTTTTTCACTCACTTGATACTTTTGCCTGATTTCCTAATGTCTCTATTGATATCTACTTTCCTACATATTTTCTGCAGTTCAACATTGTGACTGACACTTCACATGTGCTGACATTGACATTCACTCTGTAACGGAAACACTATTGCTAAAGATCTTTGGTCCAAATCCTATACTCGCTCTTCTTCCGAAACATACTGACTATCTTTCTGATCCTATCGACTATCCCTTTTTGAGTAGATGTTCTCTACTACATTCAATCATCCAAGGTACAAGATCCTATGCCATTGTATATCGATTTTTCTGAAACATGTATCTAGAACGTAATTCAAAGCTACGTATCGCAATCAGTTGCCCAATGCATTTCTGAGCTTCAAATCTTACCTAGATTTCTGTTTTCATACTTATATTTTATCTCTATATTCCTATAAATATTGCAGGTTCCCAATACCATTATTCATCCCGCATAATGATTCCTTACCCAAATCGAACTTGTTATTAACCCTAACCATACACTGTTGCTTCAATCTAAAATTACAAAAGAGCAGGGACAGAGTTCGCCTTACAATACAGGAATGTAGGGTATCTGCCAACTGCTGAGAACCTCAAAGTTCGATGCAGAAATAATCCCTGGAGAAGATGTCAGCAGCTATGAAGGACCTGTGAGAGCAAAAGCCATCTTCAATGGCAAACAATCTAGACAGGAAAAAGGGATGTGTATGCATCAGCCTCTCTCTTTTTAATGTAGAGAAGATTGACCTAACCAGACCTGCATGGAGAGCTGTTCCCAGGTGCCTATTTTGATATACAATTGAAACTAGTCAAATTTTCAAAGGAAGTAGGGGCAGCCTCTATCTAATGGAACCCTTGGAAGCAACGGTTAGGGCAAAGTTGTTGCCAAGGCAGTGACCTCTTTCAGTTCCTGAAGGAAGTGACCTACCTAACTTCCTTGGTGATGGAACATTCGGAAATTTTGATGCAAAAAGCCAGGCACCGAGAGCCAGTCCCAGTCCCTGTCCCAGTGGGCTCACTTGTTTGGATTTACCAAGTACAGATCAGACCTTCTTGGTACCTACTGATGTGAGGATGGCCAAATGTCAGTAGAGCTCTGAAGAGAAGCTTTTCCTGAGATAGCAGGTAGTGGCTAACGGTTGGCTCCTCAAAGCATCACAGAGTTGGCCAAGGAGACAAGATCTGAGACAGGAGAGGCCATTTTGTGGGGAACATAGTATGGCCCACCAGTCAGAAGACATTCCGGATAGTTACAGACCTACTTTTGGGAAGGAGGTGCCTTTGTGTGTGGGTGTGAGTTTGCGGTTTTGTCTCATGTTCTGAGAATAGGTAGGAAAGGTGGTTGGTTTGGTTTGGAGTCGACTGTTTCTAGTAAGTCTTTTGACAAGGCGACTTTCTATGTCTGTGTATCCACTGTGTCCGTGGTTTTAGACATTAGAAAAGAGAATGCATCAATGGAGGTGTCCTGTCTAGTAGAAAGCTTCCCAGCATTCATCCTGCTCAATTAATGAATGGACTGTGGTTTGCCTTATGGATCTTAAACACCTACTAACATCCTAAGTTCCTGTTTTCTTCCTGAATTCTGGCCACTCTCCAGAATAGGCTCATGATTTATTGTGCAAGATATGTACCACCTCCAAGCTCTGTGACATGTCCATGTTCTTGATAGCTGAAGGGAATGGGAACATCTTGGAAAACTCAGACATCAGTGTGAGCAGTAAATTCTCAGTCGAGAAACCCTGCTTTGGTCCATTTGCTTAACTATGGTTCTATTGCCTTGAATGTCAGGAAGGTCTTTGCCTCAGGCCACCCTTTTGTGAAGCCTGAAGAAACAGTTTTCAAATGAAAATGAATGGGCATCTCCTGTGCCTCTTTGCTTAATTGCTTTGAAAAGGATGGTGTCTTAATCAGACACTAGGCCCTGTTTGAGGCTGTGGCTAAGATTCTCAGCTCCTGATAGATGTAAAGAAGATCCCATGTGTGCATCCAAAACCAAAATGGCAAAAAGATCAGTCATTGTAGATGAAGTCTCTTGCCTTCCTCTGATAGGTTCCGGAAATCCATCAAGTGAGAATAGGATTCCTATGGGTCAAATGAGTTATTCAAATCCTGCAGAAGTACTTGGGTTCTCTCATGATGCCAAATCACATAATGAATCTATACCTGACTGTCAGTAGGCCTCAAATTGGAGAAGCAGAGCAGCATTAACAGCAGGCCTATTTGATCACTCCTGGTTCAAAGGAAGGGTGTCCAGGCCACACTGAATTTAGACACATGGGGGGCAAGGGTGCATATTTTGGACATTGTCTTTGGCAGCGCCCCTCATGGAAACCTCCAGCTAGAGTTTATGATGAGTGTCTATACGGCTGAAGATGAGGGCCATGTGGGAATGTTTTGGTTTTAATTGTGGTCATTTGTGTGGCGGTTGGAAGAGTTGACAGGTTCCACATTATCTTGAACTCAGGTGTGATTCCTCTTAGAGACTGAGTTCTGGAACTGACCTCAGAGAAGTATTGCCATTAATTGTTTTGGCATTGTAGGAGGCCACACATGAGAGTTGCCTTTGAAACCTGAGAGCTAGGCTCAGGATGGCTTTCCTCAGAGAACTGAAAATCTCAGCAAGGATATCGCATAATTTTATTCTGAAAAACTTGGCAGCCATAGTTAAGAGTCAAAAGACACATGGACCTCCCGTTGTAGACCTCCATAGGCCTTGCTTCATGTGACCTTTTGGCCAGTGTTTGGGAAGCCTTGCCTGTTAGAGTTCCTCAGAGCTTTCATTGAAATGAGCTTCCTCCCCATGTAATGGTTCCTTGAAGAATGGAAACCCCAAAGTGCCTCCAACTTCATTCTTGAAAAATGGATAGATAAATACCATGATATTTTTGAAATTCCCAATGACCAAGTGGCACTGGAGAACCATTGGATGTTCTGTTGCAGACAGTGGCTTGATTGTTGTGTTACAGACAGTGCCTTGATTGACTGGGTTTCATGAAAATGGTGCAGAACAGAGATGCCAGTAAGTTGGAGCCTGCTGAGTAGTGGGCCTAGAGCAGTGGTGGGCAGGTGTGTGATAATAGAACTGTGGTGTCGCCATGTGGATCTGCCATTGGCTTCCAAATAGCTTGTGACTGACTTGGTACAGCCAGCAGACCATTATATGAAAAGGCATCTTGTTATATGGAGAGGTTTCAGGGCAATGTTCACAATCAAGTTGCTATGGTCAAGGGGGCAAGTTATGTGGGATAGAACCCTGGTTGGTGAATTCTCCTGCACACCCTGACCCAACACACGTGACACAACTCCCTCCAGCCCTATATCCTAGTTGAACTCCTTGTATTTCATGAAGCAAATACCAACCTCCCATTGCAGCATCAAGAAACACCACAACCTCGCCAGCACTTGTTGTTGTTTGATTTCATAATGGCTGCCAATCTTACTGGAGTGAGAAAAGGGTTCTCTTGTACATTGCTGGTGGGGCTGCAAATTGGTGCGGCCAATTTGGAAAGCAGTATGGAGATTCCTGGGAAAGCTGGGAATGGAACCACCATTTGACCCAGCTATTGCCCTTCTCGGACTATTCCCTGAAGACCTTAAAAGAGCGTATTACAGGGATACTGCCACATCGATGTTCATAGCAGCACAATTTACAATAGCTAGATTGTGGAACCAACCCAGATGCCCTTCAATGGATGAATGGATTAAAAAAATGTGGCTTCTATACACCATGGAGTATTACGCAGCACTAAAAAATGACAAAATCTTGGAATTTGCAGGGAAATGGATGGCACTAGAGCAGATTATGCTTAGTGAAGCTAGCCAATCCCTAAAAAACAAATACCAAATGTCATCTTTGATATAATGAGAGCAACTAAGAATAAAGCAGGGAGGAAGAGCAGGAAGAAAAGATTAACATTAAACAGAGACATGAGGTGGGAGGGAAAGGGAGAGAAAAGGGGAATTGCATGGAAACGGAGGGAGACCCTCATTGTTATACTAAATTACATATAAGAGGTTGTAAGTGGAATGGGAAAATAAACAAGGTGAGAAATGAATTACAGTAGAAGGGGTAGAGAGAGAAGATGGGAGGGGAGGGGAGGGGGGATAGTAGAGGATAGGAAAGGTAGCAGAATACAACAGTTACTATTATGGTATTATGTAAAAATGTGGATGTGTAACCCATGTGATTCTGCAATCTGTACTTGGGGCAAAAAAGGGAGTTCATAACTCACTTGAAGCTAATGTATGCTAATGTATGAAATATGATATGTCAAGAGCTTTGTAGGGTTTTGAACAACCAATAAAAAAATAAAATTAAAAAAAAAGAAAGAAACACCACAAAAAGGGCAGGATGACCAAATGGCTTCACAGTCCACTCAGGGAGACAATAAGCTTCCAGTGGCCACAGTTTACCAACAAAGAGAGAAATCAACACTGGTACCACATGTTCAATGGAAAATAAGAAACGATGTCCTCCAGGTCACATAGATGCAGATCCAGGTTTGATGGTCTCACCAGAAATGAAGCTAAAGCTCCAGACAACAAGATATATTTCAAGTGTCCAAACTCAGAGGCAGTTTTACAAGAAGGCTATTGGCCAGCAGAGTTCCATGTTTGTGGAGTGTTTACACAGTCACTTACTTTTGGAAACTCCTCTACCACCTCCAAGGTTGTGAACTCCTGTGCATTTTCCATTCCAGATATGTATTCACAGATTTTCTAACTCTTCTCTTTGAATTGCATCTTACATGGGGTGAAGGTAATGTCAAAGGATTTATCTGGATGAGAGTGGGAAGACTTTTGTGTAGGACATATTTACATACATATTGGATTCATTTTCCAATTTTCCATTTCAAATACTTTATCTCTGACACTAAACCACACCCTACTAGTCTCTGACTACTAATCCTAATATGAGGCAGAAAAATAACCCAAACATAATAGAAATACAAGCAGTTCAGAGGAGGCATGGTGTATAGTTGGACTTGCCTTTTGCATTTTAAAGGTTAGGGGTTATAAATCTAGACAATTTTTTGTTGCAATAGTTGTCCATGTGGTTTTAAAGATAACAAATATGTGAATTCTTGTCTCTCTTTCTCTGTAGCCTACTCAGCAAATATATTTTTATATACACATAGAGAATCTTACCTGGTACTACACGTACATTCTTGTGAGGTGGCTAACTTGGCAGATACAAATTGAGAGAAAAGATCACTCCTTCTAAATGTCGTTGGAACTGAAAATTCAACCTATGGGTGAGCTTCCTAGTTGAACAAAATTATACACAAATCCATGTTCAGTACAATGAATATTTTTGGATCTGTGGATGATATATATTTCATGGTGAATTTTGATTGGCATATATTGCTATTTTTAATGTCTCTGGGTGTGTATGTGTGTGTGTCTGTGTGTGTGTATATATATATATATATATATATATATATATATATATATATATATATATATATACACTCTCTCCTTCTATTTTTCAAAATATGAAATATATGTGTCTTATATACACTCCCTAATTTTATTCATGTTCATGAATGTGGATTTATAATCAACTTTTCACAAGATTATTCTCAAAAAATTTCATCCACCTGAAATACATATTTGCTTCCTAGTACTGAAAACTAACTTCAGTGAATGGTGCATACAAATCCTAATATTTCTATAGTAACTGACACAGTTTATCATCAATGCAAATAGATGCCTATGGGACATGATGTGTTTATCGATGTTCATTTTTATTCAACACTGGGACATTACAATTTCTTCAGTTTATGCACATCATAGGATATATATTTCCTCCACAGGTTAGCAAATTTATAGGCATTTGTTTCACTTTCAATCACTTCCTGCTTTAGAACACATGGATTCCTCCATGTTTCTTGACTGATCTTTTCATGAGATTTCTTTCCAAACACATTATTTTCGAATTCCTTTATCACTTTTGAAGCAAAACGGACACACACTGCATGATAAATCATAACTATAATATGACTATTAGATGTATAACTGGTTGGAATGAATGATTTTATATTAATATAAGATTTCTTATATATTTTCAGATATCAATTCAATACATTTTGTAAAGTGGAACCAGTTATATTATCTATTCACAGTATGGTCTATTCATGCATTATCTCTATATTCATAGACACAGGTTACACCTCTTTGTACCCCCAATACTAATTTATACATCTTCAAAATATTGCTCCCAGAAATGGTGGAAGAAATACTCATGTCACCTGATCTACATATGCATGTTATCACAGTAGTATTCTGGACACAAAATGCAAAAGTCACACGTATGACTGTAACAAAGCCTAAACGGAAACTGAACATGGATTACTAAAAACATCCATGTCCAGGTTGCCTAATGCTCTCAAATGATCATCCTGTTGGTGACTACATATTTGTTTCTTCCTAAGATTATATATTCAACCTCAATACCATTGAAAATGTCTAATTTTTTCACTCACTTTGTACTTTGCCTGATTTCCTAATGTCTCTATTGATATCTACTTTCCTACATATTTTCTCCAGTTCAACATTGTGACTGACCCTTCACATGTGCTGACATTGACATTCACTCTCTAACCGAAACCCTATTGCTTATGAACTTTGGTCCAAATCCTATACTCACTCTTCTTCCGAAACATACTGACTATGTTCCTGATCCTATCGACTATCTCTTTTTGAGTAGATGTTCTCTACTACATTCAATCATCCAAGGTACAAGATCCTATGCCATTGTATAAAGATTTTTCTGAAACATGTATCTAGAACGTAATTCAAAGCTACGTATCGCAATCAGTTGCTCAATGCATTTCTGAGCTTCAAATCTTACCTAGATTTCTGTTTTCATACTTATATTTCATCTCTATATTCCTATAAATATTGCAGGTTCCCAATACCATTATTCATCCCGCATAATGATTCCTTGCCCAAATCGAACCTGTTATTAACCCTAACCATACACTGTTGCTTCAATCTAAAATTACAAAAGAGCAGGGACAGAGTTCGCCTTACAATACAGGAATGTAGGGTATCTTCCAACTGCTGAGAACCTCAAAGTTCGATGCAGAAATGATCCCTGGAGAAGATGTAGGCAGCTATGAAGGATCTGAGAGAGCAAAATCCATCTTCATGGAAAACAACCTGAACAGGACGAAGGGATGTGTATGCATCAGCCTTTCTCTTCTTAATGTAGAGAAGATGGACCTAAGCAGGCCTGCGTGGAGAGCTGTTCCCAGGTGCCTATTTTGATATACCATTGTAACAAGTCAAATTGTCACACAAAGTAGGAGCAGCCTCCATCTCATGGAACCCTTGGAAGCAACGGTTAGGACAAAGTTGTTGCCAAGGCAGTGACCTCATTCAGTTCCTGAAGGAAGTGTCCTAGCTAACTTCCTTGGTGATGGAACTCTCTGAAATTGTGATGCAAGAAGCCAGGCACCAAGAGCCAGTCCCAGTCCCAGTCCCAGTGGGCTCACTTGTTTGTATTTACCAAGTACAGATTCAGACCTTCTTGGTACCTACTGATTTGAGGATGGCCAAATGCCAATTGAGCTCTGAAGAGAGGCCTTTCCTGAGATAGCAGGTAGTGGCTAACTGCAGGCTCCTCAAAGCATCACAGAGTTGGCCAAGGAGACAAAATCTGAGAGAGGAAAGGCCATTTCCAGAGGAACATAGTATGGCCCACCAGTCAGAGGACACTCCAGATAGTCACAGATCCACTTTTGGGAATGAGGTGACTTTATGTGTGTGGGTGTGAGTTTGTGGTTTTGTCTCATATTCTGCGAATAGGTAATAAAGGTGGTTCGTTTGCTTTGGAGTCTACTGTTGATAGTAACTCTTTTGACAAGGCGAGTGTTTCTATGTCTGTGTATCCACTGTGTCCGTGGTTTTAGACATTAGAAAAGAGAATGCATCAATGGAGGTGTCCTGTCTAGTAGAAAGCTTCCCAGCATTCATCGTTCATAAGTGATGAATAGACTGTGGCTTGTCTTATGGATAGGAAACAACTACTAACTTCCTAAGTTCCGGTTTTCTTCCTGAATTCTGGCCACTCTCCAGAATGAGCTCATGATTTATTGTCCAAGATATGTATAACCTCCATGCTCTGTGACATGGCCATGTTCTTGATAGCTGAAGGGAATGGGAACATCTCAGATATTAGTGTGACCAGTAAAGTCTCATTGGAGAAACCCTGCTTTGGGCCATTTGCTTACCTATGGTTCTGTTGCCTTGAATGTCAGGAAGGTCTTTGTTTCAGGCCACCCCTTTTTGAAGCGTGAAGAAACAGTTTTCAAATGGAAATGAATGGGCATCACCTGTGGCTCATTGCTTAATTTCTTTGGAAAGGGATGTGTCTTAATCAGACACTAGGCCTTGGTTGAGGCTGTGGCTAAGATTCTCAGCTCCTGATAAATCTAAAGAAGATCCCATGTGTGCATCCAAAACCAAAATGGCAAAAGGATCAGTCATTGTGGATGAAGTCTCTTGCCTTTCTCTGTTAGGTTCCTGACGTCCATCAAGTGAGAATAGGATTCCTATAGGCCAAATGAGTTATTCAAAGTCCTGCATAAGTGCTTGGTTTCTCTCATGATGCCAAATCTCATAAGCAATCTATACCTGACAGTCAGTAGGCCTCAAATTGGAGAAGCAGAGCAGTATTAACGGCACGCCTATTTGATCACTCTTGGTTCACAGAAAGGGTTTCCAGACCACCCTAAATTTAGACAAATGAGGGGCAATGGTGGATATTTTGGACACTGTCTTGGGCTGCATCCCTCATGGAAACCTCCAGCCAGAGTTTATGATGAGTGCCTATATGGATGAAGATGAGGGCCATGTGGGAATGTTTTGGTTTTAATTGTGGTCATTTGTGTGGCGTTTGGAAGAGATGACAGGGTCCACATGGGCTTGAACTCTGCTGTGATTCTCCTTGGAGACTGAGTTCTGGAACTGACCTCAGAGAAGTATTGCCATTAATTGTGTTGGCATTGTAGGAGGCCACACATGAGAGTTGCCCTTGAAACCTGAGATCTAGGCCCAGGATGGCTTTCCACAGAGAGCTGAAAATCTCAGCAAGGATATCACATGATTTTATTCTGAAAAACTTGGCAGCCATAGTTAGAGTCAAAAGACACATGGACCTCACGTTGTAGACCTCAATGGTCCTGGCTTCATGTGACCTTTTGGCCAGTGTTTGGGAAGCCTTGCCTGTTAGAGTTCCTCAGAGCTTTCATTGAAATGAGCTTCCTCCCCATGTAATGGTTCCTGAATGAATGGAAACCTCAAAGTGCCTCCAACTTCATTCTTGAAAAATGGAAAGAAAAACACCATGAAATTTTTGAAATTCCCAATGACCAGATGGCACTGGAGAACCATTGGATGTCCTGTTGCTGATCATGAGTGTAACAGACAGTGCCTTGATTGACTGGGTTTCATGAAAATGGTGTAGAACAGAGATGCCAGTAAGTTGGAGCCTGCTGAGTAGTGGGCCTAGAGCAGTGGTAGGCAGGTGTGTGATAATACATCTGTGATGTGGCCATGTGGATCTGCCATTGGCGTCCAAATGGCTTGTGACTGACTTGATGCAGCCAGGAGACCATTATATGAAAAGGCATCTTGTTATATGCAGAGTTTTCAGGGCAATGTTTAGAATTAGGTTGCTATGGTCAAGGCGGCAAGCAATGTGGAATAGAAGCCCAGTTGGTGCATTCTCCTGCAGAGCCTGACCCACCACACGTTACAAGACTCCCTCATGCACTGTGTCCCAGTTGAACTCCTTGTATGTCATGAATCAAATACCAAACTCCCAGTGCAGCAGCAAAAAAACACCACGAAAAGTGGAGGATGACCAAATGGCTTCAAAGTCCACACAGGGTGTCACTTTGCCCGAAGAGGCCACAGTTTACCTACAAAGAGACTTCAGCACTGCTGCCTCATGTTCATCGGAAAATAAGAAACCATGTCCTCCAGGTCACATAGATACTGACCCAGGTTTGATGGTCTCACTTCAAAGGAAGCTAAAGCTCCTGACAACAACATATATTTCAAATGCCCAAACTCAGAGGCAGTTTCTCAAGAAGTCTTTAGGCCAGCATAGCTCCATGATTGTGGAGTGTTTACACTGTCCCTTACTTTTGGAAACTCCTCTACCACCTCCAAGGTTGTGAACTCCTGAGCATTTTCCATTCCACATATGTATTCACAGATTTTCTAACTCTTCTTTTCTAATTGTGTTTTACCTGGGGCGAAGATAATTTCAAGGCATTTTTCTGGATGAGAGTGGGAATATTTTTTGTGGCACATATTTGCATACACATTGGATTTATTTTCCTATTTTCCATTTGAAATACTGAATCCGTGACACTAACCCATACCCTACTTGTCTCTGACTACTAATCCTAATAAGATGGAGAAAAATAACCCAAACAGAATATAAATACAAGCAGTTCAGAGGAGGCATGGTGTATAGTTGGACATGGCTTTTGCATGACAAAATGTAGGTGCTATAAATCTAGTCGATTTAAATTGAAATAGTTCTCCATGTATTTTTAAATTTAACAAATATGTGAATTCCTCTCTCCCATTTTATGTAACCTATTGAGCACATCTATTTTTATATGCACATATAGAATACTACCTGGTATCACACATACGTTCTTGTGAGGTGTCTGACTTGACAGATACAAATGATGAGAAGTGATCACTCCACCTAAACGCTATGGGATTTGAAAATTCATCCTATGTGTGAGCCTCCTAGTTGAACAATATTATACATAAATCCATGTTCAGTAAATTGAATATTTTTCTATCTGTGTAAGATATATATATCACGGTGAATTTCGATTGGCATATATATTGCTACTTTTTAATGTCTCTCTCTCTCTCTCTGTGTATATATACACACTCCAGATTTTTTTAAAATATAAAATATATATGCCTTATTATACACTCCCTAAATTTTTTCATATTCATGTATGTGGATTTATAGTCAACATTTCAAAAGGTTATTCTCTGAAATATTCATCCACCTGAAATACATATTTGCTTCCTAGTAATGAAAACTAACTTCAGTGAATGGTGCATACATATCCTAATGTTTCTACAATAATTGACCCAGTTTCTCATTAATACAAGTAGATTCATATGGGACATGATGTGTATTTTCATGTTCATTCTTATTCGCCACTGGTACATTACTATTTCTTCAGGTAATGCACATAATAGAGTATATATTTCATCCACAAGTTAGCAAAATTATGGGTATGTGTTTCACTTTCAATAATTTTCTGTTTCAGAACACATGTATTCCTCCATGTTTCTTGACTGGTCTTTTCATGAGACTTCTTACCAAACCCATTATTTTCGATTTCCATAATCCCTTTTGAAGCAAAACTCACACACCGTTCATGATAAACCATAACCCTAATATTACCATTAGATGTATAACTGGATGGAATGAATGATTGTATATCAATATAAGATTTCTTATATATTTTCAGATATCAAATCAATCCATTATTTAAAGTGGAACCAGTTATATTATTTATTCACAGTATAGTCTATTCATGCATTGTCTCTATATTCATAGACACAGGGTACACCTCATTGTAAACTCAATACTAATTTATACGTATTCAAATTATGGCTCCCAGAAATGGTGGAAGAAATATTCATGTCACCTGATCTACATATACAATTTAACCCAGTAATATTCTGGACACAAAAAGAAAAGGTCACACTTATGTTTCTACCAAAGCCTAAATGTAAAGTTAACATGGATTACTAAAAACATCCATGTCCAGGTTGCCTAATGCTCTCAAAAGTCAATCCTATTTGTGACAATATATTCGTTTCTTCCTAAGATAATATATCCAAAATCAACCCTGTTGAAAATGCCTAATTCTATCACACACTTTATACTTTGCCTGATTTCGTAATGTCTCTATTGATATCTTCTTTCCTACATATTTTCCCCAGTTCATCATTGTGATGGTTCATATGTGCTCACATTTACATTCACTCTCTAACCAAAACCCTATTGCTAAAAAACTTTTGTTCCAAATCCTATACTCACTCTCCTTCCTAAACATACCGACTATCTTCCTAATCCTACCGACTATCCCTTTTTGACTGGATGTTCTCTTCTACATTCAATCATCCAAGTAATGTTCAGGTGAGCGTCGGAGGAAGAGACCACCAAGAGACTGTCTCATGGAACAGCAAAGGGTTTATTGGGGGTCCAGCATGCTGGGGCTCAGAGCTCCCTTGAATCGAGCAGAGAGCCCTGAGGACATCTTAAGCAGAGCTTATGTGTTTTCCTTGTAGAGGGCAGGGAGGGAAGTTTATTGATGGGTCAGGGCGAGTGGGCAGTTTGCATGCAACCGGGAGAGGGAGTACATTATATATTTTGGAAGTTGGAGACAGCACATTCTGGGAACAAGATTAGCAAACAGTTCTCAAGATTTCAACAGTGTTTTGTTAAGCATACAGAAAAAGAGGAAGTGACAAGTACCATTTTATTAACCTTTCATTCCCCACGTCTTCTTCTGGCTACTTTTAATCATAAAAGTGATCATTGGAGTGGTGTCACATTCTATGTCTGCTAGTGGGGTATTACCATAAGTTTAACTTGTCTAATTTGAGGTTGGAGAAATGAAAATACATGGTTGAGCAAACAGGGTTTTATAGTTAGCAAGAATGTGAGTATTATTATTGGACTGGCCAAGGTTGATAAACGTATAGTTAACCAGGGGGACTGTGTGAACCAAGACTCAAACCACACTTTTTGGGCCTCTCTCTTTCGTTGACACTCTTCAAGGCATCCTTTTATTTTACTCATAAATTTTTTACAACTCCAGTATTGTTGCCATAAAAATAACATTCTTCCCTCAATGCAGCACAAAGGCACCATTCTCTCAGGAAGAGGAGGTCCAACCCTCGATTGTTGTATGAAACAACATCAGAGAGAGAGGTTAAAGATTCCCACAAAGCTGTGATGGAGGTTTCTAATATCTTTAAGTTTTGGTCTATTGCTGCTTCTAATTGGGTATTTTGCTTTGTACCATGGACCAAGGCAGTGGTTCCTGTGACCTCCCCTGCAGCAACTCGTATTCCTAATAGGATGGCTGAAGTGAGGGATATATGTTCCCTGTGGAACCGGGTTGTATGCCCCCCTGTTTGATCTTCAAATGAACCTGCATCATGATAGAGCACTCTGGGTAACCTCTGCTCCATTACACATTTAATCACCACTGTTGACCATTTAATGAAAACATAAAAATGTTTAAGTATATAGAATTATACTCTTGTAGGAACAGTCAAGACAAGGCACCTAAGATAGCACCAAAGCTAGGGAAACAGTCCTATTTGGTTGCAAACGGATTCAGAGGGCATTGCTTCTGTTGTAATCAATTAATCCCATGAACCCCAAGTTTAGGAAGTTTCAGAATTTTGTACCCAACATGTAAGGGAATGTGCTCAGAAGTTCACAGTCAGCAGAAATTCACAAAAAGCAGTTTTTTTATGTTTTTTTCCTCTGTTCTGAGCAAATTAACTTTTCAAGGACACCTGGGATGGGGAGAGATATTTCATCCCTTTCTTTTTTCCGCTTGCCAGCTGTTACCATGGAGCCAGTTGGTAACTTCTTTATCATAGAAATGTAGCCATCTCTTTGAAGCCCCAGCTCAAAGTCAGAGGCCTTGTTCACATATTTTGTGAAAAACTAGTAAGGGGGTGTCTAGCTTACAAGTACTGATTGTTTTAGCCAGTGGCCAAGTAGAACAGGGCCACATGAAAACAGGAAGTTTGTCTACACTGAACTCTTTTATAGGGACTCTTTTGCTGAACGTCCTAAAGTCAGCCATGGTGAAGACATCTGGAGAAGATCAGTTAAGACTTTTCTGTGGGTGTGGAACAGAGGGGAAAGAGAGGGAAGGAGGGACTTAGAGCAGTTCCGAGGATCTGAGAATGAGTACGGAGAGATGTAAAAGAATAATGGGAAAGGGGTTTGGGATTTTCTAGCAACAAAAACTTGAGCAGTAGAACATGTAGAAAAGAGGGGAAGATGGGAGTGTGTATCCAAAAAGCCTGTGAGGGACTTTAAATTCTTAGTAACCTGTTTTCAGTGATGACAAAGCAACTTTAAAGACCATTTTTATTACATCTTGGATAGGGGTCTTCTCAGCTATTTTGAGCTTTAGGTTAGCTGGTAAAAGGACCTGGTGAAACCCCGTATGGGTGCTGACAGGAGAAGAGAGGAGTGAGTGGGTAGAGTGGTAACTAAGTACCTGCTACCTCAGCAAGGGGGCAATGGTCTGAGAACCGGCGGATGTTTGGGTTGTTGATCTAGTAACGGGATGGGAGAAATCAGGTTGTTGAGGTGAGAGTGACAGCAGAGAGACTAGAGCAGAAGGCTGAGGGTGAGTATCTATTGGAGAAGCATAGTTCAGGATGTGAGCGAAGGACGGAAAAGGCCTCCACATAGGGGAATCTCTTTTCACGCCTTTGAGCCCTTCCCAAAGTTAAAAAGGTTCCACAGAATTTGAGGATCTAGAGACCCCTCTGGGTGCCATCGATTTAGGTTATCTTATTGGTAATATGGCCAATGCTGTGTACTGAATTTGATTAGGAGTTTGGGTTCCATCATGCAGCCCCTGTATGCTCACATCCCCTTGATTACAGAAGAAGTCGGCTTTTCCCACACACAGCCATGGCTGTTTGTGGCTTTGATAGTTCACCGGGCAAACATAGTAATCTAGGCTAGCCGACCTGCATCTGGCTCACGTGTCCCTACATCCATAATGTTTGTTTCCATTACATATGATACGGAAGGGATTTAATGGAATTTTAGTGGGATCCTCTTCTTCAGGGATATCTGAATAGGAAAGACATATAGCCAGCTGACAAATGTCTGGGTGGAGAGATGGCCACCAGGTCCCTAAGGGGGCTGTATGCAAGATTGATTAAACTTCTTGTCCAGTAGGATTTGTGATCAGCCATCGCTGCTGAAAGGGGTGATGAGGGTTAGAAATACTGGTGGTCAAGGGGAGAGTCTATAGCCTTATCCACACGGCGAATGTGCAATTTGAAAGGGTTACCAGTCTTTTCCAGTTTCCAGCCAATTCCAGTTTCCAGTCAATGTCTGGACAGGGCGCAGGCTTGAGATGAGAGGCATGCATCCAGGAAGTGATTCCATCTACCTTTACCACTGTAGGTGTTATAAGTAGCACCTGGAATGGTCCTTTCCAGCGGGGTTCCAGCGATGTCACCTGATGTCGTCTTACGAAGACAAAGTCTCTTACTTGATATCGATGTGGAGTCCCCTCGTCCCCAGTTTGGTAGGCAGTGGCCAGCTGTTTTCACAGGTGTCACTGAATTCTTTCAAGAGCTTTAAGTGTGTCAAGCAAGCTGGTGTGGAAGGGATTGTAAGGTCTTAGAGTTGGTGTTAGGTCCCTTACTGGAGGAGGGGCACCATAGAGAATTTCATAGGGGGTGAGGTTACACTAAAATCAGAGTGAGTATTTTCTTCATTAACAGTGCATAAGGCAGGAGCATAGTACAATCTTTTATTCCGGTCTCTAAGCTTAATTTTTTTAAGGTCTGTTTAATGGTTTGGTTCATTCTTTCTACCTGTCCTAAACTCTGGGGTCTATAAGCACAATGTAACTTCCAATTAATCCCCAGGGTCCTGGCTAACCCCTGACTTACCTGGGCCATGAACGCCGGTCCATTATCAGACCCTATTAACTTAGGCAGGCTGTATCTTGGAAAAATATCTTCTAGGATATTCTTGACCAAAATTTGCGCTATTTCTTTTCTTTTTTTTTTTCTTTTTTTTTGTGGGGAAGGCTTAAATGCATCCTGAAAATGTATCTACAAAGAATAGGAGATATTTAAGTCCATACCTTGCTGGCTTTATTTCAGTAATGTCCACTTCCCAGTATTGTCCTGGTTTGGTTCCTCGTATGTGCTTTCATACAGGAAGCTTGGAAGGGTAAGCATTTACCAATTGATGAACCCAACAGGCTTTTGTTACCCATTCAGTTATTTTCTTCACTGTGAGTCTGTTAGTGGAAAACTCTGTTCTTGATCCTTCAGGAATGCCTGCAGTTTCTTTGAACCAAGGTGAGTGAGTTGATGTACATTTTCTACTGACATAGTTAGAGCCGTGGATCTTGGAGTTTTTACTGAAAGATTTAGAAATTCCACTTAAGGGCCTTCAGGGTTAAAATTTATTTTGGCCCAGAGCATGGTGAGCAGATCTCCGCCGATCAATGGGGCCAGGCATTCTGGGACTACTAGGAAGGAGTGATGGATTTTTCCTTTTCCCAGGTCCATGGTCCTCTTAGTTGTCCAAGCCCGATATTTACTGCCATTAGCCCCTTGAAATAGAGATTTTTTATTTGATAGAGGGCCCAATGTGGCCTTATGGGCTCAGTATATTGCCCCTGTATCCACTTCAAAGTTTACTGTGGTCCCCTCCACTTCAAAAGTTACTCTGAGCTCGGGGAGGGGATCTGAGCCCCGACTTTCTTAGTCATCCTCCAGAGTCAGAATGGCTGGCTGGCGTGGCTGTCGCTTTCTATGTCAATTTTGGCCCAGTGTCCTTTTTGTTTGAGTAGGCACATTGATCTGAGGCCAAGGGTGGCCTCTGTCGTGGGCCAATGTATACCTTCTTGTCTCCCTGTTTCTTAATTTTTGGCCTATTTGTTGTTGTGACCTGGACCTTAGTCAACGCCTTACTCTGCCTTTTGTTTCTTTTATCCTCCATTTGCTCCCTTCTCTTCCTCAGTTTCTCTCTTATAGTATACCTTCTCAGCTTCTCTGACTAAATCTCTCAAAGTCATATCTTGTAATCAATCTAAGCTTTGTAACTTTGTTTTAATATCCAGGGCAGTTTGCCCAATAAGGCCATCGTGACAGATGCCTTTTGATTCTCTGCCTGACGATAAAAAGGATTATAGCTCCTATATGCCTCCATAATTCTCTCTAGAAACATAGAGGGAGATTCATCAGGCCCTTGATAATCTCTCTTACCTTGGCCAAATTATTTGGTCACTAGCGGCTGCTCGGAGACCCACTATTAGAGCCCGGTGATAAGTGGACAGATGCTCCCTACCTTCAAAGGTGTTGGGGTCCCAGTTGGGTCGGTTCAAGGGAAAGTCGGCTTTGATTATGTTGGTAAGTTGTGTCGGATGCAAACCTGGTCCAAGGATTTTTTTTTAGCTTCCTGGAGAATTCCCTTTTTTTCCTCTGTCATGAAGAAAGTCCCTAGCAGTTGTTGGCTGTCATCCGAAGTAGGCTGGTGTGAAAACATCAATGACTCAACCACACCTAAGAGCCGGGTGGGGTCCTCGGTAAAAGGGGGATTGCTATTTTTTAAGTTACATAGGTCTGAAGAGAAGAACGGCCAATACTGGTAGGCTTGAATTTTCCCCCAATGGCCATTGTCAATCATTGGTCTATAGGGTCGAAGGGGAGGCATCCCAAGAGTTCCAGGGTTTTCAATCATTCACCGCCAGCGAGTTCCTTTAGCAGGGCCAGCTTCCTCCATGGGAGGAGGTGCTGTGTGTGCTGCAGGGGAATTACCTGGAGGGCGCTGGGCCGGCTTAGCTTCCTTCAATGGAGGAGAGGCTCAGTCAGCAGCAGGGGTATCACTTAGAGGGTGTTGGGGGTTAGAGGATGAGGGCAGGGGATAAGGAGGGGGAGGAGAGTCCAGTAGACTCAAATCTGGTGACACAGGGAAAACAGAGTGTGGAGGAGGAGGAGGAGCAGAGTGTTTGTGAGTTCCTGGGGGAAGGAGTCATTGCGGGGGCAGGGGCAAGGAAAGGCTTGACCCATTGAGGAGGAAATTTGCAGAGGTCCTGCTGAATTAAAATATATGGCTGTTGATCCAGATGACTATCTGGCCATGGCTGAAAGACAATATCTCTGAATTATAAATTAGTGGGAAGTAGAAAGATCCTTCTAGGGGCCATCCGACTCCAAAGGTGGGCCATTCTGAGGTACAGAGAGTCTACCACATCCGGGGCTTTACTGAAATAAAGAGATTCTGAGCCCTTAAACGGACTTTGGTATAGTGATCAAGGGTCAGGGACAGAGGCATTGAAGTGCTCTGTTCCATAATGAGAGATACACAAACAGTGAAAGCAAGACACATGACACAGGCAAGACAAGACAATAAAGACAGGCAATGGACGTTCAACACTGAGACCATGACTGAGTAGCCGGCAAAATCCGATGGACTGGCAATACTGAATCCGAAACAAAATATCACTGAGTCAAGGAGACTATTGTTCCTCAATTTCCCGAGTCCTCTCAGGCGTCCTCCAGGGACGTGGCCTGTGGTTCTGTAACACGACTGTCAGCCACCATCAGAGAGAGCTCACACTCTTCATTGACAGCCATTTTGCCAAACCCTAACATGAAACCTGAAACCAGAAAGAGGCGCCTTACTTATCTGAGGGGGGTCCATTGGGGTCTCTCGTCCACCGCTGCTTGATCTCTGTGGAACCTCCATATGTAAAGGTCGGGCTAGTGTCAGAGGAAGGGACAACCAAGAGACTTTAACATGCAACAGCAAAGGATTTACTGGGGGTCCAGCATGCTGGGGCTCAGAGTTCACTTGAATAGAGCAGAGAGTCCTGAGAACAGCTTCAGCAGAGCTTATATACTTTTCTTGGAGAGGGCAGGGAGGGAAGTTTATTGATGGGTAAGGGTCAGTGGGCAGTTAGCGCTTAACCGGGTGAGGGAGTACAATCTGCAGTTTGGCAGATGGGGACAGCACATTCTGGGAACAAGATTAGCAAACAATTCTCAAGATTTCAACAGTGTTTTATTAAGCATACAGAAACACAGGAAGTGACAAGTACCTATTTTATTAAACTTTCACTACCAACTATCCCTTTTTGACTGGATGTTCGCTTCTACATTCAATCATCCAAGGTACAAGGTCCTATGTCATTGTATATGGATTTATCTGAGACAACTTTGCGGAAAGTAATTCAAAGCTAAGTAGTCCCAATCAAGGGACCAATGCCCTTCTGGGCTTCAAATCTTACTTAGATTTCTGTTTTCATACATATATTTTACCTATGTATTCTACATATATTCAAATATATATATATATATATATATATATATATATATATATATATATTTCATCCAGAGTTTCACAAATTTATAAGAATTTTTTTTCATGTTTAATCAATTCCTTCTTCAGAACACATTTATTCCTCCAGGTCTCTTGACTGGTCTTTTCATGAGACTTCTTGCCAAACACATTATTTTTGACTTCCACAATCACTTTTGAAGCAAAACTCACACACTCTTCATGATAAACCATAACACTCATATTACCATTAGAATGTAACAGGATGGAATGAATGATTGTATAGCAATATAAGATTTTCTGTATATTTTCAGATATCAATTCAAAAAATTATTTAAAGTTGGAACCAGTTATATTATTTATTCTCAGGATAGTCTATTCATGCATTATCTCTATATCCAAAGACTCCAGGTACACCTAATTTTACACCCAACACTTATTTATACGTCTTCAAAATATTGCTCACAGAATTGGTGGAAGAAATACTCATGTCACCTGATGTCCATATACATTTTATCACAGTAATATTCTCGACAAAAAAGCAAAGGTCACACTTTGATTGTACGAAAGCCTAAATGGAAAGTGAGCATGGATTACTAAAAACATCTATGTGCAGGTTGCCTAATGCTCTCAAATGTCAATCCTATTGTTGAGTACATATTTGTTTCTTCCTTAGATTATATATTCAACAACAACCCTGTTAAAAATGCCTAATCCTATCACTGACTTTATACTTTGCCTGATTTCATAATGTCTGTATTCATATCTGCTTTCCTATATATTTTCCCCAGTTCATCATTGTGACTGACTCTTCACATATACTAACTTTTACATTCACTCTCTATCTGAAACCCAATTGCTGAAGAACTTTTGCTGCCAATCCTATACTCACCCTTCTTCCTAAACCTACCAACTATCTTTCTAATAATACCGACTATCCCTGTTTGACTGGATGTTCTCTTCAACATTCAATCATCCAAGGTACAAGGTCCTATGCCATGGTATATCGATTTATCTGACACATCTGTGCAGAACAAAATTCAAAGCTAAGTATCCCAATCAAGAGCCTAATGCTCTTCTGGGCTTCATATCTTACCTAGATTTCTGTTTTCATACTTATATTTCACTTGTATATTCTTGTAAATATCACAGGTACCCAATACCATTATTCATCAATCAGAATGATTCCTAAGCCAAATCGAACCTGTTATTAAGCCTTACCATACACTTTTCCCTCAATCTAACTATACAGAAGAGCAGGGACAGAGTTTGTCTTACAATACAGAAATAGAGGGGATCTTCCACCGGCAGAGAACCTCAAGGTCCATGCAGAAATGATCCCTGGAGAAGATGTATGCAGCTATTTAGGACCTGAGAGAGCAAAAGTCATCTTCCATGGCAAACAACCTGCTCAGAATGAAGGGATTTGTCTGAATCAGCCACTTTCTTCTTTATGTAGAGAAGACGGACCAAACGAGGCTTGTATGGTGAGCTGTTCCCAGGTGCCTATGGTTGATATACCATTTTAACTTGTGAAACTGTCACAGGAAGTAGAGGCAGCCTCCATCACATGAGACCCTTCGAAGCTACTGTTAAAACAAAGTGGTTGCCAAGGTAGTGTCATAATTCAGTTCCTGAAGGAAGTGAACTAACTAATTTATTGGTGATGGAGCTCTCTGAACTTGGGATCCAAGAAGCCTGGCATCCAGAGACAGTCCCAGTCACAGTCCCAGTGGGCTAACTTATTTGGATTTACCAAGAACAGAGTAAGTCTTTTTTGGTACCTACTGATATGATGATGGCCAAATGCCAGGAAAGCTCTGAAGAGGGGTCTTTCATGAAAAAGCAGGTAGTGGCTCACCCCTGGCTCCTGACAACTTCACAGTGTTGGCCAAGGAGACCAGATCTGAGACAGGACAGGCCATTTTGGGGGAACAAATAATGGCCAACCAGTCAGAGGACACTCCGGATATTCACAGACCTTCTTGGGTAAAGAAGTTGCCTTTGTGGGTGTGGGTGTGTGTTTGTGGCTTTGTCACATGTTCTGAGAATTGATAGGAAAAGCAGTTTGTTTGGTTTGAAGTGGACTATTTCTAGTAAGTCATTTGACAAGGCGAGTGTTTCTAGGTCTGTGTATCCCACTGTGTCCGTGGTTGTCGACATTAGAAAAGAGAATGTATCAATGGATGTGTCCTGTCTAGTAGAAAGCTTCCCAGCATTCATTCTGCCCAATTTGTGAATGGACTGCGGTTTGACTTTTCGATTGGCAACACCTCCTATCTCCTTAAGTTTCTGTTTTCTTCCTGAATTGTGGGCACTGTCCAGAATGGGCAAATGGTTTTGTGTTCAAGATATGTACCACCACCAAACTCTGTGACATGGCCATGTACTGGATAGCTGAAGGAAATGGCGAGCATCTCTGAAAACTCAGATACCAGCGTGACCAGAAGAGTCTCAGTGGGAAACCCTGCTTTAAGCCTTTTGCTTACCTATTGTTCTGTTGCCCTGAATGTCAGGAAGGTCTTTGCCTCAGGCCACACCTTGGTGAAGGCTGAAGCAAACAGTTTTCAAATTGTAATGAATGGGCATCACCTGTGGCTCTTTGCTTAATTGCTTTGAAATGGGATGGGTCTGAATAAGCCTCTTTGCCCTCTGTGATGCTGTGGTTAGATTTTCAGCACCTGAGGGATCTAAAGAAAAATCTCTTCTGTATCCAAAACCAAAATAGCCAAAAGAACAGTCATTGTGGATGAAGTCTCTCGCCTTCCTCTAAGGATCCTGACCTTTATCAATTGTGAATCGGGATCTTTCGGTCAAATGAGTTCTTCAAAGCCCTGCAGAGGCTAGCCCAGAGATGCGTGGGTTTTCTCATAACTCCAATTCACATAAAGAATCTAAACCCCAGAGCCAGTAGGCCTCAAATTGGAGAATTGGAACAGTATTAACAGCAGTCCTATTTGATCACTCATGGTTAACAGGAAGGGTGTCCAGGACACCCTGACTTTAGGCAAATGAGGGGCAAGGAAGTTTATTTTGGACACTGTCTTGCACAGCGCCCCTCATGAAAACCCCCAGCCAATGGATATTATGTGTGTCTATTGGAAGAAGATAAGGGCCATGTGGGAGTGTTTTGGTTTTAATTGTGGTCATTTGTTTGGCGTTTGGAAGAGATGACTGGGTCCACCTAGGATTGAACTCAGGTGTGATTCCCCTTAGAGACTGTGTTCTGTAACTGACCTCAGAGAAGTATTGCCATGTATTGTGTTTGGATTTTAGGAGTCCACCCATGAGAGTCGTCCTTGGAAACTGAGATCTACGCCCAGGGGGGCTTTCCACAGAGCACTGGGAATCTCATCCAAGATATGCCATGATTTTATTCTGAAAGATTGGCAGCCGTAGTTGAGAGTAAAAACACACATGGACCTCACATTGTAGACCACAATCTGACCTTTTGCCTACTCTTTGGGAAGCCTTGTCTCTGAGAGTTCTCCAGAGCTTTCATTGAAATGAGCTTCCTCATCATTTAATGGTTCCTGAATGAATTGAAACCCACATGCCTTCAACTTCATTTATGAAATTTCAAAAACTTCATTTTTGAAATTTCCATGACCAGGTGGCACTGGAGAACCTTAGGATGTCCTGTTGCTGATCATGAGGGTACCAGACAGTGCCTTGATTGACTGTGTTTCATGAAAATGGTGTAGAACTGAGATGTCAGTAAGTTGGAGCTTTCTGAGTAGTAGGCCTAGAGCAGTGGTGTGCAGGTGTGTGATAAAACATCTGTGGTGGGGTCATGTGGATCTTACACTGGCTCCAAATGGCTTGTGAATGACATGGTGCAGCCAGCACACCCTTGTATATAAAGGCATATTGTTACATAGAGAGTTTTCAGGGCAATGTTCACAATCTGGTTGCTATGATCAAGGGGGCAAGCAATGTTGGATAGAAGCCTGGTTGTTGCATTCTCCTGCAGACCCTGACCCCCCACATATTACAGGACACCCTCCAGGACTGTGTCTCAGTTGAACTCCTTATATGCCTTGAAGCAAATACAAAACACCCAGTGCAGGAGCAAGAAATAACACGAACACTGGAGGATGACCAAATGGCTTTCAAGTCCACATGGGGAGACACTTAGCCCTAAGTGGTCACAGTTTAGCTACAAAGAGAAAATTCAACACTGCTGCCTCATCTTCATTGAAAAATAGGAAACCATGTCCTCCAGGTCACATAGATGCAGACTCAGCTTTGATGTTCTCACTAAAAAGGAAGCTAAAGCTCCTGACAACAATGTATATTTCAAGTGCCCAACCTCATTGTCAGTATCTCCAGAAGTCTTTAGGCCAGTAGAGTTCCATGTTTGTGGAGTTTTACCCTGTCCCTAAGTTTTGGAAGCTCCTCTAAAGCCTCAAAAGTTTTAAACTTCTGAGAATTTTCCATTCCATATATGTATTTACAGATTTTCTGACTCTTCTCCTCTAATTTTGTCTTTCTTTGGGCGAAGGTTATGTCAAGCCATTTTCTGAATTAGAGTGGGAAGTTATTTGTGTAACACATATTGCATACACATTGGATTCATTTTCCAATTTTCCATTTGAAATACTGAATCCCTGACACTAACTTATACCCTACTACACTCTGACTACTAATTCTAATATGATGCAGAAAAGTAACCAAATCAGAATTGAAATACAAGCAGTTCAGAAGAGGCATGGTGTATTCTTGAACTTGCCTTTTGCATGATAAAGGTTAGGTGTTATAAATCCAGTCTATTTTTAATTGAATTAGATATCCATGTGTTTTTAAAGTTAACAAATATGTGAATTCCTGTCTCCCTTTGTGTGTAGCCTATTCAGCACATGTATTTTTATATGCACATATCGAATCCCAGCTGGTATCACACCTACATTCTTGTGAGGTGGCTGACTTGGCAGATACAAATTTTGAGAAGGGATCACTCCTCGTAAACGCTGTTGGAACTGAAATTCAAACTATGGGAGAGCCTCCTAGTAGAACAACATTATACATAAATCCCTGTAAAGTAAATTGAATATGTTTGGATCAGTGAATGATGTGTATTTCATGGTGAATTTCGATTGGCATATATGTTGCTACATTTTAATATCTGTGTGTGTGTGTGTGTGTGTGTGTATACACACACACTCTACAGATTTTTCAAAATATGAAATATATATGTCTTATTTGCACTCCCTAAATTCATTCATGTTCAAGTATGTGGATTTATAATCAACTTTTCACCAGATTATTGTCAGAAATATTCATCCACCTGAAATACATATTTGTTTCCTAGTACTGAAAACTACCTTCAGTGAATGGTGCATACAACTCCTGTTCATAGCTGCAGCCTAAGGGGCCCAGCAAACTTCCAGCTGCATGCAAACTTTCAGCTGCCGGCTGATGATTGGCTCACAGTGGCCCCAGCAACATCTAGCTGATTGGCTCCTCTGCGGTGATGCTCATTGGAGATGCTCATTGAGCTGTTTCCCCACCCTTTCAGACTGCCAGCTGATATTTGGCTCACAGCGGCCCCAGCAACATCTAGCTGATTGGCTCCTCTGCGGTGATGCTCATTGGGCTCCTTCCCTGCCTTTTCAGATCACAGAGCTGCTCATTGGTGGACTTTTTTGACTCCACACGTGACCCAGCCAATCGGTCTCAAGAGCAGGAGGATTGTGGGAAGAGGAGAGAGGCTTGTGTGGGAGGGAAAGGCTTGTGGGAAGCCGGTGGTGACAGTTGGGGCTCTGAGGGTTTTTCCTGAGAGGCTCTTTTGCTTGGCGTGTGTGGTTCTAAAAATAAAGTTGCTTTCTTTTGAAAAGTGGCTCCTGATTGTGCCCAGCCAGACTGCAGCATTTGGTGGCTCGCATGGGGAGCGACTGAGGGTAACTGATAAGGTAAACTGCTTGCCCCTGAGGGCAGGACAAGAGGATGGGTAGCCATTTTAAGATTCCTCTTTTGTTTTGCTTCACATTTGCTTTAAATTGCCTGTCCCTGGAGACGAGTGAGATGGAAGAAAAACCGCTCACATCTGAGGAAAAACTATTTGTGTCTGAGGAACAGATAGAGAGAAAGGCTATAATGATATTTTGTTTTTCCATTTTTATTTCATTCTATCTCTGTTTTGTTTGGTGTTATCTTGTTGGGTTGTATTATAGTAGAAATATGGCATCAGAAATTAGAAAAAAAAACAAACTGAAAAAGTGTTAAGTAAATTGTTAGAGGAAGGAGGCATCCCAGTAAAATTAAGAGCAGTCAGGGCATACGTTGATACAATACAAAAATGTAGCCCATGGCTTTTTAAGGAGGAGTTGTTAAATATATCACAATGGAACCATCATGGTGACGATTTAAAAAGAATAGAAAAGAAAAGCCCAGGGACTCTGCCAGTTGGCACATTGCCATTGTGGACTTTCGTATCTTGTTTGTTTAGTCAAAAGCCTTCAGTTCAGACAATGGTAGAGGAAGGAGAAGACATACTGATTCAAGTAAAAGAGAAGGTCTCTCAAGTTAGTCAGACAGAGGAAAAAATTCAAGTAAAAGAGAAGGTCTCTCGAACCAGTCAGACAGAGGAAAAAAATCATGTAAAAGAGAAGGCCTCTCAAGCTAGTCAGACAGAGAAAGAAAGTGTAAAACAGTAAAAGCCATCAGGGGGAAATTTACAACAGGAGACTACTACTAACACCTTTCTATCACCAGAGGGTGTAAGTGTCCAACCAACAGAACCACCTCTACAGGAGACTGCTACTAATACTTTTCTATCACCAGAGGACGTAAGTGTCCAACTAACAAGGCCACCTCCATATGCTGGGAAGCCCCCAACCCCCACAGTTGATAGTTGGGATCCTGAGACAAGATCTCAAATATTAACATGCTCTATATTTGAGGTAGGAGGGCAGCGAGTTTACCATGCTTTAAATTTCAAAACAGTGAAGCAGATAAAAGAGGCTGTAACAACCTATGGTCCTCAAGCACCCTTCACTGTAAGCATGGTCGAAACCATTAACAACTTGAACATGAAGCCAGCGGATTGCGCTAATATGTGTAAAGTTGTGCTAAATGGAGGACAATACCTGTTATGGAAGGTTGACAATGAGGAATTTTGCAAGGAGACGGCTATGCGAAATGCAGCAGCTGGTTATCCTCAGAGAAATCTAGATATGTTGTTAGGAAAGGGACCTTATGAGGATCAGCAGCAACAAATTGCATATGATTCTGGTGTATGTGCATAAATTGCTGTAGATGCAATTAAGTCATGGAAGACTTTACAAGGACTTGGAGGTTTACAAGGTCAATTATCTAAAGTAATACAAGGAGCTAATTAACTTTATGCTGAATTTGTCGATAGGCTTATTCAAACAGGTACCAGAGGTTCTGGGAAAACAGAACAAGCAATGCTATTACTAAAAAAACTGGCTTATGAGCAAGCGAATAGTTGGTGCAGAGATATAATTAGACCATGGAAACATGAAGATTTAAACACATATATTAAATTATGTAGAGACATTAATGAACAAGAGCAAGTCGTGGCAACTGCAGTAAAACTGGCTTTAGATGCCAGAGACATTAATGAAGAAGGGCAAATTGTGGCAGCTGCACTAAAACAGGCATTAGATGCCAGGCCAAGAACATGCTACAATTGTGAACAAACAGGACATTTTAAAAGGAATTGCCCATAGGAGGAGGGTTTAACAAAATTACTTATAGATATTAAAGGTTTTTTTTTTTTTTCAATTCCAATTCATCCTGAGGATAGTCCACGTTTTGCATTTACTATCCCTGCACTGAATCATGAAGGTTCTGATCAGAGATATGAATGGAAAGTACTGCCTCAAGCGATGGCTAACAGCCCAACAATGTGTCAAATTTATTTTAACAAAGTAATCAAGCCACTTAGAAATCAAAATCCTGAACTACAAATATTTCACTATATGGATGATGTATTATTAGCACACAAAGCTAAAAACACATTGCTAGAATGTTATGCCACACTTACAAACTTATTAAAAAATAATCTAGATATAGCAATAGATAAAGTACAATTAAATTTTCCAATTAATTATTTAGGTGTTCTATTATCCTCAACCATGTACCGCCACCAAAAATTCAAATACAAGTAGATCAACTCAAATCACATAACGACTTTCAAAAGTTATTAGGAGACATAAATTGGATAAGGCCTTATCTAGGTATACCAACAGGAGAGTTGGGATATTTATTTGATATCCTAAAAGGTTCATCATATCCCAATTCACGGTACATGTTAACGCCTGAAGCAAGAAAGGCATTAAAAATCATTGAAACATATATGGAAAATATGCAATTGGATAGAATTGATATAAGTTTGCCTTTATTATTTATTGTCTACCAACAAAAAATATTCCTACAGGAGTATTTTTGCAAGAAGGTCCATTATTATAGATACATTTATCTTATTCTCCTAACACTATTCTTACTAGGTACCCTGAGGCTATAGGACAATTAATACCCAAAGGAATAAAAGCAGCAAAGTGAGTGCTTGGGATTGCTCCCAATAAAATTATTACTCCACATACTCTGAATCAAATTGATGAGTTAGTTAATGAGTTAAATACTTGGGCAATAATCATGTGCAAATCTAATGTTTCATTTCATAATCACTTACCATCTAATCCTTTATTGTCTTTTTGGTCATCGCATCCTGTAATTTTTCCAAAATTGACAAGAAAAACACCTATCATGAATGCTCCAAATATATTTACTGATGGATCAAATAATGGTACAGCAGCAATAGTTACACCTGATCAAACTTTTACATTTCTAGTACCCAAACAATCAGCTCAAAATGTAGAGCTTAATGCAGTATTACAAGCTTTTGTGATGTTTAAAGATTCTGTATTTAATTTATTTTTGATAGTCAGCATATAGTTAATGCTATAGTATGCCTTGAAGATGCTGGTAGGATTTCCCATTCCTCTACTGTTTTCTCCTTGCTTTCCACTATACAAAGTATAATCTGGGACAGAAAAGATCCATTCTTTATAGGACATATCAGGGCACATACAGGATTGCCTGGAGCCATCAGTTTGGGCAATGATTTAGCAAATAAAAGTACACATGACATACATATTTTCTCTACACTAGAAGAAGCTATAAATTTTCGTAAAAAGTTCCATGTCAAAGCTAATACCTTACAAAAGCCTTCTAAAATAACTAAGGAAAAAGCTAGACAAATAATAAAACAATGTCAAAATTGTGTGACCTTTTTACCACAAGTTAATCTTGGAGTCAATCCTAGAGGATTGATACCTAATCATATTTGGCCGATGGACATCACACACTTGCCAGGATTTGGAAAATTAAAATATTTGTATGTTACAGTTGATACTTCTTCTGGATTTTTGATGGGCACCCTTCATGCCGGAGAAAAAACTAAAGATATTATCACTCATTGCTTACAAAATTTTGCCACTGTGGGCGTTCCCAAACAGTTAAAAACAGATAATGCCCCTGGTTATACTTCTACCTCTTTTAAACAATTTTGGTCATCATTTGGCATTACTCATATAACATTAATCCCATACAATCCACAGGGACAAGGCATAGTTGAAAAAGCTCATCAAACTATTAAAAAGTACTTATTAAAGCAAAAAAGACACAATTGGGAAAGGGTATATATTCCCCAAAGACAAACTTAAAATAACCCTTTTTATTCTAAACTTTTAAAATTTGGATTCATCAGGACTTAGTGCTGGGGAAAGGCATATGTGTCCAAAAAATGTGCATAAGCCCAAGGTTCTTTGGAAAGATATTCTAACAGGACAATGGAAAGGTCCTGACCCAGTAATTGTCTGGAGTCGGGGGTCTGTTTGTCTGTTTCCACAGGAAAAACAGTAGCCGATTTGGATTCCAGAGAGATTAACCAAGGTCCTGACCCAATGATTGTCTGGAGCCAGGGGCCTGTTTGTGTGTTTCCACAGAGAGAACAACAGCTGATTTGGATTCCAGAGAGATTAACTGAAGCGATTTCTACAGAACAAAAAGAAGATGATTTGACTCAAGTCCATATCAGCTGATATCCAAAATTCCAGTTTGGCTACCCTTACATCTAAGATAGAACCAGGATGCTTTTTTCAATATCTATTTTATTATTGCCTTTTCCCACATTTTATTTTGTTTTTTTGAGCTCATACATACCTAGTTTAATGTTTTGGTGATCAGTTCTATTTTTTGACAATAGAGTTTTTAAACATTGCAATGGAGATTTCACATGTAAAAAGTTATAAGGCCTTTACTATTAGGTTATGTGTTGTATGTATTATATTATGTGTGCACACTTGTGTTTTGTGTTATATGTTTGAATGTTCATATGTCCATATATCATATATGATGAGGGCTCATGAAAAAATTGATCCAAATATTTTTTTATTCACATTATTTAAATGGTTTAATTTAAATTGGGTAAACAGCTGTTGAGGATTGTTTTAAAATGTGAACAAAAAAGGAGGTTAACAGATCTGTTTGTTTTCTTTCACATTTCCTTTTCATTATATTTAATAATTCTCTCCAAGACAATGTAAATTGTTAAGAAAATTGTTTTCTTTCAGTGTTTTCTGGAATGTTACATAATTTTTTCTTTAGCCATTATTGCCAGAATTTCTATCTTCGTCACAGTGCTGGTGAAATCAAAGATAAAACCAATCTACAGCTTCTGCAATAGCCATCACTGAACTGCTTGCAGAACTTGCCTGGACACATTGTGAACTCACATGTATGCATTGTAAACTATCTGTTTGTGCAGCAACTTGTGGTAGTGTTGGGTTATATTTGCTGATGATGTCATTGGTGGTACAATTTTTTCAAAAGGAGCCGTCAATTGGCTTGGTGTATCTTCCTCCCTTCTGAGATTCCAAAAGTAAGGGACAGGGTAAACACTCCACAACCATGGAGCTCTGCTGGCCTAAAGACTTCTTGAGAATCTGCCTCTGACGTTGGGCACTTGAAATATATGTTGTTGTTGGGAATTTTAGCTTTCTTTGTAGTGAGACCATCAAATCTGGGTCTGCATCTATGTGACTTGGAGGTCATGGTTTCTTATTTTCCAATGAACATGAGGCAGCAATGTTGAATTCTCTCTTTTAGGGTAAACTGTGGCCACGGGGGGCTAAGTGTATCCACATGTGGACTGTGAAGCCATTTGGGCATCCTTCACTTTTTGTGGTGTTTCTTGCTGCTGAAATGGAATTTTTGTATTTGCTTCACGAAATACAAAGAATTCAACTGTTACCCAGTGCGTGAGGGAGATCTGTCACCTGTGGTAGGTCAGGGTCTGCAGAAGAATGCATCAACCAGGCTTATATTCCACATAGCTTGCCCCCATGACCATGGCAACCCGATTCTAAACATTGCCCTGAAACCTCTCCATATAACAAGATGCCTTTACATAGAAAGGACTGCTGGCTGCACCATGTCTGACACAAGGCATTTGGAAGCCAATGGGAGATCCACATGGCCCCACCACAGATGTTTTATCACACACCTGCCCACCACTGCTCTATGCCCACTCCTCAGCAGGCTTCAACTTCTTGGCATCTCTGTTCGGCACCATCTTCATAAAAACCAGTCAATCAAGGCACTGACTGGTATACTCATGATCATCCTCAGGATATCCAAAGATTCTCGAGTGCCACCTGGTCATGGGAATTTTAAAAATTTCATGGTATTTATCTAGCCACTTTTCAAGGAGGAAGTTGGAGGCACTGTGGGTTTCAATTTATTCTGGAACCATTAAATGGTTAGGAAGCTCATTTCAATGAAATCTCTGGAGAACCCTCACAGGAAGGTTCCCAAACAGTGGCCAAAATGTCATATGAATCCAGGCCTATTGAGGTCTACAATGTGATGTCCATGTGTGTTTTGACTCTCAATTATGGCTGCCAAGTTTTTCAGAATAAAATCATGTGATATCCTGGCTGAGATTCCAAGTGCTCTGGGAAAAGCCTCCCTGGGCCAAGATCTCAGTTTCCAAGGGTGACTCTCATGCGTGGCCTCATAAAATCCCAACACAATTTATGCCAGTACTTCTCTGAGGTCTGTTCCAGAACTCATTCTCTAAGGGGAATCACACCAGAGTTCAAGTCCAGGTGGACCCAGGCATCTGTTCCAACTGCCACACAAATGACCACAATTTAAACCAAAACACTCCCACATGGCCCTCATCTTCGTCCATACAGACACTCATCATAACCTCTGGCTGGAGTTTTCCATGAGGGGTGCAGCACAAGACAGTGTCCAAAATAACCTCCCTTGCCCCTCATTTGCATAAAGACATGTTGGCCTGGACACCCATCTTGGGAACCAGGAATGATCAAATAGGCCTGCTGTTAATACTGCTCTGCTTCTCCAATATGAGGCCTACTGACTGTCAGGTATAGATTCTTTTTTTTTTTTTTTTTTTTTAGAAAGAGTGAGAGAGTGAAAAGACGGGGAGAGAGAGAGAATTTTAATACTTTTCTTTTTTAGTATTTGGCGAACACAACATCTTTGTCTGTATGTGGTGCTGAGGATCGAACCCGAGCCGCACGCATGCCAGGCGA